>NC_140999.1:3894336-4476790 GCF_052327205.1 Somniosus microcephalus
CCCACATTGCGGCTCTCGATCCCGCTCCTGCCCCGCCGCACCGGCAGGTAAGTTGGGCTCACTCGGGCCGTGCCTCGCAACCGCTCGGCCCGACACACACAGCGGTCGGGGGAGCGACAGCGGCCGCCCGTCAGCCGCGATGGACCTCAGCTCGGGTCCGTCTCCGCCCGACCGCGCCTCAAGCGCTAGGCCCCGCACGGCCGCTATCAGAAGGGGAGGGGGGGGGGGGTGGAGGGGGAGAGGTGAGGTGAGGGGAGGGGGAGAGGAGGAGGTGAGGGGAGAGGGGGAGGTGGGGGTGAGGGGGAGAGGGGGAGGTGGGGGTGAGGGGGAGGGGGAGGGAGGGAGGCAGGGAGAGGACAGCACAGGGAGACGGGGAGAGGGACAGAGAGGGGGGGACACACAGGGGCACGGAGACCGCGCGGCCCAAAATTGCCCTGGCAACGCCGGGCTCCCCTGCTAGTAAAAGATGTAATAGCAGAGCACTTGGAAAACAGCGACAGGATCGGACAAAGTCAACATGGATTTACAGAAGGTAAATCATGCTTGACTAATCTACTGGAATTTTTTTGAGGATGTGATGCGCTATCAATTACTCATAAAAGACTGAGAGTTAAGAGAGTAACTAAAGGCTTTTATTAACAAAAGAATGAAGGTCTGCCTCGAGTGGTCGACCGGTCCAGAAATACAAAGGGCTGGGGAGCAGTCACCTTTATACTAGGACTTGTGGGAGGAGTCAGCCGAGGCATGTCCAGGCATGTACACAGTGGAATACAAACAGTGGTTTACCACAGGATGTAACTGGTAGGCTAGATAAGGGAGAACCAGTGGATGTGGTGTATTTGGACTTTCAGAAGGCTTTCGATAAGGTCCCGCATAAGAGATTAGCGTGCAAAGTTAAAGCACATGGGATTGGGGGTAAGGTACTGACTTGGATAGAGAACTGGTTGGCAGACAGGAAACCAAGAGTTGGAATAAACGGGTCTTTTTCCGAGTAGCAGGCAGTGACTAGTGGGGTACCGCAGGGATCGGTGCTAGGACTCCAGCTATTCACAATATATATATTAATGATCTAGATGAGGGAACTAGATGTAATATCTCCAAGTTTGCAGACGACACAAAGCTGGGTGGGCGTGTGTGCTGTGAGGAGGATGCAGAGAAACTCCAGTATGATTTGGACAGGTTGGGTGATTGGGCAGATGCATGGCAGATGCAGTATAATGTGGATAAATGCGAGATTATCCACTTTGGTGGCAAAAACAGGAAGGCAGATTATTATCTGAATGGCAATAGATTGGGAGAAGGGGAAGTGCAACGAGACCTGGGTGTCCTTGTGCACCAGTCGCTGAAGGTAAGCATGCAGGTGCAGCAGGCGGTTAAGAAGGCAAATGGTATGTTGGCCTTCGTAGCGAGAGGATTCGAGTACAGGAACAAGGATGTCTTGCTGCAGTTGTACAGGGCCTTGGTGAGACCACACCTTGAGTATTGTGTGCAGTTTTGGTCACCTTATCTGAAGAAGGATGCTCTTGCCATGGAGGAAGTGCAGTGAAGATTCACCAGGCTGATACCTGGGATGGCAGGAATGATGTATGAGGAGAGATTGGGTTGATTGGGCTTATACTCGCTAGAGTTTAGAAGAATGAGAGGGGATCTCACTGAAACTTATAAAATTCTAACAGGACTAGACAGACTAGATGCAGGAAGGATGTTCCCGATGGCGGGAGAGTCCAGAAGCAGGGGTCACAGGCTAAGGATAAGGGGCAAGCCATTTAGGACTGAGATGAGGAGGAATTTCTTCACCCAGAGAGTGGTGAACTTGTGGAATTCTCTACCACACAAGGCAGTTGAGGCCAATTCATTAAATATATTCAAGAAGGAGTTAGATATATTTCTTAAGGCTAAAGGGATCAAGGGCTATGGGGAGAAAGCAGGGACAGGGTACTGAATTTGGATGATCAGCCATGATCGCATTGAATGGCGGAGCAGGCTTGAGGGGCCAAATGGCCTACTCCTGCTCCTATCTTCTATGTTTCTATGAAAAGATTAGCAAAAGTAAATGTGGGTCCCTTACAGGCTGAGACAGGAGAAATTATAATGGGGAATAAGGAAATGGCAGAGAAATTAAACAAATACTTTGTGTTTGTCTTCACGGAAGAAGACTGCAAAAAAACTCCCGGAAATAGAGGAGAACCAAGGGAATGAGGAACGAAAGAAATCAGTATTAGTAAAAAAATATTACTGGAGAAATTAATGCAAGCTGATAAATCCCCTGGACCTGATGGCCTACATCCTAGGGTTTTGAAAGAAGTGGCTATAGAGATAGTGGATGCATTGGTTGTCATCTTCCAAAATTCCATAGATTCTCGAACAGTTCCTGCGGATTGGAAGGTAGCAAATGTAACCCCACTATTTAAGAAAGGAGGGAAGAGAGAAAACCGGGAACTACAGACCAGTTAGCCTGACATCAGTAGTAGAGAAAATGCTAGAAGCTATTATTAAGGACATGGTAACAGGGCACTTGAAAATAATAATAGGATTGGGCAGAGTCAACACGGATTTATGAAAGGGAAATCGTGTTTTGACAAATTTGTTAAGAGTTTTTTGAGGTTGTAGCTATCAGAATAGATAAGGGGGAACCAGTGGATTTTCAGAAGGCATTCGATAAGGTGCCACACAAGAGGTTATTAAATAAAATTAGGGCTCATGGGATTGTGGGTAATATACTAGCATGGATTGAGGATTGGTTAACGGACAGAAAACAGAGAGTAGGAATAAATGGGTCATTTTTGGGTTGGCAGGCTGTAACTAGTGTTTTTTTTTTTTATTCGTTCATGGAATTTGGGCATCGCTGGCAAAGCCAGCATTTAATGCCCATCCCTAATTGCCCTTGAGAAGGTGGTGGTGAGCCGCCTTCTTGAACCGCTGCAGTCCGTGCGGTGAAGGTGCTCCCACAGTGCTGTTAGGGAGGGAGTTCCAGGATTTTGACCCAGCGACGATGAAGGATCGGCGATATACTTGCAAGTCAGGATGGTGTGTGACTTGGAGGGGAACTTGGAGGGGGTGGTGTTCCCATGCGCCTGCTGCCCTTGTCCTTCTAGGTGGTAGAGGTTTGGGAGGTGCTGCTGAAGAAGCCTTGGCGAGTTGCTGCAGTGCATCTTGTAGATGGTACACACTGCAGCCACGGTGCGCCTGTGGTGGAGGGAGTGAATCTTTCAGGTGGTGGATGGGGTGCCAATCAAACAGGCTGCTTTGTTCTGGATGGTGTCGAGCTTCTTGGGTGTTGTTGGAGCTGCACTCATCCAGGCAAGTGGAGAATATTCCATCACACTCCTTACTTGTGCCTTGTAGATGGTGGAAAGGCTTTGGGGAGTCAGGAGGTGAGACACTCGCTGCAGAATACCTAGCCTCTGACCTGCTCTTGTTGCCACAGTATTTATGTGGCTGGTCCAGTTAAGTTTCTGGTCAATGGTGACCCCCAGGATGTTGATGCTGGGGGATTCGGCGATGGTAATGCCGTTGAATGTCAAGGGGCGATGGTTAGACTCTCGCTTGTTGGAGATAGTCATTGCCTGGCACTTGTGTGGCGCAAATGTTACCTGCCACTTATTAGCCCAAGCCTGAATGTCGTCAAGGTCTTGTTGCATGCGGGTATTGTCTGCTTCATTATCTGAGGAGTTGCTAATGGGGTACCACAAGGATCAGTGCTTGGGCCTCAGCTATTCACAATCTATATCAATGATTTGGATGAGGGAACCAAATGTAATATATCCAAGTTTGCTGATGATAGAAAGCTAGGTGGGAATGTAAGTTGTGAGGAGGATGCAAAGAGGCTTCAAGGGGATATAGACAGGCTAAGGTGAGTGGGCAAGAACATGGCAAATGGAATATAATGTTGAGAAATGGGAAGTTATCCACATTGGTAGGAAAAATAGAAAAGCAGAGTAATTTTTAAACGGTGAGAGATTGGGAAATGTTGGTGTTCAGAGGGACCTGGGTGTCCTTGTACACAAATCACTGAAAGTTAACATGCAGGTACAGCAAGCAATTAGGAAAGCAAATTGTATGTTGGCCTTTATTACAAGAGGATTTGAGTATAAGAGTAAAGACGTCTTGCTACAATTATATAGGGCCCTGGTGAGACCACACCTGGAGTATTGTGTACAGTTTTGGTCTCCTTACCTAAGGAAGGATATACTTGCCATAGAGGGGGTGCAACGAAGGTTCACCAGACTGGTTCCTGGGATGGGGGGATTGTCCTATGAGGAGAGATTGAGTAGACTAGGCCTATATTCTCTAGAGTTTAGAAGAATGAGAGGTGATCTCATTGAAATATACAATTTTTTTTTTTTTTTTTTTTTTTTTTTATATACAGGGTTTGACAGGGTAGATGCAGGGAGGATGTTTCCCCTGTCTGGGGAGTCTAGAACCAGGGGTCACAGTCTCAGAATAAGGGGTCGGCCATTTAGGACTGAGATGAGGAGGAATTTCTTCACTCAGAGGGTGGTGAATCTTTGGAATTCTCTACCCCAGAGGGCTGTGGAGGCTCAGTCGTTGAGTATATTCAAGGCTGAGATTTTTTGATATTAAGGGAATCGAGGGATATGGGGATCGGGCGGGAAAGTGGAGTTGAGGTGGAAGATCAGTCATGATCTTACTGAATGGCGGAGCAGGCTCGAGGGGCCGAATGGCCGACTCCTGCTCCTAATTCTTATGTTCTTAAAACATGTTACAGTTCTGAGCTCAGTATCTTAGACTGATACGAATCCAAATACTCCAAAATGGCCAATTTTTATACATTTCTCTTACTTCCTCGACGTGACAATCCACATAATTCTGCATTACATAATTATACAATTGTTAAAATACAACTCCATACAAGGAGAATTTAATTGACTTATCCCTAATCAATAACTTTAATTTTCCTTATTCAACAAGCTCTTTTTCCGTAGACTGGTACAACTCCCCAGTTTATTACCTTATCGATAGTTACATATAATTGTTATTCCACCGAGTGAAACTTGAATTATAATCTGTCTTTAATTCGGTACCATGCTTCTACAGATACCCTAATTAAGGATGATGTATACCCAGATGTTCTCCCTTGCAGAACGAACTGCTTTTCCTGCACGTATTATCAACTGATTAAATATATGAATCAGTATGCAATGACACGTCTTTTAATTAGGTTTAATGAAGTGACTAAGCTGACCAGTGCTGCAGGCTTAATAGCTCAGTGGTGCTTTAAATTAACTTAAACTTCCCTGCTTAACAGGCGAAGGCTAAAGGTCAACAACAACTTGCATTTATATAGCGCCTTTAACGTAGTAAACCATCCCAAGGCGCTTCACAGGAGCGATTATCAAAAATGACTACAATGTAAAGAGAAATTAACAGTAGTATAACATTAATAGACTTCAGGACAGTCTGATTAACCCTTTCCTTACAACAGTTGTGTTATCACTACCTTTTTCTGCAGGTTGAGAAGTTGTCGAGGTCTCAAGTGTCACCAGGAACTCTGGTTGGAAACCCCCAGGTGTGTCATCCAGGAATGTTTTGCCGTCTCTGTTCACAGCAGCGCCAGGTGTGCTTGACTGGCAGGCGTTCTCTCTATAGAACTGGGCCACTTTCTGCTTGTAATATTTGTACTCGTTGCTTTCCGCGTTAAGTAAAAACCTTATAAAAAAAATTGTTCATTTTAAAGTTAGAAGACAAGTCTCCCCTTTCTATTTTCCCTCACTATTCCCTGGGCCAGGCATTAACTACAGCCGGGAGGACAGGCAGCTATCAGCCAATGCTGTCCAGAAGCTGCTACCCACAGCATAGCAGACAGCATGAACTCAAGCCTCCCCTCCTGAAGCTGCTAATTCTTGCTGGGGTACATCTGCTGGGCACCCACAGGCCGCCAGTACTTTGCCCAAGCAGTTGTTACAGTGTTTGTATGTGTATGTGAGGCCAAGACAGTGAACGTCATTCGGCTATTCAACCATGAAGGCTGGACTCAAATCGCGATCCCTGTTGTTTTCAATACACCATCTCTATTTGACGGCGTAAGAGAAAGGCCTGAACTGGCAGGCAAGAGAATTTATCATTTTAAAAGGATTCTGAAAAGTAGAGGTTTTTTTCATTTTAACATGGAGGCAATGCTTTGGACAAACGACCCACTCTAGACTTGCTGGCTCCTTTAAGTGAGTTTTTCTGTGATATCTGTATTGATATCGATATGCTCAGAGGGTGGTGAATCTTTGGAATTCTCTACCCCAGAGGGTTGTGGATGCTCAGTCGTTGAGTATATTCAAGACAGAGATCGGTAGATGTTTGGGCACTAAGGGCTATGGGGTTAGTGCAGGAGTTGAGCTAGAAGATCAGCCAAGATCTTATTGAATGGCGGAGCAGGCTCGAGGGACTGTATGGCCGACTCCTGCTCCGATTTCTTATGCTACATAGTTGTGCTTACCTATAATTGGAGTCCTCTTTCTTGTACTGGATGACGGCTTTCTCTGCTGCCTCACCCTTCTCTGCTACAAACATAGCCAGTTTATCAATAATGGTCTTGACCTGCGTATCTTCTGGGGGACAGATGCTCTCGTCAGCTGCTGATGGTGCACCTTTCTCTGCCACACTCTTGCAACTGCCGTCTGGTGCCGAGGAACCTTTCTCGGTCTGCTTGCTGGCTTTGGCATCTGCCAAAGAGGAAACTTAAAAAAACACAACAGTTCAAGCCATCTCTGTGGAAGGGAGGTGAGTTCACAGGAGGACGCGACAGAATCTCAAAACAGCAAAACAAAGGCACTAGAATTTGGAAGGGAATTGTTCCGGCTTTCCTTTTTGTGATTGGATGCAGCAACCTCAGTCCTCAGGCATTCGAGCTTCTGCTAGCAAGACAGTGGGTGTGAGGCCCACTCCCAGACCACTGAAAATGCACCCATGTAGGGGACACTCGGTACCAGCCCGGCCAGGAACTGGGCAGAGAAGGGATGAAACTTTAGTTCATTGACATACATGGTTTCATTGTGTTGACTGATCAATGGGGTTTTAATAAAAGTATATAGAACCTTCCACTCGCTGTCAGATCATGGTTTATTCAAAATATCACCAACAGAGACTTTCAATAATAGCTAGAGTATATTGTAATCACAAATTATTTTAAATTAATTCACAGGATGTGGGCGTCGCTGGCAAGGCCAGCATTTATTGCCCGTCCCTAATTGCCCTTAACTGAGTGGCTTGCTAGGCCATTTCAGAGGGCTGTTAAGAGTCAGCCACGTTGCTGTGGGTCTGGAGTTGCATATCGGCCAGACCGGGTAAGGGCGGCAGATTTCCTTCCCTAAAGGACATTAGTGAACCAGATGAGTTTTTACGACAATCCGGTAGTTACATGGTCACCATTACTGATACTAGCATTTTAAAAATTCCAGACTTATTCAGTAACTGAATTTAAATTCCCCAGCTGCCATGGTGGGATTTGAACGCGTGTCTCCGGATCTGGATTACTAGTCCAGCAGCGTAACCACTAGGCTACTGTTCCCTATTCAAGCTGTGTATCTATTGTAAAATATTACAAACTATCAGGAGGTTAATTGGAGTACTTACTTTTTGAGAGTGTGATTTCTGCGTCGTTCTTTGATTGTTCCTCCTTGTTAATCATGAACTTACTGGAACAAGAAACCTGGCTATGTACTGGAGGGAGGTAGACGTGCTCCACTCTGTTCCTCAGCTCATTTGTGTATTTGTTCCCAAACAGCTGATTGTTCTCCAGATTCATGAAATAATCATACTGTGGAGCCATGGAGGCCAGCCCGGTCTTGTGCAGCAGATTCTTCCTTCTCTCTTGGCTGACAAAAGCAAAGGTTTGCCCAATGAACACCATTGACTGGCGGCAAGCCATGATCGCCCGCTCGAGCGCAGTGGCAAGTTCGTTCGGGGTCTGCGAGCTTGGCGGCTTGGAGCTCAGCTCATGGTTACTGCTTGCTACCAGAAGTGGGCCCATGCATTCCAGCAGCTTGCTCTGGATCTCTTGCAAAAGAGATTCTTCTTGATGTACAACATTATCCAAATCTATCCTACTTGTAATGATATTCTTCCTCCGCAACAGAGACAGAAACGAGAGATCTATCACAGGGCAAGTGAGGCCTGGATGCGCCACTGATGTCGACTGACAGATATCCTGATGCTGCTTCGCCATCAAGCACCGGAAGGCTGTGGCTACCTTAGAATGGGTATCTGTGGTGGGATCAAACTTCTTTTTCATGGAATGGTCAACAGCGACACTATGAAAACCAGCCCATTTTATTATCTGCTGCCCCAGTTCCATTTGACTACCTGGAGCAACAGATACATTCCCCAATGGCTGCAAATGAGGAGAGTCTGGGGAAACATTTTTGTAGGTGGCCATTGGCATGCTGGACACAGAAGGCCCCATTAAGCCAACAGGGGCTGTCCCTAGAAGCCCAGGGGCTGTCCCTAAAAGCGCCGGGGCTGTCCCTAAAAGCGCCGGGGCTGTCCCTAAAAGCGCCGGGGCTGTCCCTAAAAGCGCCGGGGCTGTCCCTAAAAGCCCTGGGGCTGTCCCTAAAAGCCCCGGGGCTGTCCCTAAAAGCCCCGGGGCTGTTCCTAGAAGCCCAGGAGCAACTCCTAGAAGGCCTGGAGCTATCCCTAGAAGACCAGGTGCTGTCCCGAGCAGGCCAGGAGCTATTCCTAGAAGGCCAGGGGCTCTCCCTAGAAGGACACGTCGCACTGGAACCTTTGGACGCTTAAGCAAAGGCCCTCTTGCACTTTTAGGAGGCACGTGAAAAGAACGACCTCTTCTGGAAGCTTCCGTGTTTTGAGGAATATAACTCTGCTGGTTCAAGTGAGGGTTACAATCCTCAGCTGCATGGAACCCATCCGTAGGTGCATCGGTCTGGTAAACAGAAGAATCCATTTGAGAGGAGTCTCTGGATGGGTCTCTCCAGGATGTGAGAGTGGGGTCATTCTTACTAGCCGCCAAACGCCGAGCATTATCAATAACGTTACTTAATAACTTGTATAACTCTACGTTATGTGCCTTAACAGGACTCCTGGGTCTAGGGTTTGATCCCTGATCCCTGGTCTCATCACCAGGGCTCCAGGATCGCCTGTGTGATTCCGAGTGTCCTGTTTTATCAACAGGGTTTTGGGATCTATTGTATAAACTTTGACCATCTCTGCCATCGGGACTTTGGGATCTCCTATAGAATTGGTAATCCCTCGAGTCATTAACTGGACTCTGAGACTGCCAATTATTTGGGCTTGTTGGTCTTCTGTACAATCCTGGCCGATCTCTAGGTTCAGCAGGGCTCACTGATCTTCTGTAGATCCCAGATCCCCTCCTGGCGTCACTGTCATTGGAACTTGCTGGTCTTCCAAACAACCCTGGATCCCCACTGGGTTCAACGGGGTTGCTTAATTCATTATACTGTGAATGGTGATCATCTCTCTCACCGTGATCCAGGAAATTCTCTCTTGCTGAAGTAGAATAGGAAGCATCATCGTAATACCTTCTGTTATCTTCGGAAGGCATTTCTGCCTGACTGGACATATTCCTCCATCTCTCCGATCTGTGAGATGGAGATTCATAGACATCATAGGGCTGATCATCGTATTGTGTATTTTCTTCATAAGATTCCCTGGGATATCGCCTGGGTGCATAGTTGAGCATTTCTTCAATGGTAGAGGAGGGAAGAAAGGAAGAAAAAAAGTGTTTAGCTTTTCTTTTATTAAAATTGAAACAATTCTAAAAAAAAAGTTGCAATCTATATTTCATGTAAAAGCTAATGTATTAGAGATCACGTGGGCATGCTGATAACGCCACTAAGATCAGGAAGACATGATGGGTTTGTAACCACAAAATGCACCTGACTAACTGCTTTTGGGAAATCTGACATAGTCCAAGAGATGCAAGTGAGAAAATCAGGAATGATTTGTCCTATCAATGGGGACATGCGTTGTCCTCCTCAAGATATTAATGAGCGTTCTAAAGAGAGAGCTTCACACCTTTTGTCCTCTGGGCTCAAGAATGTATGGTGAATGGAGGTCTGAAGCACACTGGCATCAACCCACTTGCTCAAATGGAGGAAAACAGCTTGGAGAAAGTCAACTGTAGACAAAGGTATTCTGGACCATACTGAGCCAAGATACGCTGGCCATTTGCAATCCACTCACCTAGGACCAAATTCAGCAGACGAGATCCCGTACAGTTAATTACTCTCTCCTTTGTGACTAACACATTGTGTAGGTCCAGATGTGGAGGTGCAAGTTCGTGTTGCTTCATCTCCAACACGTTGATGTGGCTCAACTTATACTTTGGCTAAAAGCTGAAGGTGTAGCTGAATAAAGAGCCATCTCCCAAACCAGTCCTTACAAGTAAACCAAGGACAAGTGGTCCTGAATGGTTCTTGCGAAATACACCAAAATTCGTCTTCCCCAAGGATGGCTCTGTTCTTCTGGGAATCTCTGCTGACTCCGTAAGAAAAGCCACTATTGAGTAAGAAACTCAACAGTGACATGGAAGTATAAAGAAAACTTGCGTTATGGAAGACTAACTCAAAAGATAAAAATTCCAATAGGACATTTCGTATGTGGGCTGGCACCAATGAAAAAAAGAGTTGCACCTTTCACCACCTCAAGATCTCCCAAAGCGCTTTACAGCCAATGAAGGACTTTTTGAAGTGTAGTCACTGTTGTAACATGGGAAACATGGCAGCCAAATGTGTACAGCAAGCTCCCACAAACAGCAATGAGATAATGACCAGATAATCTGTTTTAGTGATGTTGGTTGAGGGATAAACATTGGCCTCAGGACACCTGCTCTTCTTCGAATAGTGCAGTGGGATCTTTTATGTCCACCTGAGAGGCAGACAGGGCTTCAGTTTAACATCCCATCCGAAAGACGGCACCTCCGACAGTGCAGCACTCCCTCAGTACTGCACAATGAAGTCTTATGGTACAAGTTCATTACAAAAGCCAGAATTTGGTGTTAAGGATGAGGGCTGACCTATCCTTGGTAGATTACAGTCTGGTGCTAGCAAGGAGTGCACAACTTGAAACAAACAAGAGGAGTTAATCAGGCGCAGTATTAAGAGTGAGGGAACTTGTTAAAAACAATCAGTAACGTGGAAAATGGAATATTCCGAGCTTGTTCTGTTTCAAAGCAAACCATATATACAACTCTAACTTTCAAAAAATAGCTAAAACCATCTTGTGTACACATAAGAGTGGATTTCAACTCAATGGGCACGACATTTAAAACATTCCAATCTAAATCTGATCACTATATAAAAGGATTCAACAATGACAATGCATTTCAATCCCATATGGCAGCAACCCACCTACACAGGGTGAAACCATTCTACAGTAAGCTGCTTTAATAGTGTATTGGTCTGTCCGCAAAATGACGCAGGTTCACTTTGACAATCTGTGATTCCAGCCCGGCAGCCAAGGGAAATTGCAAATGATTAAATGTTCTCTTCCAGTGGCAGGGGACCTAGACAGCAGCCCAACTACTTTGCATCATTCTCCCGGCATCGCGCACAAGAACCAGGTACAAAGTTAGAAGGGAAGGGAAGGGAAATTACATTTAAAATAATCCCACCAGCCCTGCAACACATTCTGGTTAGCGCCGAGACAAAAATGTGAATCTAATTCTTCACCTCCTGTAAATCACATTTCAAAATGGCAGCTCAAATGAAGGCATGTGAGTTTGTGTCACTCAGTGAGAAGATGTGGAGAAGTGAATTTATTCTGCTCAGAGATGACTATAAGAGAGGAGTCATTAGGTCTTGCTCATTCCTGGAGTGAGTTGTGTTTTGCACATACCCTATTATCCTCCATCTGATAATTAAAGGAAGACTAGTATTTCTCCAGCGCCTTTCACCACCTCAGGACGTCCCAAAGCGCTTTACAGCCAATGAAGTACTTTTGAAGTGTAGTCACTGTTGTAGCGTAGGTGGTCATTGTTGTAATGTAGGAAACGTGGCAGAAATTCGCGCACAGCATTAACATGGCATGCATAGTCAGATCAGTGATTTCCTTCACATTCTATCATCCTGAATGTATCTATATTGAGGCTTCCACTGTCACAGCCGCTTACCTCCTCCCTTTGTGTGCAATCCCAATCTTTGCTCGTCTGCACTAAAACTCTTGCAATTATAAAACGTTCCTAGGTATTTTTCCAAGGAAGTCAAGTTCACTCTTTGAAACATTTCTTGTCATTCCAATTTGCTTTATCGGAGGTCACTAACTCAGAAGTTGCCATTTCTTGTAGCACAGCAGCTGGGCGACCTTCCTAGGTACGGAATAACTATTTGCACCAGGAGAACGAGAACAGCCACCCTCAGCCTCCCAATGGAAGAAATCCAGAGGCTTGGAGGAAAGTGCATGGGGTAGGAGCAGGAAAATGATAGAGAGGAAAGATTACTCAAATAAATTAAACCACGGTACCAAAAACTAGAAGTTATGACCATTTGATATCACTGGCCTCAAGGACAAAGGAGGAATGAATTTACCCACATTAAGTCCAACTCTTATGTGCAGTCTGTTTGAATAAGAACAGAAAAAAACCCATCAGATTTAGGAATTACTAAGATCATATTGTTCAGCAAAACCTGAAGAGTAAGATTGCATGTCAGGAAGAGGTCAGGCCTCTGTCATTGCACAGCATGAAGGAAAGTGCATGATTAAGCAGAGATGACTAACTACAAACCACTGTCCTCTGGTGCATCAGTATAGACTTCCGAAAAGTATAAGAAATAGAAGGAAAGTAGGAGACTTAAGAGAGCGTAAGAAAGTGCAAGGAAATTCATGTGGAATAAGAAAAAGAGGCTGTCACAAGACCACCTTCCAGAGACGAAGAAAAGGAGGGTGCTCTGGCCAAAACCCTGCCCTCTCAGCTAAAGAGAAAGGGGACATTACCAGTTTCAGGACTGAAGGCAAAGGGGAAGCTGTGCAAATGTCAAAAAGAGGCATCTTAACATGCAAGGTATTAAAAAGTATCAGGTCACCTCAGGTGTGGGGGCAATTTCAGCTCTCTGCAGTCCATTGAGAGCAGGCTTCATTCCAACATCCCTACTCGCAAAAGACCTTGATAAGGGTATCAGAACAGGTTGTTCCAAGTATGGGTTGGGCCTCCTGATGCCAAGCAGAAAGTCGATCAGTGAGGCCCCCCGCCACTATTTACTCACCTATAAGGTCAAAGAGCAGCTAGTCAGGTTCTGTGGTAAGAGGATGCAAGCAGCAGTGAGCATTTGTACTTCTGTATCAAGACAAATACTATTGTCATGTTTCTACTCGAGATTTAGTAAGGATAAATCATACTATAGATACCGTTCAGCATCCTGGAGGATTTTTAAACTAGGAATGGGAAGGGGAAGGAAGAACAGCACTGGAGACACAGCACTTCAGATCCACGCAGGTTTTCCCCGAGTAATAAGAGTATGGATTTTTGCAAGATCATTCAGTCCATCTCTTCTTTTAGTGATCAGGAGCTTCAGGTAGGGGTTAGCCATCAGTATAGAATCAGAGAATCATACAGCACAGGAGGAGGCCATTCGGCCCATCGAGTCTGCGCCGGCTCTTTCGAAGAGCAATCCGGTTAGTCCCACTCCCCCGCTCTTTCCCCAGATCCCTGCAATTGTTTCCCCTTCCAGTATTTATCCAATTCCCTTTGAAGGCGACTATTGAATCTGTATCCACCGCCCTATCAGGCAGCGCATTCCAAATCCTCACCACGCATTGCCTAAAAAATGTTTTTCCTCCTGTCGCCTCTGGTTCTTTTGCCAATCACCTTAAATCTGTGTCCTCTGGTTATCGACCCTTCAGTCATTGGAAAGTTCCTCTTTAATTACTCGATCTAAATCCATCATGATTTTAAACACCTCTATCAAATCTCCTCTTTGTCCCAAAACCTCAAGTCACTTCTTGCCTTAGATGTAAAGAGGAAGAAGGGAGGAAGAGTGCTTTCCATTTAAAGTACTCCTGTATTCTGTGTTCATAAAATCTATTCTCAGAAAAACTATCCTTGCTTTTGGAATATTTACCCTACAGGCAGCCCCCCAGGTCAGGTAGTCTCCTCGTTAGTGGGCCGATCCCCGAGGTCATCAACAGTAAAACACCTGGTATCGCTGCATTGAAACCAATGGCGGGATGATCAAGTTGGACTAGTTTAAAAGTTGATCTGGAGCTGCCTGACCCTGGAGTGGCAACGACTCATTGGATAAGGAGAGCGCGCTAACAGTGAAGAGAAAACCAGATGAGGCAGGTGTCTGTTCAGGTGACGGTTCGATATGTTTTTAAAAAACAACAGGATAATTTTTCTGAACCATTTTTTAAAATGTGGAATCAGCAGGTGTGGCACTTTCTTTCCCTTTCAGCTAAATCACTGTGCACAAAGTCTTACAGCAGGAAGACATCAACAATTTCATGAATCTGAGATTTCAGATAGATGACTCTACATCTGAATGTAGACCAGCAGAAAGAACGCCTGGTAAACCAGACACAAAATAGCTACCACCCCTTCCCCATATTACCACAGTCACTACAATGAAAATATCTGTGGGCCTCGGATGGATTTCATTTATTGGAATGAAAGCGCTAATTACAGAAATTCCATTTCTAAAGCCAACCAGTGAAATATACATTTCCCTTTCCCTACTTTTTAATCAATGTGAATTAGAATCAGGGGAAATCACTTCCTACTCCACTACTGTTTACAATCTGAAGAAACGAGTGCTGATGGTTTCCACCAGCCACAGTCACTGACCCAGCAGCACATCCAGCAGAAACGAACAAGGTCAGCGTCAATGTACTATTTCAGCGATTGGGGGGCAGGGGAACGAACCAGCAGGACTGCCTGGGGAGAGAACACGCTGCCTTCTTTGAAAACACATATAAACTCTACAGCAGACTCTTTGTTCGGGTAACTCATGGTTATTTAGTGACAGTATTTTTCTTACATGGAAGGTACAGCACAGACAGGCCTTTCAGCTCAACCAGGCCAGTTTATGCTCCACACGAGCCTCCCACCCCTCTTCATCTCACCCAATCAGTAAAATCCTCTATTCCTTTCTCCCTCGTATTTATCTAGCTTCCCTTTAAATGCATCTATGCTATTTGCCTCAACAGCTCCTTGTGGTAGCGAGTGTAGGTCAGCCTAGGATTTCAGTAAAGCATAATGGTGGGTGTTTGAAATTTCCATGCTGTGTCCACTTGAACTGTAAAAGTCATTCAGCAGTATAGTTATCGATTCTGTCCTTCCAAACTTGTGTTGTGCCTGGAGAAGCAATTTACAGCTGAATAACAGAGGTGAAGAACAGATCCGCAGCATCGGTAACACCTGCAAGTGTCGTTAAGCCGTACAATTCATACAGTACATTTAAACATGGGAACTTTCTGCACGTCAGAGGCTGTGCAAGTAGGATGGTCACTGGCGGTGGGTGTAATTTGAATGAGCAAGCAATGCAGTGACATTTTTTCCACATACTATATAGTGGTTCCAATAGAGATAAACCAATTGACAATATGGTTTACCATTTTGAAAAACTACTATACAGGTCTAGGTATTGTTAACAGTGGTGGATATGAATATGAGAGAAACCATTTTAGCACAAGGAACCTTTCACTGCAGGAGTGAACTCGCAGCTTGACATCCTTTAGCAGAAATCACAGTGGATTTTCACTACATTTAATACAACTCAAATCTACATCTCAACAAAAATAAGTCAACAAGATTGCATCAATAAGACAGTTGAACAGAGCCATTGAGAGGAAGGCTCAGACTTGGAGAACAAACAGCATCTACCACACACATGTGCACAAAGAATTTTGTCAAGAAATAACAACAGAACATTTTCCATATACACAACAGAGTAATCAGCATGAAAACAGGCGAGGACCCTCCATTTCTGCCTCAGCTGAAAGGTTAATGTCAGATGCTGATGGTCTTAGTGTTTCCAGGGCTTTCTGCTTTTATTTTAGAGCTCCACCATTTGCAGTTATTGTTTAAATCTGATTAAGTGCTGGGACCTCCTTCAATGTCAGAAGGCATTTTAGTGAAACATTTAAAAACCCAGAGGTGTTTATAACATTTCAATTGGGGCTGGGGTGGGATTGCTCTGGTTACCTTGGTGGAAGGTGGGTGTCAGATCCTTTGCCCATTTCCCATATGGGGCCCAAGTTGTCCCCTCGTTACTCCAGGTGAGGGTGTTGAAGACTCTCCTCATTCAGGACCTGGTCACCCTGGGGTAAGGATAATCAGACCTGTCCCAAAAACAGTGCCTTGTTACCCTGGGGTGGAGTTATCAAATCCTTCCCCATACAGGGCTTTATGGTTCCCACTTACCCCGCAGGGGGATAAATCCCTCGCCCAACAGGGACCAGTAACCCTGGGATTAGGGTTGCCAACCCACCAGGAATGCCCCAGAGTCTCCAGCCATTGAAGATTAATCATCGTGACACTGGCTATGAGCAAAACCCTGGACAAAAATCATAGGGGCATCTAAAAAAATGTTTCTTTTCATATTTTGAACAATTTTGTTTATTAGTGATAAATATTGGAAGGGGGGGGGGGGGGGGAAAGAGAGTCATGTGGTGAAACCTCCAGGAATATGTCCAACCAGAGTTGGCAACCCTTCCCGGGAGGAGAGGGTATCAGACCGTCCCCCAAAACAGGGGCCTTGTTGCCCCTGGTGACCCCGGGGTGGGTGAGACCTGCCCCCCAGACATGGCCCGGCTCGCCCCTCCGCCCCGGGGGAGGGGACAAGAGAGGGAGCTCGGGCCTTAGCCCAGCACGCAGGCCCCGGTTGCCCGGGGTTGGGCAGGGTGTCTCGGGCCTTGGCCCAGCACACAGGCCCCGGTTGCCCGGGGTTGGGCGGGGTGTCTCGGGCCTTGGCCCAGCACACAGGCCCCGGTTGCCCCTGGTTACCACTTTCGGGGCGCAGCCTCTGCCAACCCGCCCCGCCGTACATAGAGCCGCCGGGGAGCAGCGTTTCCTCTCCCGGCCGGCAGTGCCCCCAACCCGAGCTGCGAGCCCCGCTCTCGCACCCGCCGCTCCCGCTCTCCTTCCCCACAAACCTGCACAAAACCTCTCCTCCATTGCTGCCGACGCGTCACTTCCGTCCCCCCCAACCGGAAGCACCCCGCACAATCCAGAATAAAAAAGTTTTTCTCAAATTCCTATTTTTTTTAAAGACAAAATTCGCGTCTGAATATCTTCGAACTAAATAGATAAACGCACAACCATAAATCGGTTTCTGTCTTTTATTAAGATTATAAAAACAATTTTTGTAGTTTTTATCCCGACTCCTGCCATTGAGCCAAAGGAGAGGGAAACTACAACTCCCGGCGTGCCCTGCGCAGGGAGCACGGCGGCTTCCGGTCGGGTGACGGTTAGGGCCCGGTTAACCGGAAATGAGGTCAGCAGGAGATGAAGCCATGGCGATGGAGGGAGAGGCAGGTTGGTGTTGGGGGCCATGGGGGGGTTTATGGGGCTTTAGGGCACTCCGCAAGGGACAGCAGCCCCCAGAATTGGGGGAACATTTCATTAACCAAGTGCACCTTCCATCCCACTCCAGAGACTTGAATCCAGGCTGACTTTCCCAGTGCAGTACTGAGGGAGCGCCGCACTGTCGGAGGGGCAGTACTGAGGGAGAGCCGCACTGTCGGAGG
The DNA here is from genome assembly GCF_052327205.1 of Somniosus microcephalus. NCBI lineage: Eukaryota > Metazoa > Chordata > Chondrichthyes > Squaliformes > Somniosidae > Somniosus > Somniosus microcephalus. The sequence goes on from NC_140999.1 coordinate 3,912,007, forward strand.
GGCAGTACTGAGGGAGCGCCGCACTGTCGGAGGGGCAGTACTGAGGGCGCGCCGCACTGTCGGAGGGGCAGTACTGAGGGAGCGCCGCACTGTCGGAGGGGCAGTACTGAGGGAGCGCCGCACTGTCGGAGGGGCAGTACTGAGGGAGCGCCGCACTGTCGGAGGGGCAGTACTGAGGGAGCGCCGCACTGTCGGAGGGGCAGTACTGAGGGAGCGCCGCACTGTCGGAGGGGCAGTACTGAGGGAGCGCCGCACTGTCGGAGGGGCAGTACTGAGGGAGCGCCGCACTGTCGGAGGGGCAGTACTGAGGGAGCGCCGCACTGTCGGAGGGGCAGTACTGAGGGAGCGCCGCACTGTCGGAGGGGCAGTACTGAGGGAGCGCCGCACTGTCGGAGGGGCAGTACTGAGGGAGCGCCGCACTGTCGGAGGGGCAGTACTGAGGGAGCGCCGCACTGTCGGAGGGGCAGTACTGAGGGAGCGCCGCACTGTCGGAGGGGCAGTACTGAGGGAGCGCCGCACTGTCGGAGGGGCAGTACTGAGGGAGCGCCGCACTGTCGGAGGGGCAGTACTGAGGGAGCGCCGCACTGTCGGAGGGGCAGTACTGAGGGAGCGCCGCACTGTCGGAGGGGCAGTACTGAGGGAGCGCCGCAATGTCGGAGGGGCAGTACTGAGGGAGCGCCGCACTGTCGGAGGGGCAGTACTGAGGGAGCGCCGCACTGTCGGAGGGGCAGTACTGAGGGAGCGCCGCACTGTCGGAGGGGCAGTACTGAGGGAGCGCCGCACTGTCGGAGGGGCAGTACTGAGGGAGCGCCGCACTGTCGGAGGGGCAGTACTGAGGGAGCGCCGCACTGTCGGAGGGGCAGTACTGAGGGAGCGCCGCACTGTCGGAGGGGCAGTACTGAGGGAGCGCCGCACTGTCGGAGGGGCAGTACTGAGGGAGCGCCGCACTGTCGGAGGGGCAGTACTGAGGGAGCGCCGCACTGTCGGAGGGGCAGTACTGAGGGAGCGCCGCACTGTCGGAGGGGCAGTACTGAGGGAGCGCCGCACTGTCGGAGGGGCAGTACTGAGGGAGCGCCGCAATGTCGGAGGGGCAGTACTGAGGGAGCGCCGCACTGTCGGAGGGGCAGTACTGAGGGAGCGCCGCACTGTCGGAGGGGCAGTACTGAGGGAGCGCCGCACTGTCGGAGGGGCAGTACTGAGGGAGCGCCGCACTGTCGGAGGGGCAGTACTGAGGGAGCGCCGCACTGTCGGAGGGGCAGTACTGAGGGAGCGCCGCACTGTCGGAGGGGCAGTACTGAGGGAGCGCCGCACTGTCGGAGGGGCAGTACTGAGGGAGTGCTGCACTGTCGGCGGTGCCGACTTTCAGATGAGACGTTAAACTGAGGCCCCGTCTGCCCACTCAGGTGGGCATAAATGATCCCATGACACTGAGAAGAGTAGTTCTCCCTGTTGTCCTGGGGCCAATATTTATCCTTCAATCAACATCACTAAAACAGATTATCTAGTCATTATCACATTGTTGTTTGTGGGATCTTGCTGTGCCCAAATTGGCTGCCGCATTTCCTACATTACAACAGTGACTACACTCCAAAAAGTACTTCATTGGCTGTAAAGCGCTTTGGGACATCTAGTGGTCATGAAAGGCGCTATAGAAATGCAAGTCTTTTTCTAAAATACAAATAGGGAAGGAGCCGGGGTGATTAGCCCCAATTGGGGGTTCCTACCCTGTGCCCACCTAGCAAGGGGGCCGGGGATTCGGATTAACCCCAGTTACAGGAGGGGGCACTTCCTTAATTTTACATCATTGACTGTCCTCTTCCCATTTACTCAAAGTGCTTAACCCCCCTCCCCTTTACTGTACCCCAGCTTACTGATTGGGAGCTAGTTCCTGGTTGCTATGACATCTTACAGGGTTGTCCAGGCTTGAGGAGTTGTCACCCATCTCATCTTAAAAAAAAAAGTCACCTCATTTGATGTGTAAGCGCTCTTAACATTATCGTGCAGCCTGTTTGTGTTTCTAAGTGCAGCCACAGTCTGCCTCACTTGTGCTATTTGAAGGTCTCGCCATTCCCCACTCCATTGTTCACAGATCTGGATGTTAGCTTTGCCATCATTTTATGTCATGCATTTTTTCCAGAGAATTTTATTATTGTTTACATGTTGGCCAGGGTTATGCTGCAGTGTCGAATGATACAATGAGTCTGTTGGCGTAGTGTTCAGAGGAAGAGTTACATGCCTGAAATGTCAGCAGCCTGTCTTTGCTCTTTACAGCTACTGACTGGCCTGTTGTGTATCTTCAGTATTTTCTGTTTTTATTTTTAAAGAAAAGAATGATTTGCATTTCTGTAGCACCTTTCACAACCCAAAGCGCTTTACAGCAGCCAATGAAGTACTTTTGAAGTGTAATCACTGTTGTAATGTAAGAAATGCGGCAGCCAATTTGCAAGCTTACTCAAATGGCCAGATAACCTGTTTTTTAGTGATGTTAATTGAGGGGAAAATATTGGCCAGGACACCGGGGAGAACTCCCCTGCTCTTCTTCAGAATAGTGGCCGTGGGATCTTTTATGTCCACCTGAGAGGGCAGACGGGGCCTCGGTTTAACGTCTCATCCGAAAGACGGCACCTCCGACAGTGCAGCACTCCCTCAGCACCGCACTGGAGTGTCAGCCCAGATTTTTATGCTCAAGTCTCTGGAGTGGGACTTGAACCCACAACCTTCTGACTCAGAGGCGCGAGAGAGCTGCCCACTGAGCCACGGCTCAGTAGTTACTAGTGCAGTGGCGAGGATCAGGGTGGTTTCTAAGTCGTGGCCATGTGGGAGAAGAATGGTAAAGCATTTACTGCACAGAAACAGGCCATTCAGCTCAGTGGGTCGAAGTCACTGTTTATACACCACACGAGCTATCTCCCACCTTCATCTCACCTGATTGACATATCGTGTAGTTGCGCATAAATAGTTAGAAGCTGCTGTACTCCCGTCTAGGATTGCGGTTGGCTTTACTTGTGCCCAGTGCAGTAGAAGAATGTGTCCTTCTGTCTCCTATCCTGTGCTAGTTTGCCTCACCCACTATGAGGGAACCTGTGGTGGTGTTTATGCAGGGGCAATGCATAGCCCAGTGATCATGGAATCAAAGAATACTACAGCACACAAGCAGGCCATTCGCAAATGAAAGTATTGGGAATATTAGCATAAGTGTGCATTGTTAAGGCCATTATATAGTACCTTTAACAACCACAGGATGTCCCAAAACGTTTACAGCCAATGAAGTACTTTTGAAACGTAGTCACTGTTGTAATGTAGAAAATGCTACAGCCAAATTATGCACAGCAAGCTCCCCAAAACAGCAACTGTATAACACTGGGGTACAGTACTGGTGGGTACAGGTCTGTCACTGTATAACACTGGGGTACAGCACTGGTGGGTACAGGTCTGTCACTGTGTAACACTGGGGTACAGTACTGGTGGGTACAGGTCTGTCACTGTATAACACGGGTACAGTACTGGTGGGTACAGGTCTGTCACTGTATAACACGGGTACAGTACTGGTGGGTACAGGTCTGTCACTGTATAACACGGGTACAGTACTGGTGGGTACAGGTCTGTCACTGTATAACACGGGTACAGTACTGGTGGGTACAGGTCTGTTACTATAACACGGGTACAGTACTAGTGGGTACAGGTCTGTCACTATAACACTGGGGTACAGTACTGGTGGGTACAGGTCTGTCACTGTATAACACGGGTACAGTACTGGTGGGTACAGGTCTGTCACCGTATAACACGGGTACAGTACTGGTGGGTACAGGTCTGTCACTATAACACTGGGGTACAGTACTGGTGGGTACAGGTCTGTCACTGTATAACGGGTACAGTACTGGTGGGTACAGGTCTGTCACTGTATAACACGGGTACAGTACTGGTGGGTACAGGTCTGTCACTGTATAACACACGGGTACAGTACTGGTGGGTACAGTTCTGTCACTGTATAACACGGGTACATTACTGGTGGGTACAGGTCTGTCACTATAACACTGGGGTACAGTACTGGTGGGTACAGGTCTGTCACGGTATAACACGGGTACAGTACTGGTGGGTACAGGTCTGTCGCTGTATAACACTGGGGTACAGTACTGGTGGGTACAGGTCTGTCACTGTATAAAACTGGGGTACAGTACTGGTGGGTACAGGTCTGTCACTGTATAACACGGGTACAGTACTGGTGGGTACAGGTCTGTCACTATAACACTGGGGTACAGCACTGGTGGGTACAGGTCTGTCACTGTATAACACTGGGGTACAGCACTGGTGGGTACAGGTCTGTCAGTGTATAACACTGGGGTACAGTACTGGTGGGTACAGGTCTGTCACTGTATAACACTGGGGTACATTACTGGTGGGTACAGGTCTGTCACTAACACGGGTACAGTACTGGTGGGTACAGGTCTGTCACTGTATAGCACTGGGGTACAGTACTGGTGGGTACAAGTCTGTCACTGTATAACACGGGTACAGTACTGGTGGGTACAGGTCTGTCACTGTACAACACTGGGGTACAGTGCTGGTGGGTACAGGTCTGTCAGTGGGAGTGAGCACAATGCTGAGGGGATGGATTAAGTATATTTGAATGCATTGTTCCAATGCACTAAACCCAATGATACTGGAGCAGAGGGCAGAATAAAGGAGAGTTGCGTTCATGTCACTGAGTCTTCAGAATGTTGTTCCTTCCATTGTGACAGTTTCTGGAACATTCCTTATATGACCGTATTAACATACTTAGCTGTAGTGCGTCACTTCAAGTGTGAGGGTATCTGGAGTTTGAGGGCGACTGAGTATATTTGAGCGTTCAAAACAGATTGATGTTGGCGATTGGAATATTATACGTGCACCCACTGACTGCACAGATCAGATTAACAATTAGAATTAGCTTTGTCTTTTTCCCTCTTTATAAATATTTCCTGGATTGTTACTTTTGTGTGTTTTAAGAGCTTAAGAATTAGGAGCAGGAGTCGGCCATTCGGCCCCTCGAGCCTGCTCCGCCATTCAATAAGATCATGGCTGATCATCGACCTCAACTCCACTTTCCTGCACTATCCCCATATCCCTCGATTCCTCTAGAGTCCAACAATCTATCGATCTTGGCTTTGAATATACCGAACGATTCAGCAGCCACAGCCCTCTGGGGGAGAGAATTGCAAAGATTCAGAAACCTGAGTGAAGAAATTACTCCTCATCTCAGTCTTATATGGCCGACCCCTTATTGTGAGACTGTGACCCCCTAGTTCTTCTAATACTCTTGTGAAGCGCCTTGGGACGTCTTGGTACGTTAAAGGCGCTGTATAAATACAAGTTGTTGTTGTTGTTCCAGACGCTCCAGCCAGGGTAGACAGCCTCTCAACATCTACCCTGTCAAACCCCCTTAGAATCTTATGTTTAATGACATCACCTCTCATTCTTCTAAACTCTAAAGAGTATAAGCCCAATCTACTCACTCTCTCCTCATAGGACAACCTATCTCACTCACTCTTTTGTTTTTTCCTTATTGCAGGAAAGGCTGGTAGTGCCACCAAGTCGAGTGGTGAGCGATCCTTTAGTCTGGAGCGTCTGGGCTCCTCTAACAGACCCAATAAATTGTACGTGAACCTAATGAAACAGGAGGAGCTGATCGCCCAGAAGAAAAAGGAAATTGAGGCCAAAATGGAGAAGGCGAAAAAGGACAGCTTCACGAAGCTGCAAGCGACACCTGCTCAGTACGTGCTGATTAATGCTTCTTATTGCCAAGTATGCAATTCACTTCACTTTTAACTTGCACTCATTGAGATCAGGGATGTTAGTACGCACTTCATTTCAGGCTCCTGTGTCCGCATCAATCACTACCACATCAGGTACAGCACGGGTTAGATACAGAGTAAAGCTCCCTCTACACTGTCCCATCAAACACTCCCAGGGCAGGTACAGCACAGGTTAGATACAGAGTAAAGCTCCCTCTACACTGTCCCATCAAACACTCCCAGGGCAGGTACAGCACGGGTTAGATACAGAGTAAAGCTCCCTCTACACTGTCCCATCAAACACTCCCAGGGCAGGTACAGCACGGGGTTAGATACAGAGTAAAGCTCCCTCTACACTGACCCATCAAACTCCCAGGGCAGGTACAGCACGGGTTAGATACAGAGTAAAGCTCCCCCTACACTGTCCCATCAAACACTCCCAGGGCAGGTACAGCACGGGTTAGATACAGAGTAAAGCTCCCTCTACACTGTCCCATCAAACACTCCCAGGGCAGGTACAGCACGGGTTAGATACAGAGTAAAGCTCCCTCTACACTGTCCCATCAAACACTCCCAGGGCAGGTACAGCACGGGTTAGATACAGAGTAAAGCTCCCTCTACACTGTCCCATCAAACACTCCCAGGGCAGGTACAGCACGGGGTTAGATACAGAGTAAAGCTCCCTCTACACTGTCCCATCAAACACTCCCAGGGCAGGTACAGCACGGGTTAGATACAGAGTAAAGCTCCCTCTACACTGTCCCATCAAACACTCCCAGGGCAGGTACAGCACGGGTTAGATACAGAGTAAAGCTCCCTGTATGTACACTGTCCCATTAATACACCTCACGCCAACTTCACAAGTGCCTCCTGCTGCAGCAGGGTGACAATTTCTGTTGTTCCACACGAGCCATCCTGCAGCCTCCTCATTAGGTGGGTTATTTTATTGCTATTGTCCCGTCTCCGCTGGCAACTAGGCTGAGACTGGCCAAACTCATTTCACAAAGGACCTTTACAGTTAACACAGCGATGAGATTTTCAACCCATCGCTGGATTGGGTTTGAATCTAAAGGCTTTATGTGACCCACTGCACAACCCAGTTACCCTAATCTGTCCCCCATATGGATACCTGGAGATCATTCTTAATGATTGTTCTTGTTGTGTTGTGATTTTGGATGGACATTTTATTAGTTGAGTGCAAGGTATATTTTCAGAGCTATCTAGTTGAATTCTGAGGCTTTGGTGCTCAGTCCGTGTTGGCTTTTTGCTGGTTTGTCTGTAATTCACCGTCATTCTAATTATTCTACAGGGATAATGACCAAAAGAACACATCCAACAAGTTTGCCAATGACGGGAGCTTCCTGCAGCAATTCCTGAAGATGCAGAAGGAGAAAGCAGGTTCAGGTGAGCAGAGTGCGGAGACGAGGTGGGTTCAGGTGAGCAGAGTGCGGAGGCGAGGCAGGTACAGGTGAGCGGAGTGAGGAAGCGAGGCGGGTTCAGGTGAGCAGAGTGCGGAGACGAGGTGGGTTCAGGTGAGCAGAGTGCGGAGGCGAGGCAGGTACAGGTGAGCGGAGTGAGGAAACGAGGCGGGTACAGGTGAGCAGAGTGCGGAGTGAGGCGGGTTCAGGTGAGCAGAGTGCGGAGGCGAGGCGGGTACAGGTGAGGAGAGTGCGGAGGCGAGGCGGGTACAGGTGAGAGTGAGGAGGCGAGGCGGGTACTGGTGAGGAGGCGAGGCGGGTACAGGTGAGGAGAGTGCGGAGGCGAGGCGGGTACAGGTGAGCAGAGTGCGGAGACGAGGCGGGTACAGGTGAGGACAGTGTGGAGGCGAGGCGGGTACAGGTGAGGAGAGTGGAGGCGAGGCGGGTACAGGTGAGAGTGCAGAGGCGAGGCGAGTTCAGGTGAGCAGAGTGAGGAGACGAGGCGGGTACAGGTGAGGAGAGTGAAGGCGAGGCGGGTACAGGTGAGGAGAGTGCGGAGGCGAGGCGGGTACAGGTGAGGAGAGTGCGGAGGTGAGGCGGGTACAGGTGAGGAGAGTGTGGAGGCGAGGCGGGTACAGGTGAGCAGAGTGCGGAGGCGAGGCGGGTACAGGTGAGCAGAGTGCGGAGGCGAGGCGGGTACAGGTGAGCAGAGTGAGGAGACGAGGCGGGTACAGGTGAGCAGAGTGAGGAGGCGAGGCGGGTACAGGTGAGGAGAGTGCGGAGGCGAGGCGGGTACAGGTGAGAGTGCGGAGGCGAGGCGAGTTCAGGTGAGGAGAGTGCGGAGGCGAGGTGGGTACAGGTGAGGAGAGTGCGGAGGCGAGGCGGGTACAGGTGAGGAGAGTGTGGAGGCGAGGCGGGTACAGGTGAGCAGAGTGCGGAGACGAGGCGGGTACAGGTGAGGACAGTGTGGAGGCGAGGCGGGTACAGGTGAGGAGAGTGCGGAGGTGAGGCGGGTACAGGTGAGGAGAGTGCGGAGGCGAGGCGGGTACAGGTGAGCAGAGTGCGGAGGCGAGGCGGGTACAGGTGAGCAGAGTGCGGAGGCGAGGCGGGTACAGGTAAGCAGAGTGCGGAGGCGAGGTGGGTACAGGTGAGCAGAGTGAGGAGACGAGGCGGGTACAGGTGAGCAGAGTGCGGAGGCGAGGCGGGTACAGGTGAGGACAGTGTGGAGGCGAGGCGGGTACAGGTGAGCAGAGTGAGGAGGCGAGGTGGGTTCAGGTGAGCAGAGTGCGGAGGCGAGACGGGTACAGGTGAGCAGAGTGCGGAGACGAGGCGGGTACAGGTGAGGACAGTGTGGAGGCAAGGCGGGTACAGCTGAGCAGAGTGTGGAGGCGAGGTGGGTACAGGTGAGGACAGTGTGGAGGCGAGGCGGGTACAGGTGAGGAGAGTGCGGAGGCGAGGCGGGTACAGGTGAGCAGAGTGTGGAGGCGAGGCGGGTACAGGTGAGCAGAGTGTGGAGGCGAGGTGGGTACAGGTGAGCAGAGTGCGGAGATGAGGCGGGTACAGGTGAGGAGAGTGGAGGCGAGGCAGGTACAGGTGAGCAGAGTGCGGAGGTGAGGCGGGTACAGGTGAGGACTGTGGAGGCGAGGCGGGTACAGGTGAGCAGAGTGGAGGCGAGGCGGGTACAGGTGAGGACAGTGTGGAGGCGAGGCGGGTACAGGTGAGTAGAGTGTGGAGGCGAGGCGGGTACAGGTGAGGACAGTGTGGAGGCGAGGCGGGTACAGGTGAGGAGAGTGCGGAGACGAGGCGGGTACAGGTGAGGAGAGTGCGGAGACGAGGCGGGTACAGGTGAGGACAGTGTGGAGGTGAGGCGGGTACAGGTGAGGACAGTGTGGAGGCGAGGCGGGTACAGGTGAGCAGAGTGTGGAGGCGAGGCGGGTACAGGTGAGGAGAGTGCGGAGACGAGGCGGGTACAGGTGAGGACAGTGTGGAGGCGAGGCGGGTACAGGTGAGCAGAGTGTGGAGGCGAGGCGGGTACAGGTGAGGACAGTGTGGAGGCGAGGCGGGTACAGGTGAGCAGAGTGTGGAGGTGAGGCGGGTACAGGTGAGGAGAGTGCGGAGACGAGGCGGGTACAGGTGAGGACAGTGTGGAGGTGAGGTGGGTACAGGTGAGGAGAGTGTGGAGGCGAGGCGGGTACAGGTGAGCAGAGTGTGGAGGCGAGGCGGGTACAGGTGAGGAGAGTGCGGAGGCGAGGCGGGTACAGGTGAGGAGAGTGCGGAGGTGAGGTGGGTACAGGTGAGGAGAGTGCGGAGACGAGGCGGGTACAGGTGAGGAGAGTGCGGAGGTGAGGCGGGTACAGGTGAGGAGAGTGCGGAGACGAGGCGGGTACAGGTGAGGACAGTGTGGAGGCGAGGCGGGTACAGGTGAGGAGAGTGCGGAGGTGAGGTGGGTACAGGTGAGGAGAGTGCGGAGACGAGGCGGGTACAGGTGAGGACAGTGTGGAGGTGAGGCGGGTACAGGTGAGGAGAGTGCGGAGACGAGGCGGGTACAGGTGAGGACAGTGTGGAGGTGAGGCGGGTACAGGTGAGCAGAGTGTGGAGGCGAGGCGGGTACAGGTGAGGACAGTGTGGAGGTGAGGAGAGTGTGGAGGCGGGTTCAGGCGAGGACGGCGAGGTGGGTTGACTTAGTGTAGAGACGTGAGCCACACACCACTAATCTCCAAAGGACCTTCAGTGGGGGCAATCCCGTCCGCCTCTGTGCCCCTAGTCGGGATCAGACGGGCTCCCCCGCATCTGACTGCTGTTTGGAGACTCCTACTGAATGTGTGCACAGGATTGGGCTCCCCTGCGATTTCCCCCTCACTCCCACTTTACACACGCTGTCCTACTCTCTCCCACGATGAATACCCATTCGAGTGAGGTACCGGAGGGCAGCTGACATCTTAGAAACTGCCTCCCTCTGCTTCAGTGCCTTCAGATGAGGAGAGCAGTAAACTGGGGGATGAAACAACATCGGCTCAGGAGTCGGTCAGTCAGCGTGTCTATATATTATATTAAAGTCTTCCATTGCATGCTCTTCGTGTCAACTTTTTCATTTAAAATTCCTGTGCCCACATTTATAATGGAATCTGCCTATAATACCTTGTCACACTGTAATGACACTCCTGCCAGTACATTGAATATAGAAGATTATGGGGTGGTCTAATTAAGGTATTTAAACATAGAAACATAGCAAAATAGGAGCAGGAGTAGGCCATTTGGCCCTAAGATGATTAAAGGATTCAATAGGTTAGATAGAGAGAAATAATTTCCACTGGTGGGGGGAGTCCAGAACAAGGAGGCAGAACCTTAAAATTAGAGCCAGGCCGTTCAGGGGTGATGTCAGGAAGCACTTCTTCACACAAAGGGTGGTGGAAATCTGGAACTCTCTCCCCCAAAAAGCTGTCGAGGCTGGAGGTCAATTGAAAATTTCAAAACTCAGATTGATAGATTTTCGTTAGACAAGTGTATTAAGGGTTACAGAACCAAGGCGGGTAGATGGAGTTAAGGTACAGATCAGCCATGATCTAATTGAATGGTGGAGCAGGCTTGTGTGGCTGAATGGCCTCCTCCTGTTCCAATATAGAGGCATTGTCGCGCCATCACTGGCAGGAGACTGTAATTACAACGTGACAAGTTTACATTATAAATGTGAATATCGAAGTTTGTAATGGAAATATAAAAATAAAGACAGAATGTATAACTTTATAAAATGGGGTCTGAGATACATCTGCGTGCCTGGTCCAATTATTCCCCACCCTCTAACCCTGCTTCATCTGAAAACTGCACTTGCTCTTCACTGCCAGTGTGGAACAGAAGGTCAATTAATTTAAGAATGAATTAGTTGTAATATCCTAGTATTAGGGCGCCTTCAGTTAGCTGCACATTCAACCATTTCAGAGAGTGGGAGTCAGGAGTTTTATTCCTGGAATTCCGATAAGCTAATAACCCAGAAGTTTAACTCGCACAGAGTGGGGGGAGGGTTCAATGTAACATTGTGGTTTCGACTTAAATAAGTTGGTCTTTGATTGCAACGTCCGACCCATTGATCCTCGGATTTTTTTTTTCCACGAAGGGGTGCCAGCTGGCAACGGCAGCAACTCCGGCAGCCCCTCGGGGTCCCTGGGGCAGAGGAGGCAGATTCTGATCGGGAAGCGGCCTGGCCTGGGAGTCAGCTCTTTGGGCAGCACGTTAGGCCAGATGAAGAACTACACCCACGCCAAGCAGACGCCAATCGCCGCCCGCCCCAGCGTCTTCCAGTCGCCAGACGAGGAGGAGGAGGAGGATGACGACCTTGAGCAGTGGGCGGAAGTGAAAGGTAACTTGCATTGCCTAAACTGCGATACCGTGCACTCGAATTTAGCAGCTGCTGCTCTCCTGAGGAAGGACTCTGGCTGAAGTTTGAGAGGTTCGCTGAGAGGCTATTTGGTTTTTCCCATTTCAGTTGAGGACGCTGACTCACGCTGGGATCCACTTCCAAGGACAATAACTTGCCTTGGCTCCCTGTGGCAGAAGAAACAAATCAGCCAGGGATCCCAATTCTGATTTTCCACAGTGTATGGTTCTTTTTCTGCACTGGTACCCTATCGAGCGCAGGTTGACTGCCGCATTTCTTACATTACAACAATTCTGGCAGGACTGGACAGACTGGATGCAGGGAGGATTTTCCCGATGGTCGGGGAATCCAGAACCAGGGGTCACAGTCTAAGGATAAGGGGTAGGCCTTTTAGGACAGAAATGAGGAGGGATTTCTTCACCCAGAGAGTGGTGAACCTGTGGAATTCTCTACCACACAAGGCAGCAGAGGCCAATTCATTAAATATATTCAAGAAGGAGTTAGATATGTTTCTTAAGGCTAAAGGGATCAAGGGGTATGGGGAGAAAGCAGGTACCGGGTACTGAACTTGGATGATCAGCCATGATCGCATTGAATGGCGGAGCGGGCTCAAGGGGCCGAATGGCCTACTCCTGCTCCTATCTTCTATGTTTCTATGACTACACTTCAAAAAGCACTTCATTGGCTGTAAAGGGCTTTGGGACATCCTGAGGTCGTGAAAAGTGCGATATAAATACAAGCCTTTCTTTACAACAAATTAAGCGATCACCGATCAGATACAAATAAAAGCTCCCGCTGCCAACGTTCCCGCTAAGCGGCCGCACTGCGGCCTGGAGCTCCCACGCAGGCCGCTCACCGGCTTCTACAGGGAAGAAACCGCGCATGTGCGAAAATCTGAATGGGCCGCACGGCCAGTTAAAGGGACCACGCACACACTAAAAAAAATTAGAGGGAACATTGCCCACTGCCCCAGTCCTCTCCTCCACTGTAAGTAAGCGGTATGGTCCATGAGTGTGGGTGCTGGGTGAGGATTGGATAGGGGCTGCCCTCCTAGCCTGCTGACGCTCACCGTCTGATTCACCAGACCGATACCTGGGATGGCAGGAATGACGTATGAGGAGAGATTGGGTCGATTAGGTTTATATTCGCTAGAGTTTAGAAGAATGAGAGGGGATCTCATTGAAACTTATAAAATTCTAACAGGACTGGACAGACTAGATGCAGGAAGGATGTTCCCGATGGTCGGGGAGTCCAGAACCAGGGGTCACAGTCTGAGGATAAGGGGTAAGCCATTTAGGACTGAGATGAGGAGGAATTTCTTCACCCAGAGAGTGGTGAACCTGTGGAATTCTCTACCACACAAGGCAGTAGAGGCCAATTCATTAAATATATTCAAGAAGGAGTTGGATATATTTCTTGAGGCTAAAGGGATCAAGGGATATGGGGAGAAGGCAGGGACAGGGTACTGAATTTGGATGATTAGCCATGATCTCATTGAATGGCGGAGCGGGCTCGAGGGGCCGAATGGCCTACTCCTATCTTCTGTGTTTCTATGTCTGGGCTCACACATTTATAACAGTCACTTGAGAAACATAGCGGGGGACTGTCAAGCTGCTGTGGAACCGTACCGCAAGAAAAACTTGCAGGCGAGGAGAGCACCGGGGAGGAGGGGCGGGCTTTTATTTTGTAGCTGATCAGTGATCCCATAATTTGTCATTCAGTACTAGTGCGGAAAAAGCACCACAAGCTACGGAAAATCCGACAGGATCCCTGAAGAGAATGCAAAAACTGCAGTTGGTAAATGTATAGGAATGGAAAGGACTTGCGATGTCCCAAAACGCTTTACAGCCAATGAAGAACTTTTTGACGTGCAGTCACTGTTGTAATGTAGAAAACGTAGCAACCAATTTGCATACACAAGCTCCCACAGACAGCAGTGAGATAATGACCAGATAATCTGTTTTTAGGTGTTGGTTGAAGGATAAATATTGGCCTCAGGACATCGGGGAGAACTCCCCTGCTCTTCTTCGAAATAGTGGCCATGGCATCTTTTGTGTCCATCTGATAGAGCAGACGGGACTTCGGTTTAACATCTCATCCGAAAGACGGCACCTCCGACAGCGCAGCACTCCCTCAGTACTACGCTGGGTGTGTTCGCTTAGATTTTTCTGCTCAAGTCTCTGGAGTGGGACTGAACACACGACCTTCTGACTCAGGCGAGAGTGCTACCCACTGAGCCACGACTGACGCCTACAGGCATTGACTTTATATACATTATTAAGACACTGGGGGAGCATTTATTGGTACGTTTGGGAGGAGGGGAGAGAGTTTACTTTGTATTTTCCTCCAATTAACAAACCCAGTGCCAGCGTAGTGTTTTACATTGTAAGTGTTTCAACATTGGCTTCCTCCTCCGTTTAACCCATGCTCTCCCTGTATCCCGCTCTTACCCATCCTCGCTTGTAGACCTTGTTTGGCTGTTGACTGTTGGGTATGTGAGTTGAACTCAAGTACTGATAGCCTGCTTAAAGTTTCACCCCCAGAGGAGCCGGAGCTCCGGAGTGTCGCTGAGAAGCTGGCGAAGTACGTAGCGGATGGGGGTCATGAGGTGGAAAAGCTCGCCATTCAGAACAACAGGGACAACCCGGCCTTCTCGTGAGTATCATCGGCCTCCTGTGTCAGCCAATGATGTAGCGCAAATAAAACGGTGTGCGTCGGTGCCAGTGTTTATGGATCCTGTCTGCGTCGGTGCAGTGTTTATAGATCCTGTCTGCGTCGGTGCCAGTGTTTATAGATCCTGTCTGTCGGTGCCAGTGTTTATAGATCCTGTCTGTCGGTGCCAGTGTTTATAGATCCTGTCTGTGTCGGTGCCAGTGTTTATAGATCCTGTCTGTGTCGGTGCCAGTGTTTATAGATCCTGTCTGTGTCGGTGCCAGTGTTTATAGATCCTGTCTGTGTCGGTGCCAGTGTTTATAGATCCTGTTTGTCGGTGCCAGTGTTTATAGATCCTGTTGGTGCTGTGTTTATAGATCCAGTCTCCAGACGTGCTACCCCTACCCCCAGACTGCTCTCCAGACCTACAGTCGGGGAAATACAAACTGACATGTGATTTGTCTGATCTGATGGACATGGGACAGATGGGGTGTGGGTGAATAAATCTCCTATAAGAAGCTTGCAGTGTATATTGGCCCAGAAATTCGGGTCGGAGGCTTCCCGCGGGTGCAAGCCCCCGACCTGCACTTAACTAGCGCGCCGGCCATTCAGCTGTGGGCCCGCGTGGGATTCCGATCCTGGGCCTGCTCCAACTGCCGGCGCGCAGTGCTTGTGTATCCCAGGGGCGCAGGTAGTTCGATGCGTCCCCTGGGATCACGTGGGCCATGGAGAGCCAATTGGAGCAGGGAATGCTTCATTCATAAGTTGATCTTCAAATAAAAAAAATTTTAATTCACATTTTTTAAATAAACTATAAATTACATGAAATAACTATTTTAAACAATAATTTAAATTTTTGAAAAAAATAATTACATTTTCTAACGGGGCTAAAAATAAACTTACCTTTCTTTAAAGTATTTAAAAATAATAAACTTGTGGAAAAAATGTTTTAATTTTAATTAATTCACCACTTACCTTGTAAAAAGCAGGCCTTACGCCTGCTTTTTAAAAGTGTAACTCCTGGAGACTTACCCTCCCAGGAAAACCTGCAAAAAAACATAGGTTTGATGCGCACGCGCAGCCTCTCCGGCGCACGTGTTCCACCGCTGAACCCTTTCTTTCAGAGGAACGGAAGTGCCGGTTTCCCGCGCATGCGCAGTGCATGCAGGAAACCGGCACTCCCATTGGGCCTACGGGTGAGTACCCCGTGCGTACTCACCCGTGGAGACCCGAAGTTCTGGGCCATTAATCTGTGTGACACCGTGCGGATCGCGTGCTGGGACCTCTGCCTGTAGAAAGGCGCTAAGAATTCTTTCCACCGTTTCTATTTCCACAGGTTTCTGTACGATCGCAACAGCCGAGCTTTTCTTTATTACAAGAAAAAAGTGGCCGAAATCAAACGAGAGAAACTGTCTGGCCTGTCGGTGCCCAGATCACCTGTGCCAAGCTCCGCCTCCTCCTCATCGTCCTCCGTGCCAAAAGGTAGGGGAATGGGACGGGGACAACCTCTGCCTTTAAGATTTAACTCCCGAGTAACAGTTTGACCTGCACAAGGTTCAGAAACCGGGGTGTGGTGCCAACACTAGGGTTTATTTCTAGAGGGATAGAATTGAAAAGTAGAGAGGTTTTGCTAAACTTGTATTGAACCTTGGTTGGACCGTGCTTGGAGCACTGGGCACAGTTCTGGTCGCGATATTATAAAAAGGATATAGAGGCAGTGGAGAAGGTGCAAAAAAGATTTACAAGGATGATACCAGAAATGCGAGGTTACACCTATCAGGAAAGGATGAACAGGCTGGGTCTCTTTTCTCTTGAAAAGAGAGGGCTGAGGGGTGACCTGATAGAGGTCTTTAAAATTATGAAAGGTTTTGATAGAGTGGATACAGAGAGAGTGTATCCACTTGTGGGGAAGAGCAAAACTAGAGGCCATCGATACAATATAGTCACCAAGAAATCAAATAGGGAATTCAGAAAAAACTTCTTTACACAGAGAGTGGTGCATAAATGTATCTCTGCTATTCGCCTCAACCACTCCCTGTGGGAGCGAGTTCCACATTCTCACCACTCTCTGGGTAAACAGGTTTCTCCTCAAATCCGTATTGGATTTATTCGTGACTATTGTCTGTCACATTGTTCCTTTGGAGGAGAGGAATTCAGTATGCAGACATGCATAGAGTACTCTAAGTGAAGTGATTTGTATTGGAATGCTGTCTACAGAGTTCTGGGGTGATAGCCCGATGGGCAACCAGTTAAAACTCAGAGGTTTGAGAGCTAGGTGCAGTTGTGTGGGACACTGTCTCCATTAAACCACTTGTGAGTGTGATTTAACCGATGCTCTCCCTGTATCCCGCTCTTACCCATCCACGCTTGTAGACCTTGTTTGGCTGTTGACTGTTTGGTGTGTGAGTTGAACTCAAGTACTGATAGCCTGCTTAAAGTTTCACCCCCAGAGGAGCCGGAGCTCCGGAGTGTGATTGAGAAGCTGGCGAAGTTTGTGGCTGACGGGGGTCCGGATGTGGAAGAGATGGCCGTTCAGGATAATCGAGACAACCCGGCCTTCTGGTGAGCAACATTTCGTCACGCTGCCTGGTTTCTAAGGCTTGTTAGGAAGATCTTGCATTTATACAGCGCTTTTCACATTCTTAGGACGTCCCAAAGTGCTTTACAGCCAGTGAAGTACTTTTTGAAGTGTAGCCACTGTTGTAATGTAGGAAACGCGGCAGCCAATTTGTGCACAGCAAGCTCCCACAACCAGCAATGAGATAAACGATCAGATAATCTGTTTGTGATGTTGATTGAGGGATAAATATTGGCCAGGACACCAGGGACAACTCCCCTGCTCTCCTGGGATCTTTTACGTCTCATCTGAAAGACGACACATCTGACAGTACAGCACTGCCTCAGTACTGCACTGGAGTGTCAGCCTGGATTATGGGCCCAAGTCTCGAGCGGGGCTTAAACCCACAATCTTCCATCTCAGTGGCGAGAGTGCTGCCCACTGAGCCACGGCTGACAATTATTTCATTGCACTCTCCGCACTGTCAGTTCTGACTTGCGTTTTAAATTAAGCTGTGTCCTTTATTTATTCGGATGGTCCCAGGTTCCATCACTGGTGTATGTTGAGTTAGCAGATACTGGCTGTGCCTGGGACAGTATGGCTGGGATCCGTGTCCCCTGGATTAGGCAAGGAGAAAACCCATCCTGGGGCACATATTGATATCGAGGTGTGCAGTATCTTGGCACGATTCGCTCTGCGGTTGAGCAGGCTGCTGACCCTTGCTGTCTAGGCTCTTGCATGAGGAATGGCCACTGGTGTGAGGTAACAAATGGTGACAATCAATGTTTCCGTCTAGCTGCGTGGCTGCTGTCTGAAGTTCTCGTGCAGGTCGCTTACTGGTTTCTCAATGGAAAAACTGCGCATGCACAGATGTTTGAAGGGGCCAAGCACCCAAAATGAAATTACAGGGAACATTGGTGACGGTGGCCATGAAACCGCACCTCATGGGAGTCACTGCTTTCAGGAGGGTGGGGGGGGGGGGATTGTAAAGATAGATCTGGCACTTTCTCTGTGAATGAGCGATTAAGACACCAGGCATCCAAACTAAACTGGTGCGGAGTTAGTTACTTGGGAGGAGGCGGAGATGCTCGGTACTGAAGCCGACACACATGGGCTTTGATGTTGTTACGTGTGAAGCTGCATGTGTTGGAACTGGTAACGGCAGCTGTCGATTACAACAATGGAGAAAAGATTCTCACAAAATGGGATCCAGAAACGCACTGAGCAGAGGTACCACACCCAGGGTACGTTTACCAGTAACCATGGTGTGGGGGAGAGGGGGTTGCTGGTTGACCTGTCCTGTGGAACATCTTCCCATTGGCCACTTCTTGCTTATTCCCATATAGCACTCACTCCTGCTGTGACAGTCATGTGTAAGGAGCCTCGTTGGGTTCTTCTCATCCAGTGCACTGATGACGGGTGCATAGGAATTGCCCAGATGTGTAAACACCAAGGTCCATTTAATTCACCTCCCACCATGCTGGGAGTCACACGATACAACAATAATGGAGTTGTTGACCAATCACAGCAATCACTCTCGATCAATGAGTCTACAACAGACCCAGACATGAGGTGAGGAAAACCCCCAGTGGGGGAGAGCTTTGGGAACCAGAGGTCCACAGTCACCTGTTCCCATAAACCACTGATCTCCTTGCACAGCTTGGTTACCTGTGACCAATCATTTTCTAAATGTTTGCAACTTTTAAACTTTTCTGTGGTGTTGGCCTTGCCCCCTCCTTATCTCTGTAACTTCCTACAACCCGCCGCGATATCTGCACTCCTCTAATTCTGGCCTCTGGAGCATCCCTGATTTTAATCGCTCCACCATTGGCGGCCGTGTCTTCAGCTGCCTGGGCCCCGAGCTCTGGAATTCCCTCCCTAAACCTCTCCACCCCTCTCTCCTCCTTTAAGACGTTTCTTAAAACCTGCCTCTTTGACCAAGCTTTTGGTCACCTGTCCCAATATCTCCTTAATGTGGCTCGGTGTCAAATTTTGTCCGATAGTCACTCCTGTGAAGCACCTTGGGACGTTTTACTACATTAATTAAAGGTGCTATATAAATGCAAGTTGTTGTTGTTCTGGTTGGTTTGGGAGCCTTGCTTTGGGAAGGATGTGAAGGCCACGGTGAGGGAACAGAAGTGTTTTCTAGGCTGGTGCCAGAGATGATGAGGAGAGATTAGAGAATGAAAAAGGTTGAGAAGATCTGATGGAGGTGCTCACAATTATGAGTGGCTTTGATACGGTAAAAAGGCCAAACTATTTCCACTGGTTGGTGATCAGTAAACCAGAGGGCATATAGTTAAGATCATCACCAAAAGAATAACGGGGACGTTAGGAGAATGATTTCTCTCTTACAGAGGGGTTTGCTGGGTGTAGGAGGCCCTATCAGCAGCAGTGGTGGAAGCAGAATCCATAATAGCTTTTAGCTCCGGCACGATGGGCTGAAGGGCCTCCTGTGCTGTATCATTCTATGAAAAGGGAAGTAGAGAAATATTTGTAATAGAAACATTTTAAAGGGCGGGGGACTAAGTGGATCGCTCTTTCAGAGAACGGGCATTGGCGCAATGGGCCTTCAGCTTTCTGCGTGCTGTTGAGCTCTGTGATTCTAAGCACGCTGTTCTCTAGCACAGAGGCGCCTCACACTTCCCTTTCTCTCCGTAGGTTTCTCTACGAGCAGAATAGCGATGCGTATCGATACTACAGGGACACAGTCGAAGTCTTCTGTAAAGTCAAGACCATCGCGCAGAAGGCCGTCCAAGCCAGCTTGATGGCGATGTCCTCTTCCGCCACGCAGAAGCGGAAGAGCTCCCCTGAGCCCGTTTCCGGTGGCTCGCCCTCAGAGCCTGCGCCCTCACCCGCACCTTCATCGTCCTCTTCCTCTTCACTTAAAAAGAAAAAGAAGAGCCGGTGGGGCCCAGAGGACGACAAGATTGAACTTCCTCCTCCTGAATTGGCTTATCCGATGCAAGTGCCCGGCTTAACAAGTAAGTTCTGTGAATAAGGAAATGATGTTGCCGGTGTCTCGGCACAGGGAGTCAGGGGTAAGAAGAGGAGAGAGGCGGAACTTGGAGTGGTGGACTAAAATGTCAAGGGCAGCAGACACTATAAATGGGTACAAGGGGCAAGTGGCTGTGTTTCTGGAGGGAAAAGTTGATTAGGGGATATGGGGAGAAGGTGGGTAGGTGGGGTTGAGGGTTATGGGGAGAAGGTGGGTAGGTGGGGTTGAGGGATTTGGGGAGAAGGTGGGTAGGTGGGGTTGAGGGATATGGGGAGAAGGTGGGTAGGTGGGGTTGAGGGTTATGGGGAGAAGGTGGGTAGGTGGGGTTGAGGGATATGGGGAGAAGGTGGGTAGGTGGGGTTGAGGGATTTGGGGAGAAGGTGGGTAGGTGGGGTTGAGGGATATGGGGAGAAGGTGGGTAGGTGGGGTTGAGGGTTATGGGGAGAAGGTGGGTAGGTGGGGTTGAGGGTTATGGGGAGAAGGTGGGTAGGTGGGGTTGAGGGTTATGGGGAGAAGGTGGGTAAGTGGGGTTGAGGGATTTGGGGAGAAGGTGGGTAGGTGGGGTTGAGGGTTATGGGGAGAAGGTGGGTAGGTGGGGTTGAGGGTTATGGGGAGAAGGTGGGTAGGTGGGGTTGAGGGTTATGGGGAGAAGGTGGGTAGGTGGGGTTGAGGGATTTGGGGAGAAGGTGGGTAGGTGGGGTTGAGGGATATGGGGAGAAGGTGGGTAGGTGGGGTTGAGGGTTATGGGGAGAAGGTGGGTAGGTGGGGTTGAGGGATATGGGGAGAAGGTGGGTAGGTGGGGTTGAGGGTTATGGGGAGAAGGTGGGTAGGTGGGGTTGAGGGATATGGGGAGAAGGTGGGAATGAGAGATATGGTGGGTAGGCGGGATTGGGGGATATGGGGAGAAGGTGGATAGGCGGGGTCGATCTGTGAGAAAGGGTTGGGCTCTTTGGGCCAAATGGCCTTTTGCTGTTGCTAAAAATTCCTACTGGTGGTTGTCGTGTTTCGACTCCTGTAGCGAGGGTACAGTCCCGGTCCACTTTACATTGATGTTATGGTACAAAAGGAACATGGCCTCTTGTGCATATCGGTAGCTCTCCTCCTCCGATTGCAGGGACTTATCCTTTTAAAGCTGGGGTCATTGGAGCCTGAACCGGTGTCTTCCTGTCCCTTGACAGCCCCACTACCCCGTCCCAAATGGTTTCTACCGAGTACGTTTTCTTGCCTTCTGTGTTAGTCTCACTGTAGATGGTTGGACTGATGGAGTGCCACTAACCTTTGTGTTAGAGGCCATGATCCCAAGCAGGGTCTTATTCAAAGCCAACGCTCCGCACCACGGGGAGATGGTCCTGGCCCCAATGATGCTCCACACATTGAGCTGTCGATTGCAAGTCCCTGGGTTCATGCTCATCGCTTCTCCACTGCAAAGAAGTATGGAACCAATGACACTAGAAAATGGTGGATAAATACTTGAAAGGGGAAAGATTTGCAGGGCTATGGGTAAAGAGCAGGGAGAGGGAGGTTAATCTTTCAAAGAGCCGGCACAGGCACGATGGGCCGAACGGCCTCATTCAGTGCTGTATAATTCTATGACCCTTTCACTCACTGTGTGGAATCTGTGATCGCCCTGCTTCCGAACAACATCCCCTTGCCTTTGCTGGAGGGAAAGGAAAGGCGAGGGAAGCAGTGGCGAATCCCAGCTCGGTCAATGGAGGCCTGGAGTCACGTGGAGCAGGTGAAGGGGTATTTGGGCTGGAGATGGCTCCCAGTGCCACAGTATTTAACTCGTGCTAAAGCAAACCAAGCACTGGGGTTCATTTCCAGAGGGATAGAATTGAAAAGCAGAGAAATTATGTTAAACTTGTATCAAACCTTGGTTAGACCACGCTTGGAGTTCTGTGAACAGTTCTGGTCTCCATAAACTAAAAAGGATATAGAGGCACTGGAGAAGATATGAAAAGGATTTACAAGGATGATACCAGAACTGAGAGGTTATACCTATCAGGAAAGACTGAACAGGCTGGGGCTCCTTTCTCTAGATAAGAGATTGAGAGGTGACCTGATAAAGGTCTTTAAGATTATGAAAGGGTTTGATAGGGTCGACATAGAGAAGATGTTTCCACTTGTGGGGGAGACCAGAACTAGGGGCCATCAATATAAGATAGTCACTAATAAATCCAATCAGGAATTCAGGAGAAACTTCTTCACCCAGAGAGTGGTGAGAATGTGGAACTCGCTACCACAGGGAGTGGTTGAAGCGAATGGCAGAGATGTTTTCAAGGGAAGCTAGATAAACATATGATGGGAGAAAGGAATAGAAGGGTATGCTGATCGGGTGAGATGACGAGGCTGGTGTGGAGCATAAACACCAGCATGGAGCAGTTGGGCCAAATGGCCTGTTTCTCTGTGCTATAAATGCTATGTAATTCTGTGAATCACGTGGAACAGATGAAGGGGTAATTGGGCTCCCAGCATCATATAACAAGTGCTACAGTGTTAACTCGTGCTAAAGTAATGCCTCATATGTGTGATTGCAGCTCAGGAGTTGAAGGGGCTCGGCTATCAGAAAGGTAAGCCGGTCGGATTGGTGGGAGTCACCGAGCTCAGTGACGCACAGAAGAAGCAGTTGAAGGAACAGCAGGAGGTAAATCCCAGCGAGACGATCATTAATGGCAGGGTGTGGCCAAGGGGAGCGCAGCCCTGCAGTGATGCAGGACACCGGCATTGCTGCAACAGGGGTTGCAGGCTGCTTGCTTCTGGGCAGTCTTGCTCTGCGCTGCTTTGCTTATGAGCTGCAGCATTGTCAGCAGAGGGCTTTGGTTAAACACTCTCGTGTACCAGGACGCTGACTCTACTCGCTTTGCTCACTCCTTCCTCGTTAACCCGTTGAAGAACTGAAGCCTCTTCTGCTTTTCGAACTGCACCGTTTCGTGGCAACCTCTGCAAAACTGACCTAAAAGTAAAGCTACCAATTTAATGTAAGGGTAGAGAAATGAACCATACTGCGGGTTATGGGCTGCAGTGCTCAGAGAAGGAGGAGGGTGTACAGTTGCAGAGAGAGAGAGAGAGAGCCACTAGGCCAGGACACTTAGTGAGAGAGACATACAGATACTGGGCAGTGATAATTAGCTAGAGAGAAACCAGGCATGGCTACAGACAGATACTGGGGAAGGGCAGAGAGAGAGACAGAGAAACATAGACACTAGGCAGTGATAGCTACAGAGAGAGAGAGAGACGAGAACCAATCAGGACCATTTGCAGAGGGGCAGAAACCAGGCAGGGTCACTTACACAGAGACTGAGGGACCGTGAGCAATATCAGCAGAATAAAGAAGATGCCCAGTAGTGTTTAGAGAGAGCTGGAGAGGGACTAGGGGCATATAGAAAGAGGTTGCCATTTAAGGAGAGGAATAGTGGGCAGGTTGGACAAGAGCATTTATCAATGGAGAAGATCCAGAGAGTGAGGAGTTGGTGATGGTGTTATTGTAGAGGAATCAAGGGGCTGGATAGAAATGTTTCTAGAGAGCTGTGGTATGTATCGGAGAACGCAAGACTGTGTTGAAGCGCCCCAGAGAGGTGGTGAGGGGTGTGAAGGAGGGTGGAGGGATGGTGGGGAAGGGGTAAGGGAGCTGAAGCAACCTCTGGACATTTGGCAGGATGGCTGACGTGATTTCTGGGTGTTTGCAGATGCAGCAAATGTACGATATGATCATGAAGCACAAGCAAGCCATGCAGGAGATGCAGATGATGTGGGAGAAAGCCATCCAGGATCACCGGCACGAATACGACAGCGACGAGGAGATTGACGGCGACGCAGGCACCTGGGAACATCGCCTGCGGCACATGGAGATGGAGAAGACCAGAGGTAACCGCAGGGTCGCGGCAGTCTGCAGAGGTCAGGGGTACCCGCGGGGTCGCGGCATTCTGCAGAGGTCAGGGGTAACCGCAGGGTCGCGGCATTCTGCAGAGGTCAGGGGTACCTGCGGGGTCGTGGCAGTCTGCAGAGGTCAGGGGTAACCGCAGGGTCGTGGCAGTCTGCAGAGGTCAGGGGTACCCGCGGGGTTGTGGCAGTCTGCAGAGGTCAGGGGTACCCGCGGGGTTGTGGCAGTCTGCAGAGGTCAGGGGTACCCGCGGGGTTGTGGCAGTCTGCAGAGGTCAGGGGTACCCGCGGGGTTGTGGCATTCTGCAGAGGTCGGGTACCCGCGGGGTTGTGGCAGTCTGCAGAGGTCAGGGGTACCCGCGGGGTTGTGGCAGTCTGCAGAGGTCAGGGGTACCTGCGGGGTTGTGGCAGTCTGCAGAGGTCAGGGGTAACCGCAGGGTCGCGGTAGTCTGCAGAGGTCAGGGGTAACCGCAGGGTCGCGGCAGTCTGCAGATGTCAGGGGTACCCGCGGGGTTGTGGCAGTCTGCAGAGGTCAGGGGTACCCGCGGGGTTGTGGCAGTCTGCAGAGGTCAGGGGTACCCGCGGGGTTGTGGCAGTCTGCAGAGGTCAGGGGTACCCGCGGGGTTGTGGCATTCTGCAGAGGTCGGGTACCCGCGGGGTTGTGGCAGTCTGCAGAGGTCAGGGGTACCCGCGGGGTTGTGGCATTCTGCAGAGGTCAGGGGTACCCGCGGGGTTGTGGCAGTCTGCAGAGGTCAGGGGTACCTGCGGGGTTGTGGCAGTCTGCAGAGGTCAGGGGTAACCGCAGGGTCGCGGCAGTCTGCAGAGGTCAGGGGTACCTGCGGGGTTGTGGCAGTCTGCAGAGGTCAGGGGTACCCGCGGGGTTGTGGCAGTCTGCAGAGGTCAGGGGTAACCGCAGGGTCGCGGCAGTCTGCAGAGGTCAGGGGTAACCGCAGGGTCGCGGCAGTCTGCAGAGGTCAGGGGTAACCGCAGGGTCGCGGCAGTCTGCAGAGGTCAGGGGTAACCACAGGGTCGCGGCAGTCTGCAGAGGTCAGGGGTAACCGCAGGGTCGCGGCAGTCTGCAGAGGTCAGGGGTAACCGCAGGGTCGCGGCAGTCTGCAGAGGTCAGGGGTAACCACAGGGTCGCGGCAGTCTGCAGAGGTCAGGGGTAACCGCAGGGTCGCGGCAGTCTGCAGAGGTCAGGGGTACCCGCGGGGTTGTGGCATTCTGCAGAGGTCAGGGGTACCCGCGGGGTTGTGGCAGTCTGCAGAGGTCAGGGGTACCCGCGGGGTTGTGGCATTCTGTAGAGGTCAGGGGTACCCGCGGGGTTGTGGCAGTCTGCAGAGGTCAGGGGTACCTGCGGGGTTGTGGCAGTCTGCAGAGGTCAGGGGTAACCGCAGGGTCGCGGCAGTCTGCAGAGGTCAGGGGTACCCGCGGGGTCGTGGCATTCTGCAGAGGTCGGGGTAACCGCAGGGTCGCGGCATTCTGCAGAGGTCAGGGGTAACCGCAGGGTCGCGGCATTCTGCAGAGGTCAGGGGTACCCGCGGGGTTGTGGCAGTCTGCAGAGGTCAGGGGTACCCGCGGGGTTGTGGCAGTCTGCAGGGGTAACCGTGGGGTTGTGGCAGTCTGCAGAGGTCAGGGGTACCCGCGGGGTTGTGGCAGTCTGCAGAGGTCAGGGGTACCCGTGGGGTTGTGGCAGTCTGCAGAGGTCGGGTAACCGCGGGGTTGCGGCAGTCTGCAGCGGTTCAGGCGTAAGAGGATGGTAGAGAGTTTAACCGGCAGGGTGCATCCAGTGCAGGTTCCGTTTACATCCCGTTGGCACAGTAGAAGCAAGTCGTGTTCGGGATTTTACGGCTCTGACTTTGGACCTTCCCTTCTACAGTGTGAACAAGACAGGTCAAGCGCCTCTGGTGACGGTGACCTGGGTGTCCAGGCTCACATGTGTCCCTCACGCCCTGGTACTAGGGCCCCTGATATTATTACTGGCCTGTGTGTCGTTCAGTCTACCCGCAGGCAGACCAGAGTCCACCGGGATCCACCTCTGCTGCCTTGCCTCTGGAGCCAGGCAGCTAAACCAGCTTGCATAGATACTCGGACAGGATTGGGCCATTCGGCCCCTCGAGCCTCTTCCACCATTCGATCAGAGCTGATCTGCTTCAGTTGCCTTCAGGGACCCGAACAATACTGCATCGGGGGAACGGTTAAACACTGTACTGGGGCTGCATTCTTCTTTGTTTGACAATCCCCGGTCATGTTCTGTGTTGTCTCCATCACTGGGAAGGGCACTGCGCGAATGGTGCTTCACACAGCTCATTGTCTATAGTCCATCACAGTTTGTGCTGTTCTTTGGTAGAGTGGGCAGAACAACTGACTGAAATGGGTCGAGGGAAACACTTCATCGGGGACTTCCTGCCCCCTGACGAACTGGACAAGTTCATGGAGACATTCAAAGCTCTAAAGGTAAGTTAGATTATCGGAAAATACTTTTAAAAGTGGGTTACTTTGAGTAACTCTTTTGCATCTTTATCAGGGCTGATACAGCACGGGTTAGATACAGAGTAAAGCTCCCTCTACACTGTCCCATCAAACACTCCCAGGGCAGGGACAGCACGGGTTAGATACAGAGTAAAGCTCCCTCTACACTGTCCTAATGAATGTGCCTTGGTGTGGCATTTTCTTGTCCAGCTGCAGCCCTCTTGGTGTCCTCAGAGTGACATTGGTAAGTTTTGGCCAAATTAGGAGCTTTTCTGTGCTGTATGCTCATTTCCCCTCGTGGGGAAATCTAGAACGCGGAGGCACAGTCTCAGAATAAAGGGTCGCCCTTTTAGAACTGAGATGAGGAGGAATTTCTTCTCTCAGAGGGTCGTAAATCTGTGGAATTCTCTGCCCCAGAGAGCTGTGGAGGCTGGGTCATTAAATACATTTAAGGTGGAGATAGACACATTTTTACAAGATAAGGGAATGAAGGGTTATGGGGAGCAGACAGGGAAGTGACTTTGAGCCCAAGATCAGCCATGATCTTATTGAATGGCGGAGCAGACTCGAGGGGCCGAATGGCCTATTTTTGCTCCTCGTTCTTATGTCCACCAGGAACTGGATTGAGATTGCCCAACTCATTTCATGCTGCGCTCTTACAGTCAGTAGACACAGGAGACTTCCATCGCTTGTATTTTTCCAATTCCACTTTTAGTTCATTCACACTACCCTTAATCAGGAGGACAGGCTTTTCTCTCGATGAAATATGTTGGTAAGGATTGGACCCTATGTGTACATACAAGAGTGAGTTTTGCGAGGCCCCACACAGCTAGCAGTGCCTCGATTGTAGCTAGCGCACGTCAGGAAGTCACGGGCTTTGCTCCTATGATATTCAGTGCAAGGTACCGCCAGCGTGTGGGTCGTCACAACTTGCATTTATATAATGCTTTTAACGTAATAAAAACGTCTCAAGGCGCGTCACAGGAGCGTAATCCAACAAAAATTGACATCGAGCCACTTATATATTAGGACAGGTGACCAAAAGTCAAAGAAGTAGGTTTTAAGGAGCGTCTTAAAGGAGGAGAGAGGGGTAGAGAGGCGGAGGGAATTGCAGACCTTGGGGCCTAGGTGGCTGAAGGCTTGGCCGCCAATGGATGAGCGATTAAAATCGGGGATGTGCAAGAGGGCACAATTGGAGGAGCGCAGAGATCTCGGGAGGGTTGTATGGCTGGAGGCGGTTACAGAAATAGGGAGGGGCGAGGCCATGGGGGGATTTGAACACAAGAACGAGAATTTTAAAATCGAGGCGTTGCAGGACCGGGAGCCAATGTAGGTCAACGAGCACATGGGTGATTGTGTACAGTCATCCACAAGTATACTGACATTCATGCGTGCACACACACTTCCCCTCCCCATCATTCCGTGTGTGTGACTGCTTCAACGTTGTCTGTCTCCCAACGTTGTCTTGTCTGTCTCCCACAGGAAGGCAGAGAGCCTGATTACTCCGACTACAAGGATTTCAAAATTACCGTGGAGAACATTGGTTACCAGATGCTGATGAAAATGGGCTGGAAAGAGGGCGATGGACTGGGCTCTGAGGGACAAGGCATCAGAGCTCCCGTCCCCAGGTACGGAACAGAGTGATGGGTCGCGAGGCTCTGATCTATGAAATGAACCCGTGCTGTTAACATGAGTTGAAATGCCAGTGCAGCCTGCGCTGGGTTAAGGAGAAGGAGACTGAGCTTTGAGATGTCTGCACACCCACAATACGAACAGCATTCCTCATTATCCTTGTACGTGCTTTAGGAGTGTCCAGTGACATAAGCTTTAAAGGGGAGGAAAGCAGGTAGATATTTTACCCCCCTGCAAAGGTGCTGATTTATACTTGGATAAGAAATAAAGACTTGCATTTATATAGCACCTTTCATGACCACCAGACATCCCAAAGTGCTTTACAGCCAATGAAGTACTTTTTGAAGTGTAGTCACTGTTGTAGCAATGTGATATTGACCAGATAATCTGTTTTCGTGATGTTGATTGAGGGATAAACATTGGCCAGGACACTGGGGCAAATGCCCCTACTCCTCTTCGAAATAGTGCCCTAGGATCTTTTACGTCCACCTGAGAGGGTAGACGGGGATTCGGTTTAACGTCTCATCCGAAAGACTGCCCCTCCGTGTCAGCCCAGATTTTGTGCTCAAGTCTCTGGAGTGGGACTTGAACCCATGACCTTCTGACTCAGAGGCGAGGGTGCCGCCCGCGGAGCCACCGCTGACACTCGGCTCAGTGGGTTGGCTCTGCAGCTGCTAGCAGCCCATCCTGTATCTCACACAAGTGCCAATTCTTGGTGTGTGTGTCACAGCCAACCCCAATCCTGCCCCCCCCCAGAATGCCCAGGTATTGTTACTTTTTCAGCAGGGGTTCAGTGAAGAGTGATTAGCGGTTAGCTACGCAATCACCAGGTTGGCCCCCATTCCTCGTGTAGCTTCTGGTGATGATCATCATCCAGGCACTTGGAAATATGTCCCCAAGGCCAAGAATCTTGGCGGCTCTGTCACTGGGCCTTGGTCTTATTCCAGGCCTTAAGAGTTTATAAAAGCACATGTCCAGTGTGAGTAGGAACGCAAGGCAGGACGCCGCCAACTGCTTGTGCATATAGAAACATAGAAGATAGGAGCAGGAGTTGGCCATTTGGCCCCTTGAGCCTGCTCCGCCATTTAATGAGATCATGGCTGATCATTTTGAACTCACGTTCTGGGGTTATCTGGGCATGAACTAGTGGGTTGGGACTTTCCATTTCTGCATTCACCAGCCCCACGATTTTAGAAAATCCCAGGCAGCTGAGCGCAGAAGAGGGAACCCTCCGCCCCCCCAGCTGTGGTGTCTATAAAGACTGATCGGCTGCCTTCCACGGGCGGGAGAAACCACGTGGAATTTCTGTTTGGTTTTCCCTTACCGACCGTTTAAATTTTGTTTTGTTATTTTAGTTTTTTTTAAAAAATATATAATTTTTGTGTGAGCCGCACAAAAATTGGGGCCTTGTTTTAAGTGCAGGCCCTTAATATTTCCCCCGTAAAGTTAGGCTTTGCTAACTGGGGCACGAGTATGGGGTTGGGGGGACGGCGGGGGCGGCGTCGCGAGGATGCTGCTCAGTTGGCCGCGCGGCGTAACAGCCATTTTAATTCCCTGTCCTCATTTTCATTTTCCAAATTGGACTCCCATCTGAAGTTGGTGAGAATGATGCGATGGCCAAGAGGCGGGAGCAGGAAATCCCACAGCGACAGGCCATGGTCTGAATTATGTTAGATTCTCAACACAGCCAAGGTTATTCCTTGCGGGGTGTGGGGCGATCACCCGCGTTTCCCAATCCTGCGGGTCCCCATGCTCATTGAATCACAATCTAAATTTATGATCACAACAGCTCACTGCATAAAAAAAATCTCCTTTCTTCCCCTCTGGTTCTTTTGCCAATTATCTTAAATCTGTGTCCTCTGGTTACCACTGGAAACAGATTCTCCATATTTACTCTATCAAAACCCCTTGTAATTTTAATATTAAATCTCCTTTTAACCTTCTCTGCTCTAAGGAGAGCAATCCCAGCTTCTCTAGCCTCTCTGTGTAACTGAAGTCCCTCGTCCCTGGTACCAGGGAGAAAGATGTTATAGCACTATATAAATGTAAGTCTTTTGGTGATGGTATTTTTTTTTAACCTGCACAGAGGCACCACGGCAGTGGACGGAGCTGGGTTTGGTGTCGATCGCCCAGCAGAGCTGAGTAAGGACGATGATGAATATGAGGCATTCCGCAAGCGTATGATGCTGGCCTACAGGTTCAGGCCCAACCCGCTGGTAGGTGATCTCCACAACGCGCACACGGGGCGGAAAACGGGGAGTGGCTTTGGCCGTTCTCTTGTTGCGAGCTCTGTGTATGCAACGCTCAAACTTTATCGAATTTATTCAGATCATTTGAGCACCTTCTCTTCTCCGTAAAGACCTCGAAATCTATTAAACTTCAGATCTTAAATTTGAAAATAAAAGGTGCTGCTTTTCTGTTGGATGACGGAACAGGCTCAAGGGGTTGAATGCAATGTTTCCGTTAAGCTGCGCGGCCGCACAGCATGCTGGAGGTCCCGCGCAGGCCGCTCACGGACTTCTCAATGTAAATAACCGCGCCTGCACGAAAAACTTAATGGGTCGCGCACCAAAAAAAAAATTACAAGGAACATTGGCCCACTCCTGTTCCTGTGTTCCTAATTGGATAACTCTTACAGAGAGCTGGCACAGCACGATGAGCCGAATGGCCTCCTTCTTGTGCTGTGTGATTCTGTGTGTGACTTGGAGGTGATGGTGATGATGCTGCCCTTGTCCTCGGTGGGAGGGGTCACGGGGGAGGAGGTGCTGTTGAAGTAATCTTGGCCAGTTGGTGCAGTGAACCCCGTAGATCGCTCACACTGTAGCCACGGTGCGCAGGTGATGGAGGGGGTGGATATTGAGTCCAGTGGTACCAATCGAGCGGATTGCTCTGTCCTGGCTGGTTCGAGCTTCTTGTCTGTTCTTGTGGCTGCACCTAGAATCATAGAAACTTACCCCACAGAAAGAGGCCATTCAGCCCATCGTGTCCGTGCCGGCCGAAAAAGAGCTCTCCAGCCTAATCCCACTTTCCAGCTCTTGGTCCGTAGCCCTGTAGGTTACGGTACTTCAAGTGCATATCCAAGTACTTTTTAAATGTGATGAGGGTTTCTGCCTCGACCACCCTTTCAGGCAGTGAGTTCCAGACCCCCACCACCCTCTGGGTGAAAAAAGTTCTCCTCAACTCCCCTCTAATCCTTTTACCAATTACTTCAGTCTGGGTGGAGCTAAGAAGCCCCAAGGGGCAGAAAACATTGGTGGGAGTTGTCTATAGGCCTCCAAACAGTAGTGGTAATGTAGGGGACGGCATCAAACAGGAAATTAGAGATACATGTAACAAGGGTACTACAGTAATCATGGGTGACTTTAATCTACATATAGACTGGCCAAACCAAATTAGCAATAATACTGTGGAGGAAGAATTCCTGGAGTGTGTATGAGATGGATTTTTAGACCAGTACGTTGAGCCAACTAGAGAACAGGCTATCCTAGATTGGGTATTGTGCAATGAGAAGGGGTTAATTAATAATCTTGTTGTACGGGGTCCTTTAGGGAAGAGTGACCATAACATGATAGAATTCTTCATTAAAATGGAAAGTGAAGAAGTCCAATCTGAATCTATGGTCCTAAATCTGAACAAAGGAAACTACGATGGTATGAGGAGTGAGTTGGCTATGATAGATTGGGGAGCTTCATTAAAAGGCATGACGGTGGATAGGCAATGGCTAACATTTAAGGAACGAATGCATGAATTGCAACAGTTATACATTCCTTTCTGGCGCAAAAACACAAAAGGAAAAGCGGCCCAACCATGGCTAACAAAAGAAATTAAGGATAGTATTAGATCCAAAGAGGAGTCCTATAAAGTTGCCAGAAAAAGTAGCAAGCCTGAGGATTGGGAGCTGTTTAGAATTCAGCAAAAAAGGACCAAGAGATTGATTAAGAGGGGAAAAATAGAGTATGAGAGTAAACTTGCAAGGAACATAAAAGCGGACTGTAAAAGCTTCTACAAGTATGTAAAAAGAAAAAGATTAGTGAAGACAAATGTAGGTCCCTTACAGTCAAGAAATGGGAGAATTTATAATGGGGAACAAGGAAATGGCAGAGGAATTAAACAAATACTTTGGTTCTGTCTTCACGGAAGAGGACACAAATAACTTCCAAAAAATTGTAGGGAACCCAAGGGTCTAGTGAGAAGGAGGAATTAAAGGAAATTAGTATTAGTAAACAAATAGTGCTGGAGTAATGAATGGGACTGAAAGCTGATAAATCCCCAGGGCCTGATAATCTGCATCCCAGAGGTAGCCATGGAAATAGTGGATGCAATGGTTGTCATCTTCTATAAATTCTATAGATTATGGAACAGTTCCTGCAGATTGGAGGGTGGCAAATGTAACCCCACTATTTAAAAAAGGAGGGAGAGAGAAAACCGGGAACTACAGACTGGTTAGCCTAACATCAGTAGTAGGGAAAATGCTAGAGTCTATTATAAAGGATGTGATAACAGGACACTTAGAAAATATCAACTGGATTAGACAAAGTCAACATGGATTTATGAAAGGGAAATCGTGTTTGACAAACCTACTGGAGTTTTTTGAGGATGTAACTGGTAGAATAGATAAGGGAGAACCAGTGGATGTGGTGTATTTGGATTTTCAGAAGGCCTTTGATAAAGTCCCACATAAGAGGTTAGTGTGCAAAATTAAAGCACATGGGATTGGGGGTAATATACTGGCATGGATTGAAAATTGGTTAACAGACAGGAAACAGAGAGTAGGAATAAATGGGTCTTTTTCGGGGTGGCAGGCGGTGACTAGTGGGGTACCGCAGGGATCAGTGCTTGGGCCCCAGCTATTCACAATATATATCAATGATTTGGATGAGGGAACCAAATGTAATATTTCCAAGTTTGCTGTCGACACGAAACTAGGTGGGATTGTGAGTTGTGAGGAGGATGCAAAGAGGCTTCAAGGCGATTTAGACAAGTTGAGTGAGTGGGCAAATACATGTCAGATGCAGTATAACGTGGATAAATGTGAAGTTACCCACTTCAGTAAGAAAAACAGAAAGGCAGAGTATTATTTAAATAGTGATAAATGGGGAAATGTTGATGTACAGAGGGACCTGGGTGTCCTTGTACACCAGTCACTGAAAGCAAACATGCAGGTGCAGCAAGCAGTTAGGAAGGCAAATGGTATGTTGGCCTTCATTGCAAGAGGATTTGAGTACAGGAGCAAGGATGTCTTACTACAGTTATACAGGGCCTTAGTGAGACCACACCTGGAGTACTGTGTGCAGTTTTGGTCTCCTTACCTAAGAAAGGATATACTTGCCATAGAGGGAGTGCAGCAAAGGTTCACCAGACTGATTCCTGGGATGGCAGGACTGTCGTATGAGGAGAGATTGGGTCGACTAGGTCTGTATTCACTAGAGTTTAGAAGAATGAGAGGGGATCTCATTGAAACGTATAAAATTCTGACAGGGCTAGACAGACTGGATGCAGGGAGGATGTTTCCCCTGGCTGGGGGGTCTAGAACGAGGGGTCACAGTCTCAGGATATGGGGTAGGACATTTAGGACTGAGATGAGGAGAAATTTCTTCACTCAGAGGGTGGTGAACCTGTGGAATTCTCTACCACAGAGGGCTGTGGAGGCCAAGTCACTGAATATATTTAAGAAGGAGATAGATAGATTTCTAGACACAAAGGGCATCAAGGGGTATGGGGAGAGGGCAGGAATATGGTATTGAGATAGAGGATCAGCCATGATCATATTGAATGGTGGAGCAGGCTCGAATGGCCGACTCCTGCTCCTATTTTTCATTGTTTCTATGTTAAATCTCTGCCCCCTGGTTATTGACCTCACTGCTAAGGGAAACGGGTCCCATTTCTGTACTCATCCCAGCTGTCCAGGTGAGTGAGTTTTCCATCACACTGCGGACTTGAGCATTTTCCAGAGTATTTTTTCCTCCTTATTGTCCCTGGGTTTTTCTTTGTTTTCTTTGGCCTCTCCCGGGAGAGGGTGGTAGGAATTGTCTAGTCAGGCTCCAGATATCACGGAGTGTGGGGCAGGCTTGACGGACCAGCCGGTCTTTTCCTGCCTGTCGTTTTGTATGAAGTAACGTGGATCTTTCCTTTGTTTCAGAACAACCCAAGGAGGCCGTATTACTGACTCCCGCACTCCCACCCAGAGCTGTAAAGAGACTTTACCAGTCAATCCTTGGCTGTGCTGTTTAGTTTGGTGCTTCGACAGCACAGCGATCAGATGAACGTGCTCACAAGGGATGAACGCAAGGGTTGGATTTCCCTGATAAACAGTTCCGGAACTTTCTGTACTGCTGCTATTAGGCCACATTCTTCCCAGTTTCCCTTCCGACTCAAAAAGGAGCCCCTTTCCCTCGTCACACGGGACCGGGGACTGTGCAGAGAAAAAAAAAATCTCAAAATGAAATGAAGTTTTTTTTTAACGTCTCGTCCTGTTCCCAGCCACTGGAAATCGTCCTGAATCTCTCAGGGCTGTAAGAGTTATTACAGTGCGGAGTCCTGGTACTGTGAGGATGGGGAGGGGGGGGGGGGAGCGTAATCAAGCCCCCTCCTTCTCCCCCACCCCCACCATGTCTGTGGAGATTCAGCTGCAAGAGGAAACTGCAGCGCATCTCGCTCTGGTCTCATGTATCCTGGCCCAGTCGATGAGGGAGGAATTCTTTGCCTTCCCTGTGAACAAATGCGTAGCTGCTTTAAACACTGCGAGGGGAACCCGAGGGAGTGTTACTGAGCGCCAACATCCGGCAGGTGAAATCTCAACCATTTTGGACATCTCTGATAGTCGCTCAGTAACCTTTTAATCTCTAGTAGAAGGTCATTCGAACATTTTCTTGCAAAAATGTAGGAACTGTTGCATGTTTGGGCATAAATAAATTTATTAATTATAAACATGAGTCTTTTTTTTAAAAATTCTGGCTGTTTCTGCATTTTCCCCAATGGTCACAGTGTAATTGAGCTACACGGGTGAGCAAGTCCCAGGTTTGACTCCTGGCCCGTGTTGGCTGAGCTGATCTCCGGTGGGGTGGTGGCAGTGGAGCGACTCTACGATTCGACGCCCTATTCTAAATATGGCCCAACCAATGCCTGGACCCACTCACTTATCCCTGCAGAACAGTGAAACGTTGGCAGATTAGTTGGACCACGGAGGGGGCAACACAGGTGAGGCGAAAAGAAAATACTGCAGATGCTGGAAATCTGAAATAAAAACAGAAAATGCTGGAGATACTCAGCAGGTCAGGCAGCATCTGTAGACAGAGAAACAGAGTTAACGTTTCAGGTCGATGACCTTTCGTCAGAGCTGGAAAAAAGCAGGAAATGGAACAGATTTTTAAGCAAGTGTAGGGGCTGGGAAAGGGGGGAGGGGGTGAAAGAACACAAGGGAAGGTCTGTGATAGGAAGGAAGGCGGAAGCGGGGAGTCCAGAACCAGGGGTCACAGTCTAAGGATAAGGGGTAAGCCATTTAGAACTGAGATGAGGAGGAATTTCTTCACCCAGAGAGTGGTGAACCTGTGGAATTCTCTACCACAGAAGGCAGTAGAGGCCAATTCATTAAATATATTCAAGAAGGAGTTGGATATATTTCTTAAGGCTAAAGGGATCAAGGGGTATGGGGAGAAAGCAGGGACTGGGTACTGAATTTGGAGAATCAGCCATGATCTCATTAAATGGCGGAGCAGACTCGAGGGGCCGAATGGCCTACTCCTGCTCCTATCTTCTATGTAAGAGACATTAAGAGATATTCAAGGCAAAAGGAGATGGTAATGAGACAGGTTAAGAAACAAAGGATGGCTTTAGATCCTGTCTCGCACGTTGGCCACCCACGCACAGGTTCACTGGATAGCAGGAACCCTGACTCCCCGCCCCCTATAGTAACAACTATTTGCATTTATACAGCGCCTTTCCAACATAGTAAAACATCCTCAGGTGCTTCATGGGAGCGATTATCAAACAAAATTTGACACCGAGCCGCATAAGATATTAGGACAGGCGACCAAAAGCTTGGTCATATAGGTAGGTTTTAAGGAACGTCTTAAAAGAGGAAAGATGGAGAGGTTTAGGGAGGGAATTCCAGAGCTTAGGGTCCAGCCAGCTGAAGGCACGGCTGCCAATGGTGGAGCGATTATAATCGGGGATACGCAAGAGGCCAGAATTGGAGGAGCGCAGAGATCTCGGTTGGGGCGGGGCGGGGGGGGGGGGGGGTTGGCAGTTGTAGGGCTGGAGGAGGTTACAGAGATAGGAAGGGGTGAGGCCGTGGAGGGATTTGAAAACAAGGATGGGAATTTTAACATGACTCCGTGGCACTGAGGCCTATTGTACCCAGGCTGCTTCAGTTGAGGACGAAGATCAGCCATGATCTTATTGAATGGTGGCGGGGCTGTGTGGCCTACTCCTAATTCTTATGTTCTTATATAACTTTGCTCAGGCGAGGACTGATCCTGGGATCTGCTCGGTGATACACCAGCCAGTTTGTCATTGAGCCTTCAGGGGGGTCACTAACAGTTCGAAAGCTACAGGACCCCCGAACCAGGCTCTGCGGCAGCCGCTAATCGCCTCTTCCGAGACCTCTGCGCTCCTCTAATTCTGCCCTCTTGAGGATCCCTGATTATAATCGCTTAACCTTTGGCGGCCATGCCTTCTGTTGCCTCGGCCCTAAGCTCTGGAATTCCCTCCCTAAACCTCTCCGCCACTTTCCTCCTTTAAGAAGGTCCTTAAAACCGACCTCTTTGACCAAGCTTTTGGTCACCTGCCCTAATGTATCCTTGTGTGGATGGGTGTCAAATGTTTTGTCTTAAAATACTCCTGTGCAGCGCCTTGGGACGTTTCACTAAAGTAGCTATATAAATACAAGTAGTTGTTGTTGTTTCCATGAAGATGCCGCTCCCTCACTAACTCCCCTTTACTGAGGTCCAGCCCAGTCCAGCACTCCCACTGTCGCTGGATTTTGTCCCGATGCCCCGGGGCTGGGTGTTCCCGGTCTCTCTCTCTGCTCAGTCTGAACCTTTGTCAAAGCGACAGCGACCCGAGCCCGGAAGCCGCCGCCGTGTCTCCGGGAAGCAGCGAGGATGCGGTTCGCCGCCGCAGCGGTGGGACTGCTGGTGTCTCTGACCGCGATCCCCATCTCACTGCTGCTCAACAGGCTGTCGGCCATGGACAGGTGAGAGTCTGAGTGTGCAAAGGTCTGAGTGTGCAAGGGCCTGTGAACCCACATGTGCAAGGGTCTCTGAGTCTGAGAGTGCAAGGGCCTGTGAACCCATGTGTGCCAGGGTCTCTAAGTCTGAGAGTGCAAGGGCCTGTGAACCCATGTGTGCCAGGGTCTCTAAGTCTGAGAGTGCACGGGCCTGTGAGCCCGAGTGTGCAAGGGCCTGTGAACTCACGTGTGCAAGGGTCTCTGAGTCTGAGAGTGCACGGGCCTGTGAACTCATTCTGAAGGGGGAGGGTGAACAGGCAGAGGTCGTGGTTCACATTGGGACCAACAACATAGGTAGGAAGAGGGTTGAGGTCCTGCAACAAGAATTTAGGGAGCTAGGTAGCAGATTAAAGAGCAGGACCTCAAAGGTTGTAATCTCTGGATTACTCCCGGTGCCACGTGCTAGTGAGTACAGGTAGACTATCCTTTATCCGAAAACCTCGGGACCAGCCGTGTTTTGGTTTTAGGAAAATTTCGGATTTCGGAAGGTGCGCGAAAACACTTCGGTTTTCAGAGGTAATTCGGTTTTCGGGAGTGCGGATAAAGGATACACTATCCCTTATCCGAAAGGGTGGGATAAATAACGACTTTAAATACTGTTTTCAGAAGTCATGCTTTGCTCCACTTTCGGCTTTCAGAGGTTTTCTGGTTTCGGATGTGCGGATAAAGGCTGGTACACTTACGCTGAGCGATTTCGGTTTTCAGAAGTGCGGAAAAATGCTACACTATCCCTTATCCGGCTAGGCCTGTAAGTCGTGCGCCACTCTGGTCATGTCGTGCGCACGACTTACGCTGACCGAAAAAACCTTCGGTTTTTAGAGGGTTTCGGTTTTCGGAAGTCCGGATAAAGGGTAGTCTACCTGTATAGGAATAGGAGGATAGAGCAGATGAATGCGTGGCTAAAGAGTTGGTGCAGGAGGGAGGGCTTTAGTTTCCTGGATTACTGGGCCTGCTTCTGGGAAAGGTGGGACTTGTACAAGTCGGACGGGTTGCACCTGAACCAGAGCGGGACAAATATCCTTGCGGGGAGGTTTGCTAGCACTGTTCGGGGGGGTTTAAACTAAAATGGCAGGGGGTTGGGAACTTGAGCAGGGAGACAGAGGAAAGGAAAACAGGGATAAAAGCAAAAGATAGGAAGGAGAAAAACAAAAGTGGCAGTCAGAGAAATCAACGGTTTAAATCAAACGTGGCCA
Organism: Somniosus microcephalus; assembly: GCF_052327205.1. Taxonomy (NCBI): domain Eukaryota; kingdom Metazoa; phylum Chordata; class Chondrichthyes; order Squaliformes; family Somniosidae; genus Somniosus; species Somniosus microcephalus. The sequence goes on from NC_140999.1 coordinate 3,950,177, forward strand.
CAGTAAATAATAATTCTAATAGGTCTAAGAGCGTTAAAAAAACAAGCCTGAAGGCTTTGTGTCTTAATGCGAGGAGCATTTGTAATAAGGTGGATGAATTGGCTGCGCAAATAGAGGTAAACGAATACGATTTGGTTGGGATTACAGAAACGTGGCTCAAGGATGGCCAAGACTGGGAACTCAACATCCAGGAGTATTCGATATTCAGGAAAGATAGGCAAAAAGGAAAGGGAGGTGGGGTAGCATTACTGGTTAAAGAAGGGATTAATACAATTGTAATGAAGGATATTAGCTCTGATGATGTGGAATCTGTATGGGTAGAATTGAGAAATACTAAGGGGAAAAAAACATTAGTGGGAGTGGTATATAGACCTCCAAACAGTAAGGTGGAGGTTGGGGATGGCATTAAAAGGGAAATTAAAGAAGCGTGCAATAAGGGCACAGCAGTCATCATGGGTCCAAAGATGTGCAGGTTAGGTTGATTTGGCTATGATAAATTGACCCTTAGTGTTAGGGGATTAAATACGTGGGGTTACAGGGATAGGGTGGGATATGTGTCGGTGCAGGCTCGATGGGCCGAAATGGCCTCTATCTGCACTGTAGATTCTGTGATTCTGTGAATTCAGACGAGCAGATTACACAGAGCAGGTGGTGAGGGAAAGGGGAAAGATTCATATTGTGTGGACAGTCAGAGTTCCAGAGCGCTCCCACGTGGCCAGATCCATTTATCAGCAGGTGTCACACTCGACCTTTGCACTCTGGTGTCAGTCTTGACTTTAAACCTTTAGCTCGGAGCTGTAGTTTTCTCTTTGTTGAGCACAGTCAGAGGCCAATGTAGTGAGGGGCTGTAGTGAGACTGGGCTCGGGGGGAATTATTTCAGTCTGGGTATATCCCTGTGATTTGTATATTTGTCAGTATTCTGAAGCCGTGACTATTAATGTGTCCACAAACCTGTGAAAGGTGTAAAAGTGAATGTAAACTGATGATTCCGAGCTCTCTGCGTTTTGGCTTTTTGCTGATCACTGCAGCCATTTCAACTCCTGAAGTTACCATAGAATTCAATTTTAACTTGCAGCACAGAAACAGGCCATTCGGCCTGACTGCTCCGTGCCGGTGTTTTTGCTCCACACGAGCCTCCTCCCACCCCTCTTCATCTCACCCTATCACCATATCCTTCTATTCCTTTCTCCCTCATGTGTTTATCCAGCTTCCCCTTAAATGCATCGACGCTATTTGCCTCGACCACTCCCTGTGGGAGCGAGTTCCACATTCTCACCACTCTCTGGGTAAAGAATTTCTCCTGAATTCCCCATTGGATTTATTAGTGACTACAGGAAACTCTTTATTATCCAGCACCGACGGGACCGGCGTGGTGCCGGTTTATCAAAAAGTCCGGATTACAGAGAGGTATAGTTAAAAGGTACGAGAGTGCCGTACACAGCAACAAATCCAGGCTTCCCTGTTGCTTAGCAACAGGTGCAGGAACTCCGGCCACAGACCAAGCGTCCCTGTTGCTTAGCAACAAGTGCAGGAACCCCGGTTACACAACCACAGATCCAGGAACTGCCACTAATATGAAGTAAAACTTACCTGAACCTACTCCTGAATTTTGCTGGTTAACAGAGATTTCCGGTTATTTAGGTGCCGGTAAATCGAGAGTTTCCTGTATCTTATATTTATGGCCCCTAGTTCTGGTCTTTCTCATAAGTGGAAACATCTTCTCTACGTCTACCCTATCGAAACCTTTCGTAATCTTAAAGACCTCTATCAGGTCACCCCTCAGCCTTCTCCATTCCAGAGAACAGAGCCCCCGCCCGTTCCGCCTTTCCCGACAGTTGCTGTCTCCTCCACAGGACCTCCAGTGACTGGTTCTTTTCTCCCTTTCCCTTTCGAAGTCCTGTGATGGTGTTTGCCGCCGGTGCTGGCGTTCTCCTCGGCCTGTTGCTGGCGATGTACCTGCTCGTCGGAGGAAGCCCCCCCAAGGACCCCCTGTTTTACGGTAAGCGATTGGGACGGTCAGCTCGATCGCCGCGGAGAGGGCTGAGGTCCATCGGGGTTTAGAATCCGTCTGACCACAGGGGGGTGCTCTTAGTTGCGCTGGTATCTGAAGGAGGATCAGTCGCTGCACGTGTGTTCACACTGGTGTCGAACTGAATCTGGGTCAACTGCTAAACAATAACAACAACTTGTATTTATATAGCTCCTTTAACGTCGTAAAACGTCCCAAGGTGCTTCACAGTTGTATTATAAGACAAAAAAATTGACACTGAGCCACATAAGGAGAAATTAGGGCAGGTGACCAAAAGCTGGGTCAAAGAGGTCGGTTTTAAAGAGCGTCTTAAAGGAGGAGAGAGAGGCGGAGAGGTTTAGGGAGGGAATTCCAGAGTTTAGGGCCCAGGCAGCTGAAGGCACGGCCGCCATTGGTGGAGCAATTAAAATCGGGGATGCTCAAGCGGGCAGAATTGGAGGAGCGCAGATATCGCAGAGGGTGGGGGAGGGGGGGAGCGGTTGTGAGGCTGGAGGAGATTACAGAGATAGGGAGGGGTGAGGCCATGGAGGGATTTGAAAACAGGGATGAGGATTTTGAAATCGAGGCGCTGCTTAACCAGGAACCAATGTAGGTCAGCGAGCACAGGGGTGATGGGCGAACGGGACTTGGTGTGAGTTAGGACACGGGCAGCCGAGTTTTGGATGACCTCAAGTTTACGTAGGGTGGAATGTGGGAGGCCAGCCAGGAGTGCGTTGGAATAGTCGAGTCTGGAGGTAACAGAGGCATGGATGAGGGTTTCAGCAGCGGATGAGCTGAGGCAGGGGTGGAGATGGGCGATGTTACGGAGGTGGAAATAGGCGGTCTTTGTTATGTTGTGGATATGTGGTCAGAAGCTCATTTCAGGGTCAAATATGACACCAAGGTTGCGAACAGTGTGGCTCAGCCTCAGACAGTTGTTAGTGGCTCGGGAACGGAGTTTGTGGCGGGGACTGAAAACAATGGCTTCGGTCTTCCCAATATTTAATTGGAGAAAATGTTTGTTCATCCAGAACTGGATGTCGGACAAGCAGTCTGACAATTTAGAGACCGTGGAGGGGTCGAGAGAAGAGGTGGTGAGGTAGAGCTGGGTGTCGTCAGCGTACATGTGGAAACTGACGCTGTGTTTTTGGATGATGTCGCCAAGGGGCAACATGTAAATGAGAAATAGGAGGGGCCAAGGATAGATCCTTGGGGGACACCAGAGGTAACGATGCGGGAGCGGGAAGAGAAGTCATTGCAGGAGATTCTCCGGTTACGATTAGAGAGATAAGAATGGAACCAGGCGAGTGCAGTCCCACCCAGCTGGACGATGGTGGAGAGGCGTTGGAGGAGGATGGAGTGGTCAACCGGGTCAAAGGCTGCAGACAAGTCGAGAAGGACGAGGAGGGATAGTTTACCTTTGTCACAGACACAAAGGATGTCATTTGTGACTTTGATGAGAGCCGTTTCAGTACAGTGGCAAGGGCGGAAACCTGATTGGAGGGATTCAAACATGGAGTTGCGGGAAAGATGGGCACGGATTTGGGAGGCGACAACACGTTTAAGGACTTTGGAGAGGAAAGGGAGGTTGGAGATGGGGCGGTAGTTTGCAAGGACGGAGGGATCAAGATTTGTTTTTTTGAGGAGAGGCGATGATGGCAGATTTGAGGGAGAGGGGGACAGTACCTGAGGAGAGAGAACCATTAACAATATCCGCTAACATGGGAGCCAGAAAAGGAAGTTGGGTGGTCAGCGGTTTGGTGGGAATAGGGTCGAGGGAGCTGGAAGTGGGTCTCATGGACAAGATGAGCGCGGAGAGGTCATGAGGGGAGGTCGGAGAGAAACTGGAGAAAGATGTGAGTTCAGGGCTAGGGCAGGGGGGAACCTTAGAGGAAGTTTGGCCCAGTGGGCTAGGGGAAGGAAGGGAAGTGGCAGAGGCAGCTGAACAGATGGCCTCAATCTTAGAGACAAAGAAATCCATGAGCTCCTCACACTTGTTATCAGAGGTGAGGGTGGAGGAGACAGGGGAGAGGGGTTTAAGAAGACGGTGAGCAGTGGAGAATAGGAGCCGGGGTTTATCTTTGCATTCACGGATGTTCCTGGAATAGTGAGCAGTTTTGGCAGACGAGAGCAGGGCCCGATAATGCTTTATGTGGTCCAGCCAGATCAGGCGGTGAATGGCTAAACCAGTTGTCCGCCAGTTCAAGTCTGCGTCCCTTGGACTTAAGGGAACGAAGATTTGGGCTGTACCAAAATTGGACCAGCAAGCCCTGGTGAGAGGCCATGGACAATGATTGGTGTTGATGCAAACTGTGAGCACTGAACTAGGGGGCATGGAAAAGAGGAGTAAATCCCCAGAAGAATTTTTTTCTTCCATCGACTGGCAGATCTACGGATCAGTCAGTGCTGTGCCCATCAACTTCATGTTGACTGGGGAGAGTGTGATGGAGAGAGTGTGATGGAGAGAGTGTGATGGAGAGAGTGTGATGGAGAGAGTGTGACGGGGAGAGCGTGACGGAGAGAGCGTGACGGAGAGAGTGTGACAGTGAGCGTGACGGAGAGAGTGTGACAGTGAGTGTGACGGGGAGAGTGTGACAGTGAGTGTGACAGTGTGACGGGGAGAGCGTGACGGAGAGAGTGTGACAGTGAGTGTGATGGGGAGAGTGTGACTGAGTGTGACAGTGAGTGTGATGGGGAGAGTGTGACGGAGAGTGTGACAGTGATTGTGACGGGGAGAGTGTGACGGGGAGAGTGTGACGGGGAGAGTGTGACGGGGAGAGTGTGACAGTGAGTGTGATAGGGAGAGTGTGACGGGGAGAGTGTGACAGTGAGTGTGACGGGGAGAGTGTGACGGGGAGAGTGTGACGGGGAGAGTGTGAAGGGGAGAGTGTGACAGTGAGTGTGACGGGGTGAGTGTGACGGGGTGAGTGTGACGGGGTGAGTGTGACGGGGTGAGTGTGACGGGGTGAGTGTGACGGGGTGAGTGTGACGGGGAGAGTGTGACGGGGAGAGTGTGACGGGGAGAGTGTGACGGGGTGAGTGTGACGGGGTGAGTGTGACGGGGTGAGTGTGACGGGGAGAGTGTGACGGGGAGAGTGTGACGGGGAGAGTGTGACGGGGAGAGTGTGACGGGGAGAGTGTGACGGGGAGAGTGTGACAGTGAGTGTGACGGGGGATTATTGAGTAACTTCTTACCTTTTGTTGCAGCCTTCGCTGTGTTCTCCTTCACAAGTGTCGTAGATTTAATTATCTCCCTGGAACAGGACGGCTACATCAAAGGATTCATGGGATTTTACTTGAAGGAGGTTGGTTCGAAACGTTCAGTTACAGACGCTGGGGAGAATTCCCGTCACGTTCTCTCGATCTCCCGCCGGCATTCAGTCCATTTCTCTGGCGGTCCTGCCAATCTCCCATTGGAGAACCTCGTGGATATTTCAGGCCCTTCCCTCTACTCCAGAGACTTGAGCACAAACATCTAGGCTGACACTCCCAGTGCAGTGCTGAGGGAGTGCTGCACTGTCGGAGGTGCCGTCTTTCAGATGAGACGTTAAACCGAGGCCCCGTCTGCTCTCACAGGTGGATGTAAAAGATCCCACGGCCACTATTTCAAGGAAGAGCAGGGGGGAGTTCTCCCCGGTGTCCTGGGCCAATATTTATCCCTCAACCAACATCACTAAAACTTTATCTAGTCATTTCTGTTTATGAGATCTTGCTGTGCACAGATTAGCTGCCATGTTTCCTATATTACAACAGAGACTACACCTCAAAAAGTACTTTATTGGTTGTGAAGCGCTTTGGGACGTCCTGAGGTGATGAAAGGCTACATGGCCACGGAGATCCCGGTCCTGTCTGCATGGGTATGAGGTCACTCACTAGCGACGGGGAGCGTGAACCCCAGCTGACCTCCCCCTCCCAAGTCCAGAAATGTTGAGGCCCCTTGCTGTCTATCAGCAAACCCAGTGTGGACCGGCGGTCGGGGGGAGGTTGCAGGGGAGTCCGATACCCTGGTGCTCAGTTCCAAGACAAGCGGTGAATTGGCGGAGTGGTCCACCAGGCCCCCCCCGCCCTCCCCCCATGCTGAGTAAATGATCTCCTCCGCCTCTGGCTGATTATTCCAGTTTGACAGATTGGGGAGGACCAGGGACACGAGTCCAAACTGTGCAAGAGTTGGAATCAATTGGACGTTGGGTGGTTCTTCTCTGGGATGTGTTGCGGGCTGGTGCGGTGGGTGCTGACTCTCTGCCTTCGAGAGGGAGCTGGACCGGTTCCTGACTGGGGCCGCGATCGCATCATAGAGAAGGTCAGTGTCCTTATCGACAACACTGGGTCCGTGCGATCGCCTGGCTGGTTTCCATCACCCGAGGGGGACAGAGAGGAATTTCCCAGAGTATTTTTTCCCCTTATTGGCCCTGGGTGTGTGAGCTTTCTTCTGCTTTTTGGCCTCTGAGGAGATTACGTGACTGCGGTGGGGGAGGAGGCGAGGAGAGGGAGTGCTCAAACCGTCACCGTGTGCGGGCAGCCATGATGGACCAGCTGGTCTTCTCCTGCCCGACAATTTTGTATGTTCACAAGCTGGCAGTACAGCTGGTGTTCAGGGTGGGGACGGGCAGAGGGTGGGTTTGGCGGAGGGTGGGTTTGGCGGAGGGTGGGTTTGGCGGAGGGTGGGTTTGGCGGAGGGTGTGTTTGGCGGAGGGTGGTGACGGGCGGAGAGTGGTGACGGGCGGAGGGTGGGTTCGGGCGGAGAGTGGTGACGGGCGGAGGGTGGGGTCGGGCGGAGGGTGGGTTTGGCGGCGGGTGGGGACGGGCGGAGGGTGGGCTTGGCGGAGAGGGGACGGGCAGAGGGTGGGTTTGGCGGAGAGTGGGGATGAGCGGAGGGTGGGTTTGGGCGGAGGGTGGGTTTGGGCGGAGGGTGGGTTTGGCGGAGGGTGGGTTCGGGCGGAGAGTGGGGATGGGCAGAGGGTGTTCAGGGTGGGGATGGATGGCTGGTACTGAAGCTTTGCTCCTTTGACAGGGGGAGCCGTATCTCGGCAGTGCCTACGGAATACTGATCTGCTACTGGGACGGAACAGTCCATTACGCACTCTACCTGACCATGATGGCTGCCATAACACTGAGGTAAGGCGCCAAATAGCAGCGCACACTGACAGATCGCTCCGGAGCAGTACAATCAGTTCTGGGCCCCGCCCCTCGGGAAGGATATATTGGCCTTGGAGGGGGTGTCGGGCAGATTCACCAGAATGATACCGGGGCTAAAAGGGTTGGATGAACTTGGCTTGGATTGGAACTGAAACGTGTGCAGTAGTGAGGACGGATGTCATGTGTGATCAGTGAACCCTGTGCTTTCCCCACAGTTGGAGTTACCGGACTGTTGGCCTCTACTGGTTGGGCTCGGTGGTGATGAGTCTCATCACACTCTTACTTGGAACCGTTGTAGGTGAGTGACAATTGTCGGTCGAGGTTATTCCCTGATTCGCAGCAAACCATTACACTGAACCGGGAGAAAGAGAATACAGACACAGGATAATAATGGGAATAAATCACATGGGCAGAGTCTTCAGTCCGGGACGTGTTGGACATCTTGGGGAGTTAAGGGTTAACAGTCAAACTCCTTTGTGTCTTAATGCAACAGGTGTTCCTGGCTTTCCAAAATATAAACAGGATGACATTGAAGTGTGGCGAGGAGAAGGCAGTGCGTGTTTTCTGAAATGTAAAGTGCTTGTGTAAGGGAACGAGGGTTAGTGATGACGTCACCCGTGAATGGTTAGTGTTTAGTTTTAGGGTAATAAACATGGGAAGCAGATATCCATTAGACACAGATAGCAACGGTCCAAGCTGCTAGAAAATGTTACGTCAGGAAGTCTCATGTTGGGGAAATGGCTCTGAGGTAAACAATTCCAAAATGTTTTCATCGATAATCTGTTTCCATGGAATTTGGGAAATAGATACCCTGTACGTCATTTTGACATTTTCCTTTGTTGTAGTCAAAATATATGATGTATAAAGGAGCATGGATTTCAACAGTTTGTCAGAGTGTGCTCGAAAGATACAGAAACCGAATATCCACTCTCTGTATACAGTTAAAGACTGATCACCTTTACTGTGTATCAATAATGACTGTTCCATATACTCCACTACGAAATCTTGTGCTTACTCGAAACGTGTTGTTGTGAACAAGAATACAAAAGAAGGTTGCTTAACAGGAAGGTATGTCATGACCTTCTAGTGATCACTGGGACAGTGTAGAGGGAGCTTTACTCTGTATCTAACCCGTGCTGTACCTGCCCTGGGAGTGTTTGATGGGACAGTGTAGAGGGAGCTTTACTCTGTATCTAACCTGTGCTGTACCTGCCCTGGGAGTGTTTGATGGGACAGTGTAGAGGGAGCTTTACTCTGTATCTAACCCGTGCTGTACCTGCCCTGGGAGTGTTTGATGGGACAGTGTAGAGGGAGCTTTACTCTGTATCTAACCTGTGCTGTACCTGCCCTGGGAGTGTTTGATGGGACAGTGTAGAGGGAGCTTTACTCTGTATCTAACCCGTGCTGTACCTGCCCTGGGAGTGTTTGATGGGACAGTGTAGAGGGAGCTTTACTCTGTATCTAACCCGTGCTGTACCTGCCCTGGGAGTGTTTGAGGGGACAGTGTAGAGGGAGCTTTACTCTGTATCTACCCCGTGCTGTACCTGCCCTGGGAGTGTTTGATGGGACAGTGTAGAGGGAGCTTTACTCTGTATCTAACCCGTGCTGTACCTGCCCTGGTGTGTTTGATGGGACAATGTAGAGGGAGCTTTACTCTGTATCTAACCCGTGCTGTACCTGTCCTGGGAGTGTTTGTTTCAGAAAGTGGATGTAAGTACTGGGAATTTCTCCTAACCTCTTGCTTAACATAACATACCATCAATAAAACAAGGAGCAAAGATTTGCAAAATGATTGGAGCTTTTCCTGAAACTCGGCCTATAATTTTTTTCTCCAATCCTGAAGGTAAATTTGGAACTGAAATCCGTCCTGCCTTCCTGTTGAATATTCCGTACGTGTTGATCCCGATTTGGGCTGGAAAGAAAATCTATGGGATGCCCAGAGCGTTGCCAGAGGCAACGGCGGATCAGGTGAGGAGTGACATGCATCAGGAAGGACCCGAAGAAAACGCAGCACTAGTTTATCCAACAGCGGGAGGAGATCTGTCAGGACCCGAGTTCAGGGACTGTGTAGAGGGAGCTTTACTCTGTATCTAACCCGTGCTGTACCTGCCCTGGGAGTGTTTGATGGGACAGTGTAGAGGGAGCTTTACTCTGTATCTAACCCGTGCTGTACCTGCCCTGGGAGTGTTTGATGGGACAGTGTAGAGGGAGCTTTACTCTGTATCTAACCCGTGCTGTACCTGCCCTGGGAGTGTTTGATGGGGCAGTGTAGAGGGAGCTTTACTCTGTATCTAACCCGTGCTGTACCTGCCCTGGGAGTGTTTGATGGGACAGTGTAGAGGGAGCTTTACTCTGTATCTAACCCGTGCTGTACCTGCCCTGGGAGTGTTTGATGGGACAGTGTAGAGGCAGCTTTACTCTGTATCTAACCCGTGCTGTACCTGCCCTGGGAGTGTTTGATGGGGACAGTGTAGAGGGAGCTTTACTCTGTATCTAACCCGTGCTGTACCTGCCCTGGGAGTGTTTGATGGGACAGTGTAGAGGGAGCTTTACTCTGTATCTAACCCATGCTGTACCTGCCCTGAGAGTGTTTGATGGGACAGTGTAGAGGGAGCTTTACTCTGTATCTAACCCGTGCTGTACCTGCCCTGGGAGTGTTTGATGGGGCAGTGTAGAGGGAGCTTTACTCTGTATCTAACCCCGTGCTGTACCTGCCCTGGGAGTGTTTGATGGGGCAGTGTAGAGGGAGCTTTACTCTGTATCTAACCCGTGCTGTACCTGCCCTGGGAGTGTTTGATGGGACAGTGTAGAGGGAGCTTTACTCTGTATCTAACCCGTGCTGATTCTGCCCTGGGAGTGTTTGATGGGACAGTGTAGAGGGAGCTTTACTCTGTATCTAACCTGTGCTGATTCTGCCCTGGGAGTGTTTGATGGGACAGTGTAGAGGGAGCTTTACTCTGTATCTAACCCGAGCTGTACCTGCCCTGGGAGTGTTTGATGGGACAGTGTAGAGGGAGCTTTACTCTGTATCTAACCCATGCTGTACCTGCCCTGAGAGTGTTTGATGGGACAGTGTAGAGGGAGCTTTACTCTGTATCTAACCCGTGCTGTACCTGCCCTGGGAGTGTTTGATGGGGCAGTGTAGAGGGAGCTTTACTCTGTATCTAACCCCGTGCTGTACCTGCCCTGGGAGTGTTTGATGGGGCAGTGTAGAGGGAGCTTTACTCTGTATCTAACCCGTGCTGTATCCTGCCCTGGGAGTGTTTGATGGGACAGTGTAGAGGGAGCTTTACTCTGTATCTAACCCGTGCTGATTCTGCCCTGGGAGTGTTTGATGGGACAGTGTTGAGGGAGCTTTACTCTGTATCTAACCTGTGCTGATTCTGCCCTGGGAGTGTTTGATGGGACAGTGTAGAGGGAGCTTTACTCTGTATCTAACCCGTGCTGTACCTGCCCTGGGAGTGTTTGATGGGACTTTATATGTTATGTTCATTAATAACTAGTCGTTTTTATTAAGAACAGTTAGCTTTTGCTAGACACTTTATTGAGCACATGTGGACTAGGTACAGTATCTGTAGAGGCCTCCATCTTGACTGCTGCCTTGTGGGTAGCCTAGTGCATCGTGGGTAGCCCACTCTTATATACATACAGCACCACCTAGTGTACCATTCCAGAATGACAGGTTACTGATCATTACATCCCCCTTTCTTTGAGGTTAAACAAAATCAGTATCAATCAATATCAATCAATAACAACATAAACATCTTCAACAGTCAATACATTTTCAATGTAGTTTTCTTTGTACTCAAAGATTAAGTCTATCAGGCTTTTTTATTTCACGTGTGGATGTTCTCAGCACAGGTAAGTCTGATGTGTTTTCATGAGAGCCTGTATGTGTATTTGTGTTAGATTGTTCTGGTGGTGAGTGACAAGATTCAGTTGTGGCATTTTCATCGATTTGCTCTTCGATAGTCTCTTGTGTTTTTAGGAGGGAACGGCGGTTCCTCCTGAGAATCTGTCCTTCCTCAGTTCTAACAGTGTATGACCTTGGCCCTACTTCCTCAAGAACTGTAGCTTTCCTGTTCCATGCATCTGGATCCTCAATCCTGACAACATCATCCCTTGTCAATGGTTTCAGAGTTTTGGATGACTTGTCATGGTATGATTTCTGTTTCAGCTTTAACAGTTGAAGTCTCTGTCTCAGTTCCTTACTCTGCTTTTCTTTTGCACAGCAGGGTAGCGTGGTGCGCAACTTGCGACCCATTAGGAGTTCAGCAGGTGAAGAACCAGAGTCTAAAGGTGAGGCTCGGTAGCTCAGCAGGGCGAGATAAGGATCAGACTTGCTTTCTGTCGCTTTCTTCAGTAGCTGCTTGAGAACTTGAACACCTTTCTCTGCCTTACCATTCAACTGAGCATACAAAGGACTGGATGTGATGTGTTGAAAGTCATAATGTGCTGCAAACTGTTGCCACTCCTTACAGTTGAAGCACGGACCATTGTCGCTAACGGCAATCCTGGGAATTCCATGTCTGGCGAAGATGGATTTCACATGCATTGTGACACTGCTTGCTGTGGTGCTTGAGAGCAGCGCCATCTCAGGATAGTTAGAATAGTAGTCAATCACTATTAGTCTTTACCATTTAAATGAAAAAGGTCCATACCAACCTTTTGCCATGGTGCTGTTGGTATGTCAGCTACTATCATTGGTTCCTTTGCTTGTTTGTTTTGGTGTTTCTGACATGTCTCACATTTGCCTATCATGTTCTCAATGTCCTTATTTATGCCAGGCCAATAAACAGTGTCTCTCGCTCTCCTTTTGCATTTTTCAATTCCGAGGTGTCCCTCATGAATCCTTTTGAGCATGTCTTGACGTAGAGCCTGTGGAATGACTATTCTGTTCTGTTTTAGTAATAGTCCACTTGCGACACTCAATTCTGACCTTATGTGAAAATATTTTGGACAGGAACCTTTTGGCCAACCATGATGAATGTTCTCTATTACTGTTTGTAATACTGTATCTTTTACTGTTTCTTCTGCTATTTGCTTTGATTTTGCGTCTGACACGGGCAGCGCAGCAGTGACTGTACTCACATGAACACGTCTTCTTCAGTAGAGCTCACATGACTCATTGTGGGTGCTCAGGATAGTGCATCTGCTAACACTATGTATTTGCCTGGTGTGTAGATCAGTTCAAAGTCATATCTTTGCAGCTTCATCATGAGTTGTTGAATCCTTGGAGACATCTCATTCAGGTTCTTTTTTATGATGGCAACCAGTGGGCTGTGGTCTGTCTCAACTGTGAAGGTGGGAAGTCCATATATGTAGCCATGGAACTTTTCTAATCCAATTTCAAGCCTAGACATTCCTTTTCAATCTGGGCGTATCGACACTCAGTATCAGTCATAGACCTGGAGTCATAGGCAACAGGCTTCCAATCTTCACCCTCTGCTTGTAGCAAGACCACGCCTAGGCCATCCTTTGATGCATCCGTTGACACTTTGATTCTCTTTGTCTGGTCAAAGAAAGTGAGTACAGGTGTGGTTGTCAGCACTGTTTTGAGGTTCATCCACTTTTGTTCATGTTTTTCTGTCCATGTGAACTCATTTGTTTTATGTAGCAGGTCTCGCAGACAGGTTGTCTTGGCTGACAAGTTAGGAATGAACTTTACAATGAAGTTTATCATCCCCATGATGCGTAGCACTCCTTTTTTGTCAGTGGGTCGGGGCATGTTGAGTATGGTGTTTACTTTTTCCATATCTGGCTCTATTCCTTTACCAGATAGATTATCTCCTAGGAAAGTGACTTCCTGGACGCCAAACTGACACTTGGCTTTGTTGAGCTTCAGTCCATTCCGGCGTATGCTCTGTAGCACTTTAGTCAGTCGCTCATTGTGTTCTTTCAGTGTGGAGCCCCAGATGATGATGTCATCAACATAGACCCGAACTCCTTCCAGACCTTCAATTATGTGTTCCATCGCCCTATGAAAGATTTCAGATGCACATATTATCCCGAAAGGCATTCTGAGGAAACAATACCTGCCAAATGGTGTGTTGAAGGTACAGTATTTGGTGCTCTCTTCATCCAGTTTTAGTTGCCAAAATCCTTGTGAGGCATCGAGCTTTGTAAAGTATCTGGCACCTGACATTTCACTGGTGATTTCTTCTCGCTTGGGAATCTGGTAGTGTTCACGTTTTATGTTTGCATTTAAGTCCTTTGGATCCTTGCATATTCTTAGATCATTGTTCTTTTTCTTTACACATACCATGGAGTTAACCCAGTCTGTTGGCTCTTCGACTTTCCTGATGACGCCTAGTGTGGTCATTAACATAGAAACATAGAAGATAGGAGCAGGAGTAGGCCATTCGGCCCTTCGAGCCTGCTCCGCCATTCAATGAGATCATGGCTGATCATCCAAATTCAGTACCCTGTCCCTGCCTTCTCCCCATATCCCTTGATCCCTTAAGCCTTAAGAAATATATTCAACTCTTTCTTGAATATACTTAATGAACTGGCCTCCACCGCCCTCTGTGGCAGAGAATTCCACAGGTTCACCACTCTCTGGGTGAAGAAATTCCTCCTCATTTCAGTCCTAAATGGCTTACCCCTTATCCTTAGACTATGACCCCTGGTTCTGTCCTGTTCATTCTTGAGCCGGTCACGCAGGGGTGCTGGAACTCTTCGTGGAGCATGTACCACTGGCTGAGCATCCTCCTTTAGCTGGATCTTGTAAGTGAATGGTAGAACTCCAAATCCTTTGAACACATCCTGGAAATTATTCACTACAGAATCCACTGAGTCATCTGGTCTGTTTATGGCACAGTTTATACAGTATACTCTCTTGACCAGTTCTAAGTCCTCACAAGCTTTGTCACCCAGTAGTGAATCAAGTCCTTCAGCCACAACAGAAAACATGAGATGATGCACTTTGTCTTTGACTGTCACTTTAAGTCTGCATACACCTAAGCTATCTATTTTCTGTCCATTATAGTCCTTCAATAGTACTGACTTTTTCTGTATTTTGGGCTTTTCTTTCATATTGTTAATGTCACTCATACTGATTAAGTTTGCTTTTGCCCCAGTGTCTAGTTTCAATGTAACTAATGCTCCATTTACCTGCAGTGGGATCATCCATTTGTCCTCTTTTACTGTGTAATACCCACTGGAAATGTTATGTACGCTAAGTATGGTTATCAATCTTTAACTTAGACACTGTATTATCATTGTTATAAATCCCTGGGTTAAAGTTGCCCATGTGAAGGTACGGCAAGAACTTTTAAGGACACAATGTGACTAAGAGCATACTTTCCATAATTCTGCACCAGTATCAACTGTTGCAGACAGTGAGGCTGCGCAGTCTCCAGGCAGAAACCCCAGGAGGAAGGGGTGGAGTCTGGTTTTTCGAGCGGGAAAAGCTGCAGAGAGCGACTGGAAGAGAAGAGGGCAGGAGCTCTGAAAAGAGGGCTCAGGAGGCAAATGGCTGCCGCATCCCGTCCCGGGCTTCCAAAATCGGCCGCCGCCCTTCGTATTAGTAGCACTGCATCCTGAACTGGCTGGCTGCAAGTCACCAGTACCGGGGGATCGTCGTCTGAACCCAGATCTGCAAGGCAGAGGTCTGGGGAGAGCTGCTTGCCTCGTGCTGATGGGGATCTACTTGGAAAAGCTGCAGAGAGAGAGAGTCACCAACTCCAGCTGCTGCTGTGTGCTCTGCATCCAGAACTCAAAGTGGGATTCAGTGATCGTGAAGAGAATTCAACGAAGGGGTTCGGAGTCGTAAGTCTTGCAGACATTATACATACCATGAGCTCCAACTTAAGCGCGCCAACGAAAGAGTGCACTCGAATTTGGACACAGGGACAGATTCTCCTTTGAATCCATGTAAATGGAGAATGTATGTTTATTATGTCTAGATTCATTCTAATGCATGCAAATGTCTAATTTAGTTCATTGACCTGTAATAATCTTATACTGTCTGATGTTAAAACTATAAAGTAAGATAATTAGAATTAAGCCATTGTAGTAGTGATCTCCTTACTGGACTATAGAATACTGTCTACAACAGAGACCACATCTCACATATATCTAGAGAACCGTGAAAGGGGTTACATTTTGGGGGCTCGTCCGGGATTGTGGTCTATTTATGTCAGTAAACTAACAGTATTGAATGCTCATTGCTAAGAGAGTGGTTTGTGGTTTCTACTGGGCTGTTTGAGCATAAAAGATGGATGTTATTGAGGTTGAAGCTTGGTGCAAACGGAAGCAGATAGCTACTACCCATGCCATTGTGCTGAATGGTGTTGCTAACGATGACCCTGATGATGTCTTGCTAAGGGCTCTGAATTGTGTCAAAGCCTTTGGAAAGGTTAGGATAGTTGAGCGCTGCTTGGATACAGCTACCAAGAAGCAGTTTGTGTTGATCCAGACATCAGAGAACCTGAGAGGTCATGGTTTACCTGAGGCAGTTGGGCTTTCTGAAGAGGCTGGTCCCTGGCCAGTTCAGTTTGTCCCTATTACTACTAAGGAAGAAGAAGGGTTTCAGACCAAGTTGTTGTCATTCTTGAGACAAGAAGGAAAGACTGTTGCTGATGTCAAAGGTCTGATAGGTCCTTCGGCCCTGGATATGAACACTCAGTTGGTCAGTGCCATTAGTTCTCTGGTGGATAAATGCACCAATCTGCCCTTTGAGGCTCAGGGATACCGTAAGCTCCGTATGTTCTCAGGAGTGAGACCAACTCCCAGTGGGGAAGAGGAGTACGACGTCTGGGCTGAGCAGACCCTGCCTCTGCTAGAGGAATGGCAGTGCAGTGACAATGTGAAGAGGCAGAGAATAGTAGAAAGCCTTAAGGGTCCTGCTGCTGACATTGTAAGGTTCTTAAAGGCGCAGAACACCTCTGCTACTTCCTTTGACTACATGCAGGCTCTAGAAACTGCCTTTGGAACTACTGAAACCATTTCAGATTTGATGGTCAGATTCAGAAGCACATTCCAGTGTGAGGGAGAGAAGCTGTCCAGTTATCTGCTGAGAATAGACAAACTGCTGCATTGTATGTTACGGAAAAGAGGGATTGAGTTGCCTGAAATGAATCGGTTCCGCATTGAACAGGTTGTGCGAGGTGCATTGCTCGAAGACGTGACTGCTCTTCGCATACGCATGACCCATAAGTTGCGAGATCCACCTACCTTCACTGAGCTGCTAAGGGAAGTCAGAGAGGAGGAGGATATGCTTCAGGCCCGGAATGTAGCAAAGAGTGCTGTGATGTCCAAGCTTGTGACTCCTGTTACAGTTCCTACTCCTAAGGGTGATGTCAACCCTGAGATGGAACAGCTGAAGAAGGAAATAAATGTCATGAGAGCCGAGATGGCATATTTTCGGTCTAAGCCCAACACAGAAAGGGATGACGCACGGGTGCAAAAGGTTGAACACCCTGCGAAGTCTAACAGCAAAATGAATGATTCCTCTAAAGGATATCCCCATGAAGGAGATAGACCTGGAGTCTTTTGTTATAACTGTGGAAAGGATGGACATTTCAAGCGAGAATGTAGAAGTGAGGAAAATCTAAAAAAAGTAAATGACCGTCTCATAAAACTTACCAAGAAGTCGGGAAACTACAAAGGGGCACAGTAACGGAACGGCCTGCTGTCCCTGTAGTTAAGACACGTTCCGCTAAGTGCAATAATAGACGAGGGGATATGAAAGACATCATACCTGAAGGTTTAGTAGGGCCGAGTTCTGCTGTATCAATACAGATTGAAGGCATTTATACTAAAGCTATCCTCGACACGGGTTCTCAGGTTACCATACTGTACAGATCCTTCTATGACCGATACCTGACGCATTTGCCGTTAACCCCAATCAGTCTTCTGCAGATCTGGGGCCTTAGTCCTGCTGATTACCCATATGATGGCTATTTGTCGCTGAGGTTGGAGTTCTTGGAAGCTGATGTCGGGACCACTGAGACCATTGATGCACTTGTGTTGGTTTGCCCTGACCCCATGGTGAAAGGTGAGGCTTCCATACTGGTTGGCAGTAATACACCCATTGTGAGACGACTCCTGACAAGCTGCAAAGAGCAGGGAGGTGAAAACTTCTTGAGCACCAGACACATTCACCCTGTTTTCAAAAAGGCTTTTGAGAAACTGCCTGAACTTTCTTCCGACGTAGGTGATAGCAAAAGAGGAACTGTGTGGTACGTTCGAGCCAAACCTATCACCCTGCGTCCTGGAGGAGTGGCTAGAATCCCTGGGATACCAAAATTCCCTGGAACACCAGGTACTGAAGCCATTCTGATAGAGTCACCTGATGATCCTG
The DNA here is from genome assembly GCF_052327205.1 of Somniosus microcephalus. Classification (NCBI taxonomy): domain Eukaryota; kingdom Metazoa; phylum Chordata; class Chondrichthyes; order Squaliformes; family Somniosidae; genus Somniosus; species Somniosus microcephalus. Next base: position 3,967,628 of record NC_140999.1, read on the forward strand.
CAGAAGAGTCACGGTTTCCAAATGAGCTTCTGGTGAGACCAGAGTTGCAGACCTCGACAGCTGTGATGTCAAGGAGAGTTACAGTGACCGTGAGGAATATGTCAGGCAAAGGAATCACATTAAGGAAAGGAATGCCGATTGCGCATCTGTTTCCTGTAAATGTACTGTCGTCACATGTGAAGGAAGAGTCCAAAGTTAACTCAACCGGAGATCTGACACCCTCCTCCTTCAACTTTGGAGATTCATTCGTTCCTAAAGAATGGAAGGACCGATTAGTCAGGAAGATGATGGAGAGGAGTTTTCTCTACTCATGAGTTTGATGTTGGTTGTAGTAAGAGTACTCGCCATTCTATCAGAATTACCGAGGATAAACCCTTTCGGGAGAGGTCTCGACGGCTGGCACCAGCTGACATCGAAGCAGTGAGACAGCACCTGTCGCAGTTAAAAGAAGCTGAGATCATTACCGAGTCCAGGAGTCCTTATGCATCTCCTATAGTGGTGGTGAGGAAAAAGAATGGAAAGATTCGGATGTGTGTGGACTTTAGGACGCTTAACAGACATACTATTCCCGACCAATACACCGTTCCAAGAATTGAGGATGCACTGGCTTGTCTTAATGGAAGCAAGTGGTTCAGTGTGTTGGATCTCAGAAGTGGATACTACCAAATACCGATGAGTGAATCGGACAAAGAAAAGACAGCCTTTATATGTCCAGTTGGGTTCTACCAATTTGAAAGGATGCCACAGGGAGTTTCAGGCGCTCCAGCAACTTTTCAAAGAATAATGGAACAAACAGTTGGGGACATGAACTTGCTCGAAGTATTGGTGTACTTGGATGATATCATTGTGTTTGGGGCAACCCTTGAAGAACACTAAGCTCGGTTGCTGAAAGTGCTTGGTCGCCTGGAGGATGAAGGTCTCAAGCTATCATTGGACAAGTGTCAGTTTTGCCAAACATCCGTGTCCTATGTGGGGCATATTGTATCACAGGATGGAGTAGCCACAGATCCATCCAAGATCGAAGCTGTTACCACATGGCCCAAACCGAACACAGTGACTGCCTTGCGGTCATTTCTTGGGTTCTGCGGATATTACAGGCGCTTTGTGCAGGATTACTCCAAAGTGGCCCATCCTCTGAATCAGCTGCTGGCTGGTTACCTCCCACCAGCCGAGAGGAAGAAAAAGGCTAAAGGTAAAGAGAACAAAGGAGTACTTCAAACCCTCTGAGCCTTTTGGTGTTAGATGGGATGAGAAATGCGAAGAAGCCTTCCACACCTTAAAGCAAAGTCTTACTCAAGCCCCCGTGTTGGCTTTTGCAAACCCACAGCTGCCATATGTGCTACACGTGGATGCCAGTCAAGAAGGGTTGGGTGGTGTGTTGTATCAGGACCAAGGAGCAGGGCTGAGACCCGTAGCGTTCATCAGTCGCAGTCTTACGCCATCAGAGCGGAACTACCCAGCTCATAAGCTAGAATTCTTGGCGTTGAAGTGGGGGGTGGTGGATAAGCTGCAGGATTATCTGTATGGAGCGAAGTTTGAAGTGAGGACAGACAATAATCCATTAACCTATGTGTTGACTTCGGCAAAACTTGATGCCACCGGCCACCGCTGGCTTGCTGCACTATCTGCTTACGACTTTAGTCTCCAGGTACAGACCTGGGAACCAGAACATTGATGCAGATGCTCTGTCTCGTCGCCCACACTACCAGAAACCAGAGTGGAAAGATGTTGCTTCAGCAGATGTGAAAGTAATGTGTCAGATGTCCGTGGTATCTGGACCAAAGAATTCATTTCATGCCCGAGAGATTGACCACTTGGGAGCGTCAATGCATGCTGTTCCCCAGGCATTTTGCAACCTTTCCAGTTTGGATGTACAAAACTTACCCATGTTGTGTTCATCTGAAATATCCAAAGCACAACAGGAGGATCCCTGTATTCATGAGGTGTTTTCAGCTCTCCGTCTGGGTGATATTACACAGATCGACAAATCAAAACATCCTGACTATCGTCTGCTCCTAAGAGAATGGGACCACTTGGAAATTAAAGAGGGAGTGTTGTGTAGAATCACTCACCCACCCACTAAACCATGTCATTCACAGTTGGTCCTGCCTGAAAAGTACAGGGAAATAGTGATGAAGTCTTTGCATGATGACGCAGGTCATCTGGGAGTAGATAAGACCTATGGGTTGGTCAAGGACAGATTCTATTGGCCGCGTATGAAGTCTGCGGTTGAGGAGTTCTGCAAGTCCTGTGCACGTTGTGTCCAGAGAAAGACTTTACCTAAAAGAGTTGCTCCTCTTTCACATGCAAAGTGATGGACCTCCTAGACCTTGTCTGTATGGATTTTCTGTCCATCGAACCCGATTCCAGCAATACCGCAAATGTCTTGGTCATTACAGATCATTATACTCGCTACGCCCAAGCTTTTCCCACAAAGGATCAGAAAGCATCCACCGTTGCCAAAGTGTTGTGGGAGAAATACTTCATCCACTATGGACTGCCAAAGCGAATACACAGTGATCAAGGTAGAGACTTTGAAAGTAGACTTATACATGAGTTGTTGTCCATGCTCTGGATTGAGAAGTCAAGAACAACTCCATACCATCCTCAGGGAGATCCTCAACCTGAGCGGTTTAACCGTACTTTGTTAGACATGCTTGGAACGCTGGATTCAAAGCGAAAGAACAAGTGGAGTCGGCACATTGGACATCTTGTTCATTCTTATAATTGTACCCGAAATGACGCTACTGGTTTTTCACCGTACTACCTCATGTTTGGACGTGAAGCGAGGATGCCGGTGGATTTGTGTTTTGGAGTATCCAGTGATGGCACATCACAGAGAACTTACCTCAAGTATGTATCTGACATGAGAAAGGAATTGCAAGCTGCTTATGAACTTGCTGAGTCTGTTTCTGCCAAACAGAATAAAGGAAATAAGCAGAGGTATGACCAGAAGATCCGTTTTTCCCAACTCATGCCTGGTGACCGAGTTCTCATACGGAACCTAGGACTTCAAGGGAAACATAAGTTAGCAGACCGCTGGGCATCTACACCTTACATTGTTGAAAGTCAAATGTCATAACTACCTGTGTTTCGGCTAAAACCTGCAGGTGGGAATGGACCCATAAAAATACTGCACCGGAATCATATCCTGCCATTGGGACAGCAAGTGCGTCTGGATCCGCCAGCGGATAATGAGCCGACACCTAGTAGGAGAACCCTACAGAGAAGAAGGAGGAAAAAAATGAGAAACCAGGAAAACTTTGTTCCAGAAGACAGAAAACCCATGACACAGTGTGTGGATCATGAGGAACCTGATGAGTCGGAAGATGAAGAATGGGATCTATGGTACGACCTCCCAGAGGGACGCATAAGACAGAATCTGGATGAATTGTCTGAACCATTTGGCTCAGACTTGGACATGGTCTGGGAAGAACCAGATGCTTCCGAGAAGGAGATAAAAGAGACTGAAAGGCATGATAACAAAGGAACCAACGCCTCCAACGTAGCTGAAGGAACTGAAGACCGGGTATCCGAAATAAGGAGCTCACAGCGAGTTAAGAAGGTTCCTGAAAGATTGACATACAGTACACTAGGAGTGCCAAGTGTAATGATAGCCCCTACGGTTCGATATGTTACCTCCCTTTATACATGTGCAACCACTTATGTGTAAAGTTCATTAGTCATGGGGACATGCCTATATTTGGTAGGGGGTGTGGTAAACCACTGTTTGTATTCCACTGTGTACATGCCTGGACATGCCTCAGCTGACTCCTCCCACAAGTCCTAGTATAAAGGTGACTGCTCCCCAGCCCTTTGTATTTCTGGACCGGTCGACCACTCGAGGCAGACCTTCATTCTTTTGTTAATAAAAGCCTTTAGTTACTCTCTTAACTCTCAGTCTTTTATGAGTAATTGATAGCGCATCAATTTTATTAACAAAATTTTTATCATGGAGAAGATCCTCACACCAGCATGCCTGGACTTAGATCATCGGGAGGCGGACTCATCCACCAAGTTTACTCACTGGCTTAAGTGTTTCGAAAAATTCCTGACCGCCTCCGCAGCAATCAAATCGGACGAGGACAAACTGGATGTCCTGACCTCCAAAGTGAACCACCGAGTGTACTCGGTCATCCAAGACGCGACCTCGTACGCGGACGCTGTCAAGCTCCTCAAGGACCAGTACACGCGCCCAGTGAACGAAGTGTACGCCAGGCACCTTCTGGGGAGTCGTAAACAACAACCTGGGGAATCGACCGTGGAATACCTTCAGGCACTGTCTGTGCTTGGCCGGGCCTGTGGTTGTAAGGATGTAAAGGCCACCGTGTACACAGAGGAACTTATCCGGGACGCTTTTGTAGCGGGCCACAGATCCAATTACACCCGACAGCGACTGTTGGAGCAGAGTGACCTCGACCTCAACAAGGCCTCTGAACTCACACTATCATTGGATGCAGCCTACCGGGGCATGGATGCTTACTCCTCTGCACCGTGGACGCCGCGGGGAATGACAGCCTGGGACACGGTAGGACCGCCTCATAGCGCCGTGCCACCCCAGCCACACCCCAGCAACGGCCCAACTACCGCAGCAGTGTCCCAAGGCCAGACAGCAGTGCCCCAAGGCCAGAAATGCTACTTCTGTGGCCAAGCAAAACACCCCAGAGCGCGCTGCCCGGCGAAAAACGCGAGCTGCTCGGGCTGCGGGAAGAAGGGACACTACGCTAACATCTGCAGGGCCAAAGCCACCCCGAACCCCAGCAGCGCCGCGTGTGGGCCATGCGGGCCGCCATCTTGGGCCTCCCCGGCCATGTGCGAACCACCGGTACAGCAGCCATTTTGGACGCCTCCAGCCACATGGGGATCATGGACGCCGCCATCTTGGACGACAGCCGGAACGCAGCAGGCCCCCAATACCGCCTCATCTGATACCCGCAGCGACACACCGACCCCTACGCTGGCATCCGTTACACTGGACCAAGCATGACCGCACCAGCTGGCCAGTTCCACAATGGACATTAAGGTAAATGGCCACGATACAATCTGCCTTTTTGACTCTGGGAGCACGGAGAGCTTCATCCACCCCGACACGGTGCGGCGTTGCTCTCTCCCAGTCCTGCCTGCGCACCAGCGGATTTCTATGGCCTCCGAGTCCCAGTTGGCGGACATCGGCGGCTACTGCGTAGTGACACTCGTAGTAGACGGGACCGTGTACGATCATTTTAAACTTCTGGTCCTGCCCGACCTCTGCGCTGCCATCCTGCTGGGGTTAGATTTTCAGTGCCACCTTAAAAGTGTTACGATGGCGTACGGTGGACCCCTACCCCCACTCACAGTCCGCAGCCAGCAGCTCCCAAATTGCCCGCCGCGCACCAGGTGCAACCTCTCCACACTCAGAGTCACCCCCCCACCACTGTTTGCTAACCTCACCCCCGACTGTAAGCCCATTGCCACAAAGAGCAGGCGATACAGTGCCGGGGACAGGGTTTTCATTAAAACCGAAGTGGAGCGGCTCCTGAAGGAAGGGATTATTGAGGGCAGCACCAGCCCCTGGCGAGCCCAGGTTGTGGTCGTTAAGACCGGCGAGAAGCAGCACCTGGTCATCGACTACAGCCAGACAATAAATCGCTACACCCTGCTGGACGCCTACCCACTCCCCCGCATAGCTGATATGGTCAACCAGATCGCGCAGTACCGCGTCTTCTCGACCATTGACCTGAAATCAGCGTACCACCAGCTCCCTATCCGCCCTGAGGACCGCCAGTATACTGCCTTTGAGGCAAACGGCCGCCTCTACCACTTCCTTAGGGTTCCCTTTGGCGTCACCAACGGGGTCTCCGTCTTCCAAAGGGAGATGGACCGGATGGTAGATCAAAATGCGTTGCAGGCCACTTTCCCATATCTGGACAATGTGACCATCTGCGGCCGTGACTTGCAGGACCATGACGCAAACCTCTCAAAATTCCTCCGCACCGCCCAACTCCTGAACCTGACACATAACAAGGAGAAGTGCATATTCCGCACAAACCGCCTCGCCATCCTTGGCTGTGTTGTGGAACACGGAGTCATCGGCCCCGACCCCGACCGGATGCGTCCCCTTATGGAACTCCCACTGCCTCAAGGCCCTGAAGAGGTGCCTAGGGTTTTTCTCCTATTATGCCCAGTGGGTCCCCTACTATGCAGACAAGGCCCATCCGCTGATCAAGTCCACCTCTTTTCCCTGGACGGCAGAGGCCCGCTTAGTCTTCCACCGTATCAAGGAAGACATTGCCAAAGCCACCATGCACGCAGTGGACGAATCCATCCCCTTCCAGATGGAAAGCGACGCGTCCGACTTTGCCCTGGCCGCTACCCTCAATCAGGCGGGGAGACCCGTGGCCTTCTTTTCACGAACCCTCCAAGGCCCGGAGACCAGACACTCCGCTGTTGAGAAGGAGGCCCAGGCGATTGTGGAGGCTGTGCGTCATTGGAGGCACTACCTGGCCGGAAAACGATTTACCCTGCTCACTGACCAACGTTCAGTTGCTTTCATGTTTAACAACAAGCAGAGGGGCAAAATCAAAAATGACAAGATCTTGAGGTGGAGAATCGAACTTTCCACCTACAATTACGAGATCTTGTACCGGCCCGGGAAGCTCAATGAACCCCCGGATGCGCTATCGCGTGGCACCTGCGCCAGCGCGCAGATCGATAGACTGCGGGCCCTCCACAATGACCTCTGCCACCCGGGGGTCACCAGGTTCTTCCACTTCATCAAGGCCCGCAACCTGCCTTACTCTATTGAGGAGGTCAGGACCATGACCAGGAACTGCCAAGTCTGCGCTGAGTGCAAACCGCACTTTTATAGACCAGACAGGGCCCACCTGATAAAAGCCACTCACCCCTTCGAGTGCCTGAGCGTTGATTTTAAAGGGCCTCTCCCCTCCTCCGACCGCAATGTGTACTTCCTCAATATTATTGATGAGTACTCCCGTTTCCCGTTCGCCATCCCCTGCCCGGACATGACCAGTGCCACGGTCATTAAATGTCTGAACGACCTCTTCACCCTGTTCGGTTTCCCCAGCAAAATCCATAGCGACCGGGGCTCATCGTTTATGAGCGACGAACTCCGTCAGTACCTGCTAACTAGGGGTATTGCCACAAGCAGGACCACCAGTTACAACCCCCGGGGGAACGGACAGGTGGAAAGAGAAAATGCGACAGTTTGGAAGGCCGCCCTGCTAGCCTTAAAGTCTAGGGGCCTTCCAACCTCCCGCTGGCAGGATGTGCTCCCCGATGCGCTCCACTCTATTCGGTCACTGCTCTGCCCTGCCACTAACGCCACCCCTCATGAGAAAATGTTTGTCTTCCCAAGGAAGTCCACATCGGGGACATCGCTACCGACATGGCTGACGTCCCCAGGGCCGGTCCTACTGAGAAGGCACGTGAGGACCCATAAAACGGACCCCCTGGTCAAGAGGGTCGACCTCCTCCACGCCAACCCCCAGTATGCTTACATTGCATACCCGGACGGGCGGGAGGACACAGTCTCCATAAGAGACCTTGCACCCTCGGGGGCCGCAGTAACCCACTACTCACTACCACCACCCCCCACGATCCGATATCCAGCCCCAGCAGACGGCAGGCCTGGGCCCCGCGACCCGCTCGACATCTACGAGGACGACACGCCTGTGCCACAGCCCACGCAGGACTCGACGCCGGAAGCTCCACTACCCCTGCCGTCGCCACGCCGATCACAGCGGCAGACAAGACCTCCGGAGAGACTCCAATACACTAACTTTTAATACACTTCACCCCGCCGGACTCAATTTTAAACAAGGGGTGAATGTGGTAAACCACTGTTTGTATTCCACTGTGTACATGCCTGGACATGCCTCGGCTGACTCCTCCCACAAGTCCTAGTATAAAGGTGACTGCTCCCCAGCCCTTTGTATTTCTGGACCGGTCGACCACTCGAGGCAGACCTTCATTCTTTTGTTAATAAAAGCCTTTAGTTACTCTCTTAACTCTCAGTCTTTTATGAGTAATTGATAGCGCATCAGGGGGGGAGTGTAATACCCACTGGAAATGTTATGTACGCTAAGTATGGTTATCAATCTTTAACTTAGACACTGTATTATCATTGTTATAAATCCCTGGGTTAAAGTTGCCCATGTGAAGGTACGGCAAGAACTTTTAAGGACACAATGTGACTAAGAGCATACTTTCCATAATTCTGCACCAGTATCAACTGTTGCAGACAGTGAGGCTGCGCAGTCTCCAGGCAGAAACCCCAGGAGGAAGGGGTGGAGTCTGGTTTTTCGAGCGGGAAAAGCTGCAGAGAGCGACTGGAAGAGAAGAGGGCAGGAGCTCTGAAAAGAGGGCTCAGGAGGCAAATGGCTGCCGCATCCCATCCCGGGCTTCCAAAATCGGCCGCCGCCCTTCGTATTAGTAGCACTGCATCCTGAACTGGCTGGCTGCAAGTCACCAGTACCGGGGGATCGTCGTCTGAACCCAGATCTGCAAGGCAGAGGTCTGGGGAGAGCTGCTTGCCTCGTGCTGATGGGGATCTACTTGGAAAAGCTGCAGAGAGAGAGAGTCACCAACTCCAGCTGCTGCTGTGTGCTCTGCATCCAGAACTCAAAGTGGGATTCAGTGATCGTGAAGAGAATTCAACGAAGGGGTTCGGAGTCATAAGTCTTGCAGACATTATACATACCATGAGCTCCAACTTAAGCGCGCCAACGAAAGAGTGCACTCGAATTTGGACACAGGGACAGATTCTCCTTTGAATCCATGTAAATGGAGAATGTATGTTTATTATGTCTAGATTCATTCTAATGCATGCAAATGTCTAATTTAGTTCATTGACCTGTAATCTTCTTATACTGTCTGATGTTAAAACTATAAAGTAAGATAATTAGAATTAAGCCATTGTAGTAGTGATCTCCTTACTGGACTATAGAATACTGTCTACAACAGAGACCACATCTCACATATATCTAGAGAACCGTGAAAGGGGTTACAACTGCATTAACTTTATGTTCAGCATTGTTAATTCCTGAGGGCTGCACATTTTCTGTATCCTTTTTGATATTGTCACATGACACCATTCCTACAAAACATGTCTCACTTAAATCAGTGTCCTCAATTACATTAACTTGTTGCCCTTTCTTAGTTTTTACTTTTGAAAAGCATTGTTTGGCAAAGTGATTCTTTCCATGACATTTTGTGCACATTTTTCCAAACGCTGGACATTGTTTTAACTGGTGTTTGTAACCACAGCGTTTACAATTAAAAATTCCTTCCTCCGATTGCTTTTCACTTCTGTTCTGCCCATGTTTCTTCCCCTTGTAGGACACAGCACCGACAGCAGCACTTACTACAATCGCATCATTATTGATTTCACTGAAAGTCTTCGCATGCTTTTGAGCTAGCTCGCTGGCTTGGCATATTGTCACAGCATTTTCCAATGTTAGTTCGGTTTCTCTCAACAGACGTTCCCTGACCTTTTTATCATGAATACCAAACACAATCTGGTCACGAATCATGGATGCTTTCAGCTCAGAGAAATTACATGTCTGTGCTTTCAGTTTCAGATCAGTCACAAAGCTATCAAAAGTCTCATTTTGCTGCTGTGTCCTTGAACAGAACACGTATCTTTCATAGGTCTCATTCTTTTTGGGAGAACAATGTGTATCAAACTTCTTTAGCACATCGTCTAATTTTTCTCTGTTCTCCTCTGGATTAAATACAAATGTATTAAATACCTCTATCGCTTGTGGGCCTGCAACCGTGAGCAGCAACGCTATCTTCCTTGCGTCTGGCTTCGTACCGTGCCCGATGGCAGCAATGTAGAGTTCGAATTGTTGTTTAAAAGTCTGCCAATTGTAGTTGACATTTCCTGTGAGTTTCAAACGCTCTGGTGGCTTCAAATTCTCCATGTCGCGTTGCACAATATTCAGCAGATCTTACCAATCCTGGTACCATGTTATGTTCATTAATAACTAGTCGTTTTTATTAAGAACAGCTAGCTTTTGCTAGATACTTTATTGAGCACATGTGGACTAGGTACAGTATCTGTAGAGGCCTCCATCTTGACTGCTGCCTTGTGGGTAGCCTAGTGCATCGTGGGTAGCCCACTCTTATATACATACAGCACCACCTAGTGTACCATTCCAGAATGACAGGTTACTGATCATTACAGTGCAGAGGGAGCTTTACTCTGTATCTAACCTGTGCTGTACCTGCCCTGGGAGTGTTTGATGGGACAGTGTAGAGGGAGTTTTACTCTGTATCTAACCTGTGCTGTACCTGCCCCGGGAGAGTTTGATGGGACAGTGTAGAGGGAGCTTTACTCTGTATCTAACCCTGTGCTGTACCTGCCCTGGGAGTGTTTGATGGGACAGTGTAGAGGGAGCTTTACTCTGTATCTAACCCGTGCTGTACCTGCCCTGGGAGTGTTTGATGGGACAGTGTAGAGGGAGCTTTACTCTGTATCTAACCCGTGTTGTACCTGCCCTGGGAGTGTTTGATGGGACAATGTAGAGGGAGCTTTACTCTGTATCTAACCCTGTGCTGTACCTGCCCTGGGAGTGTTTGATGGGACAGCATAGAGGGAGCTTTACTCTGTATCTAACCCGTGCTGTACCTGCCCTGGGAGTGTTTGATGGGAGAGTGTAGAGGGAGCTTTACTCTGTATCTAACCCGTGCTGTACCTGCCCTGGGAGTGTTTGATGGGACAGTGTAGAGGGTGCTTTACTCTGTATCTAACCCATGCTGTACCTGCCCTGGGAGTGTTTGATGGGACAGTGTGGAGGGAGCTTTACTCTGTATCTAACCCGTGCTGTACCTGCCCTGGGAGTGTTTGATGGGACAGTGTGGAGGGAGCTTTACTCTGTATCTAACCCGTGCTGTACCTGCCCTGGGGGTGTTTGATGGGACAGTGTGGAGCGAGCTTTACTCTGTATCTAACACGTGCTGTACCTGCCCTGGGAGTGTTTGATGGGACAGTGTGGAGGGAGCTTTACTCTGTATCTAACCTGTGCCACACCTGCCCTGGGGGTGTTTGATGGGACAGTGTGGAGGGAGCATTACGCAGTATGTAATCAGAATTTTAAGGTTAGATTATTGAGTATTAGTAATGATGACTTAGTGCATATTTCTGGTGTGTTATTAGCTGCCAATAGTTATTGGTTAGCTGTGATTTAATTTATCACAATTTATTAATTAGATTATTATTGCTTTAGTAGCCATTGACTCATTATGCTTAGCAGGTTGTAATTTGGTATTGATTCTGATTAGTACAGTGTGATATTTATGATTGAACTGGCTGTTCGTCTCCATTGCCTCAGATTGCCGCAGAACAGAGGCAGTGGTTGTACCGACGCCCTCTGGACATGGGCTTCGTGATTTACCTGATGTTTGCTGTTCTCTTCACTCTCTTCAGGGGCTGTGTAAGTATTGGGCATTGAAAGGTCCGTGAGCAGCTTTGTTTGGCCGGCTGGAAGGACACTGTTTATTTCACCCCTGCCGAGTCCAGCCTCCTTTCAAACTCCCGCAAAGAATGCTGATCATTTCGATTTATGAGGGTGTGTTGGGGCTGAGGGTTTAACTGCTGCAATTGAGCTCCTGTGGAGAAACTGTGCAGAACAATCGGCGAACACACCGTCCTTCCTCCTCCAGTGACAGCCGTGGCTCAGTGGGCAGCTCTCTCTCTCGCCCCTAGTCCGAAGGTCGTGGGTTCAAGACCCACTCCAGAGACTTGAACACAAAACCCAGGCTGATACTCCCAGTGCAGTACTGAGGGAGCGCCGCACTGTCGGAGGGGCAGTACTGAGGGAGCGCCGCACTGTCGGAGGGGGAGTACTGAGGGAGTGCTGCACTGTCGGAGGGGCAGTACTGAGGGAGCGCCGCACTGTCGGAGGGGCAGTACTGAGGGAGCGCTGCACTGTCGGAGGGGCAGTACTGAGGGAGCGCTGCACTGTCGGAGGGGCAGTACTGAGGGAGCGCTGCACTGTCGGAGGGGCAGTACTGAGGGAGCGCTGCACTGTCGGAGGGGCAGTACTGAGGGAGCGCTGCACTGTCGGAGGGGCAGTACTGAGGGAGCGCTGCACTGTCGGAGGGGCAGTACTGAGGGAGCGCTGTACTGTCGGAGGGGCAGTACTGAGGGAGCGCTGCACTGTCGGAGGGGCAGTACTGAGGGAGCGCTGCACTGTCGGAGGGGCAGTACTGAGGGAGCGCTGCACTGTCAGAGGGGCAGTACTGAGGGAGCGCTGCACTGTCGGAGGGGCAGTACTGAGGGAGCGCTGCACTGTCGGAGGGGCAGTACTGAGGGAGCGCTGCACTGTCGGAGGGGCAGTACTGAGGGAGCGCTGCACTGTCGGAGGGGCAGTACTGAGGGAGCGCCGCACTGTCGGAGGGGCAGTACTGAGGGAGCGCTGCACTGTCGGAGGGGCAGTACTGAGGGAGCGCCGCACTGTCGGAGGGGCAGTACTGAGGGAGTGCTGCACTGATGGAGGGGCAGTACTGAGGGAGCCCTGCACTGTTGGAGGTGCCGTTTTTCAGATGAAACTTTAAACTGAGGCTCCATCTGCTCTCTCAGGTGGATGGTAAAGATCCCATGATCTTATTGGAAGAAGAACAAGGGGTGTTCTCCTGACCAACGCTCCTCCCCACACCACCACCGGCTAAAGCAGATTAACTGGTCATTAAAGTGTCCTGACGGTGTGAGAAGGCGCTACAACCTCTTTCTTTTAGACCAGCTTTGTGCACTGTGGTGTTCTTTGAGTCCCCATTCTCGTATATCTCTGTATGTTTGATTTATTCTCCAATAAAATATTTACCTCGGCTCTGAGATTGACTCATCTGGGAAAAGCAAAGTGAGGCCCACCGTGCAGAAGGGCTCGGACTCGCTGGCTGTTCCGCCATGAGTTGGCTCAGCGGGGCTAGGCCTCAGTGCTCGGGGTTAGTGGGGAAGGTCAGCTCGAGCGTCACACTGCCGATCACCATCCAGTGACTCCCGCTCGGGGAAGAGACGAAGCCCTCAGAGTCGAATAGCCTCGCCGCACTCACTGCCTCGGCTGACATACGAAGAATGACCACTCGAGCAAGAGTCGGCACCTTCAGGAGGGGAGTAAATGTGGGGCGGGGGGTGGATTTTAACTGTAAAAGAACATTGTGAAGCCGGAGATTGTGCAGGGCCACTCGGTCTATATCACTCAGCGGTTAACTCGCCCCATTTACCATCCCAGACTGGCGGCAGTTTCAAGCTAACCCGCCCGCGGGAAACTGAGGGGATCGGTTGCGACGACGGTTTTACTCTCCGCTGGATTTTACCTTCCATTGAAGTCAACGGAGAGCAAAATTGGGCAGGGTGCAAAATCGGTGTAAAATCAGCGTAAAAACCCGATCCAGTGGGTTTCCCGGCCGGTGAGTTTGGTTGGCGTTAGCCCCAGTACATTTGGTGGAATCAGGATTGGGTTGTGATCTGTGATTGTCTGATTTAGGTTGTCCTCGAGTGTTCCTTCGATTCCTGTGACACTTACATTTCTGATCAGGAGCCCTACCTGTTGGACCCAGTGATGTATCCCAAGATCCAGGTAAGCGATCGGCCGCTGGCGGAATCCCAAATGGAACAGGGCGTTGCTGATGAAGGGGAGTGGGCTTGGATTATATTGTAGAGTGTACACAGTTCTGTGGAAGGAGATTAAATGGATGGGTAGAGTCCATAATAGAAAGAACGAAAGACTTGCATTTCTATAGCGCCTTTCACGACCACCGGACGTCCCAAAGCGCTTTACAGCCAATGAAGTAATTTTTGAAGTGTAGTCACTGTTGTAATGTAGGAAACACGGCAGCCAACTTACACACAGCAAGATCCCACAAACAGCAATGTGATAATGACCAGATAATCAGTTTTATTGATGTTGATTGAAGGTAGCCTGTACATGGGCTGTGGAGGGAGACTGAATGGGTGAGTAGAGTCCATGATCGGGTACACTCTACGGTACACCCTCATGTTCATATTCCTCCAGGGCCTCGCCCCCTCCCTATCTCTGTAACCTCCTCCAGCCCTACAACCCTCCGAGATCTCTGCGCTCCTCCAATTCTGGACTCTTGTGCATTCCTTACTTCTTTCACTCAACCATTGGCGGCCGTGCCTTCAGCTGCCTGGGCCCTACGCTCTGGAATTCCCTCCTTAAACCTCTCCGCCTCTCTTTCCTCCTTTAAGACATTGCTTAAAACCGACCTCTCCTGTCCTAATATCTCCTCCTTTGGCTCGGTGTCAAATTTTGTTTGATAATCACTCCTGTGAAGCACCTTGGGATGTTTTACTACATTAAAGGCGCTATATAAATGCAAGTTGTTGTTATATATGCTTCTTCCCCTGTAACACTTACTGTCCATCTAATGCTTGGGACATGGTATTGGGGGCAAGGTATTGACTTGGATAGAGAACTGGTTGGCGGACAGAAAGCAAAGAGTTGGAATAAACGGGTCGTTTACCGAGTGGCAGGCAGTGACTAGTGGGGTACCGCAAGGATCGGTCCTAGGACCCCAGCTGTTCACAATATATATTAATGATCTGGACGAGGGAATTGGATGTAATATCTCCAAATTTGCAGACGACACAAAGCTGGGCGGGAGGGTAAGCTGTGAGGAGGATGTCGGGAAACGCCAGTACGATTTGGACAGGTTGGGTGATTGGGCAGAAACATGGCAAATGCACTATAATGTGGATAAATGTGAGGTTATCCACTTTGGTGGCAAAACAGGAAGGCAGATTATTATTTGAATGGCAATAGATTGGGAGAAGGGGAAGTGCAAAGAGACCTGGGTGTCCTTGTGCACCAGTCGCTGAAGGTAAGCATGCAGGTGCAGCAGGCGGTTAAGAAGGCAAATGGTATGTTGGCCTTCGTAGCAAGAGGGTTCGAGTACAGGAACAAGGATGTCTTGCTACAGTTGTACAGGGCCTTGGTGAGACCGCACCTTGAGTATTGTGTGCAGTTTTGGTCACCTTACCTGAGGAAGGACGTTCTTGCCATGGAGGGAGTGCAGCGAAGATTCACCAGGCTGATACCTGGGATGGCAGGAATGACGTATGAGGAGAGATTGTGTCGATTGGGCTTATACTCACTGGAGTTTAGAAGATTGAGAGGGGATCTCATCAAAACCTATAAAATTCTGTCAGGCCTGGACAGACTAGATGCAGGAAGGATGTTTCTGATGGCCGGGGAGTCCAGAACCAGGGGTCACAGTCTAAGGATAAGGGGTAAGCCATTTAGGACTGAAATGAGGAGGAATTTCTTCACCCAGAGAGTGGTGAACCTGTGGAATTCTCTACCACAGAGGGCGGTGGAGGCCAGTTCATTAAATATATTCAAGAAAGAGTTGGATATATTTCTTGAGGCTAAAGGGATCAAGGGATATGGGGAGAAGGCAGGGACAGGGTACTGAATTTGGATGATCAGCCATGATCTCATTGAATGGCGGAGCAGGCTCGAGGGGCCGAATGGCCTACTCCTACTCCTATCTTCTATGTTTACACCAGTTGGACACATTCACAACTCTCACTCACACCGAGCAGGTCAGAGTCTCTGGGACTCCTGCCCATTGGGTTTCCTTTCACTATGGGTTGATGTTGACTCCTCTCTTTCAGATGCTGGTCAACATGTTCTACCTCCTGCCTTTCTTTGGCCTGGCACTCTATGGCCTGATTGAGCCCGGCTGTGTGTGGATGCTCGATCTGACTGTGGTGTTTGCAGGAGCCATAGCCCAGGTAAGTAGAGTTTCAAAGTCAATGCCGTTGGGAAGCTTTGTAACCGGAATGATGGGCAGCGGCAGGTCCTGCCTGCTGAGGCAACCCGTGGGTAGAAAGAGTTATGGGGAGCGGGCAGGAATTTGGACATGAGTCTAGGTTCGATCGGACATGGCCCTGTGGGTAGCGGAGCGGGCCCAGGGGCCGTGTAGCCTGATCCTGCTCCTATTTCGTTTGTCTAATTCTGTTAGATTCAGGAGATGGTTCTGTGATAGTGGATTGGCGGTTAGGATCAGATTAGCCATGATCTTATTGAATGGCGGAGCAGGCTCGAGGGGCCGATTGGCCGACTCCTGCTCCTATTTCTTATGTTCTTATGTTCTTATGAGTCGAGTCCCAACTGTGTAATATAATCAAAGGTGGCAGTTGGAAGTGTGAATTTTTTTGAAGACTGGTCCAAATGAAAACTGACTCATAATAAAATGTGTTGACTGTTAAATCTTGGTGATCTCCAGCTCTTCCTTGAATCATTGAATGATACAACACAGAAGAGAGCCATTGGGCCCATCGTGCCTGTGCCGGCTCTTTGAAAGAGCTCTCCAATTAGTCCCACTCCCCCTTGCTCTTTCCCCAAAGACCTGCAAGCTTTTCCTTTTGACGTATTTCTCCAATTCTCTTTTGAAAGTTACTGTTGAATCTGCTTCCACCGCCCTTTCAGGCAGCGCGTTCCAGATCACAACAACTCGCTGCGTAAAAACATTCTCCTCATCTCCCCTCTGGTTCTTTTGCCAATTATCTTCAATCTGTGTCCTCTGGTTACCGACCCTCCTGCCACTGGAAACAGTTTCTCCTTATTTACTCTATCAAAACCCCTCATGATTTTGAACACCTCTTCTCTGCTCTAAGGAGAACAATCCCAGCTTCTCCAGTCTCTCTACATAACTGAAGTCCCTCATCCCTGGAACCATTCTGGTAAATCTCCTTCGCACCCTCTCCAAGGCCTTGACATCCTTCCGAAAGCATGGTGTGGAATGAGATATTATAAGCAGTTGGAGTCTTGCAATTAGTCTTGACACCAAGGATTGTGCAGACGGTGAAGACAGTACAGCCTGGTACCTTAATTCACCGAATGTCAAGCCCCATACCTGCCTGTTGTCCATGTCCTGAGATTTACCAGGCATTGGATGGTAGTTTATTGGGGCATCTTACAGAAGCCACGTTTATGGCAGGATTATCCAGACTGATTTTGTCCATCTTTATCTGTGGTGACCCCAGGATGTCACAGTGGAACATTGAGCCTGGTTGGGAAGAGGGGAGGAGCTGACATCATCCTTCTCACTGGCTGGAGATCTTTATGGCTCGATTTGTTCATCTATCCAGGCAGAAGAAAGATATCGAGGTTGGGGAGAAGGGGGTCCTAATGCAGCTGGGAAAGTGTATTGTACTTTTAAATCGCTGAACCAGACTGTTGGCAACCTTGGGGTCCTATTTGACCCCGAGCTGAGCTTCCGACCCCGCATTCTCTCCATCACCAAGACCACCTACTTCCACCTCCATAACATCGCCCCATCTCCGCCCCTGCCTCAGCTCATCCGCTGCTGAAACCCTCATCCATGCCTTTATTACCTCCAGACTCAACTATTCCAACGCACTCCAGGCCGGCCTCCCACATTCCACCCTCCGTAAACTTCAGTTCATCCAAAACTCTGCTGCCCCGTGTCCTAACTCGCACCGAGTCCCGTTCACCCATCACCCCCTGTGCTCGCTGACCTACATTGGCTCCCGGTCCAGCAACACTTTGATTTTAAAATCCTCATCCTTGTTTTCAAATCCCTCCATGGTCTCACCCCTCCCTATCTCTGTAATCTCCTCCAGCCCCTACAACCCCCTGAGATCTCTGCGCTCCTCCAATCTGGCCTCTTGCACATCCCCGATTTCCATCGCTCCACCATTGGCGGCCGTGCCTTCAGCTGCCTGGGCCCCGAGCTCTGGAATTCCCTCCCTAAACCTCTCCGCCTCTCTCTCCTCCTTTAAGACGCTCCTTAAAACCTACCTCATTGACCAAGCTTTGGTCACCTGGCCTAATATCTCCTTATGTGGCTCGGTGAATTTTTGTTTGATAATCGCTCCTGTGAAGCACCTTGGGATGTTTTACTACATTAAAGGCGCTATATAAATGCACGTTGTTGTGTGGGACTGGGAAAAGACCTCAAGTAATTCAATATTTTAACAGGTTTTTAATTCTACTCTTCCTCCCCCAGGCACAGTTTTCCCACATTGGCGGCTCTTTACACCCGCGCACGTCCTTCACGTACCGCGTCCCGGAGAACACTGTGTCGTCCTTCCTCTGTGCCAACATCCTCTTTGCTGTTGGCGCTCAGCTCCTGGCGTTTCGCTGCGCCAAATACTCTCACTTCTTTCGGAAAGGCGAGCCCAGAAATAACGAGGAGATGGAGAAGAAAGTAAATTAAGAGCACGGGACAAGTGGAGCAAAGGCTGAGGGGGAGCTGGGACTGTTGGTGCTGTTAAAATGATTAAAATGATGTTAAAATGAGGTGTCAGCTGTGGCTCAGTGGGTAGCACACTCGCCTCTCAGTCAGAAGATTGTGGGTTCGAGCCCCACTCCAGGGACTTGAGCACAAAAGCTAGACTGACCCTCCCAGTGCAGTACTGAGGGAGTGCCGCACTGTCGGAGGTGCCGTCTTTCGGGTGAGACATTAAACCGAGGCCCCGTCCGCTCTCTCAGGTGGACGTAAAAGATCCCACAGCCACTATTTTGAAGAAGAGCAGGGGAGTTCTCCCCGGTGTCCTGGGGCCAATATTTATCCCTCAACCAACATCACTAAAAACAGATTATCTGGTCATTGCTGTTTGTGGGAGCTTGCTGTGCACAAATTGGCTGCCTTGTTTCCTACATTACAACAGTGACTACACTCCAGAAAAGTTCTTCATTGGCTGTGAAGCACTTTGGGACGTCCAACCGTCATGAAAGGCGCTATATAAATCAAATTCTTTCTTTAGACACCCCATCCAATTATCTTTTCTGGTCTTTATTGATGTATAATGGGAAGCCAATCTGCTACCACCTATTTTATACTCCCACCAAAGGTGAAATTTATCCAAGGGTCTCCTTTCTCCACCCAACCCCAACCCCCACCCCCGACCCCCACCCCCAACCCAAAACTCCACCCTCAAACCCCAACTCCAACTCCAACCCCCCCAACTCCACCCCCAACCCCAACTCCAACCCCCAACTCCACCCCCAACCTCACCCTCCAACCTCCCCCCTCACTTTTGTGAAGCACCTTGGGACAACTTGCTGTGTTAAAGTCACTATAGACATGTCACTTGTACTTCATTAAACCCCTGTACATTCTAAAGACGGGATTCCTGAAGGAGTTGGCTGTGCATTCGAAGGGATGGGGGGAGACCTTAAAACTAGAGATTGGCCATTCAGGGGCCGTGCTATCAACTCTGGTTACACGTATTCCCGGAGGCATCATCCAAAGTCCTCCAACTGCACCGCCCCACCTGGTCAAACAGCCTTTGTTTCCCAGCTCCAATATTTTTTATAACTAATAAATAAATGTGTTCAAAGAACTTTTAAAAAACACACCATTTTTCCAACGTCCCAGTGACTTTTCTCCTAAGTTGCTCGCTGCAGGATCTGGGAGAATAACCTGTCATTCCTGGAGACTCCAGACCAACGCTGGGGGGCTTGACAACTGTATTCAGGGGTGATGTCAGGAAGCACTTCTTCACACAAAGGGTGGTGGGAATCTGGAACTCTCTCCCCCAAAAAGCTGCTGAGGCCGGGGGTCAATTGCAAATTTCAAAACTGAGATTGATGGTTGTTGTTGGGTAAGGGTATTAAAGGCTACGGAACCAAGACGGCCAGATGGAGTTTTTCATCTTTCAGATGCGACGTTAAACCGAGGCCCCGTCTGCTCTCTCGGGTGAACGTAAAAGATCCCACGGCCACTATTTCGAAGAAGAGCAGGGGAGTTCTCCCCGGTGTCCTGGGGCCAATATTTATCCCTCAATCAACATAAAAACAGATCATCTTGTCATTATCACATTGTTGTTTGTGGGAGCTTGCTGTGCGCAAATTGGCTGCTGCGTTTCCCACATTACAACAGTGACCACACTGCAAAAGTACTTCATTGACTGTGAAGCGCTTTGAGACGTCCGGTGGTCGTGAAAGGCGCTATAGAAATGCAAGTCTTTAAGATACAGATCAGCCGCCATCGAATTGAATGGTGGAGCAGGCTCGAGGGGCTGAATGGCCTCCTCCTGTTCCCAACCAGCCTGTACCCTCGCGAGCCATATTTGTTAAGGCTGTACTGGGATAAGGGATGGACACAACCCCAAGGTTTCAATCACTGTTTCTTTGGGCTGCTGCTGGAGAGCCCATGGGATCCTGTTACAGTTCAATGCATTGAATTCCTGGTACTTAAAACGTGTCATTGTTTTGTGGTCAGGTGGGACCGCGTTGGCCCATCACGGACAGCTGAGCGTTTGGGATGCCACAATGGGCTCAGTGTTCCTGAGTTAGGGACAGGGAAGGGAGGAAAAAAAGTCATTCAGGGTTCCTACTCTTGATCACTGAGCAGTAACACCTCGTGGAAATTGCAAACAGCGGATGTCAGAATAAGGCAGGCGAGGGGCCTCCACCTGCGATCGGTCACTGTTTGAGCTCACACACAAAGACTGGACTCTTGGGCGAGGAATTTGAGATTGTCACAACGCCTGTGGAAGCCGTACCCCAGCGAGACGGGGGTCGCCAACCCTCCAGGACTGCCCTGGAGTCTCCAGGAATGAAAGACTAATCTCCAGGCCACTGCCGCGAGCAACACCGGGGAGAAAAATCCTAGAGGCATTAGAAACAATTGTGCATTTTTCCCTTTTTCTTTGAACGCTTCTCTGTTTATTAGTTATAAAACTATCAAAGATTGGGGGAAAAAGACTGACTAAGTGTCAAGAATCATCCTCTCTCTCTTAGACAGTCCCTTGGAACCGAGGATGACTTGCTTCCACATTAAAAATGAGTTCTCAGGTGACTGATGAGTCCAATGCGGGACCTACAGTCTCTGTCACAGGGTGGGGCAGACGGTGGTTGAAGGGGTGGGTGGGTGGGGTGCTTGGGTTGACGTGCGCTCCTTGCACTGCCTGCGCTTGGCTTCCGCTTGCTCCCGGCGAAGAGACTCGAGGTGTTCGGCGCCTTCCCGGATGCTTCTCCTCCACTTTGTGCGGTCTTGGGCCAGGGATTCCCAGGTGTCGGTGGGGATGTTGCACTTTTTCAAGGAGGCTTTGAGGGTGTCCTTGAAGCGTTTCCTCTGCCCACCTGGGGCTCTCTTGTCGTGTCGGAGCTCCGAGTAGAGCGCTTGTTTTGGGAGTCTTGTATCGGGCAATCAGGTAATCAAGAGTCTGTTCATTTTCCGATTGGCTGCGGGCGCCACAGGGATGGACGTGCCGGGCGACCAATGGCGGGAGGGTGGGGGGCGGGGCAGTTGGAGGGTAGGAGGTCATGTGACCAGTGCTCCCTTTAATTTTTTTTTGTCTGCGCGATCCCTTTTTCCCATTTAAAAGCCGGTGAGCCGGCTGCGCGAGAACATTGCATGTGGTGAACACTCCAGGAATATGCCTATCCCGAGTTGGCAGCCTTATGGCGAGAGGCCGCAGCTGTCGGAGAGCGAGATTTCTCATTAGAATCACCATCTCCCTGACTCGCCAAGCCTCTCCATGCTGTGCCGGTCACCCCCTCGAGCTTGTCTGGGTTGCGACTGTTGAATGGCTAAGCTTGCTCTTTTTGTCCTCTGCTGTATGCACAAGATTGAAAAAATTGGTTGTGTTTTTTTTAAAAGATCTGTTTTATATTAATTTTGGGCCTCTCCCTGCTCTGGGCGATGGGATTGAGGTTTGGTGACGTTTTATTTTACAAAGTACTCAATGCTCGTCAGTTTTATCAATTTGAACGGGTTAAGATGCTCGTGTCATGTAGCCGCGAGTCGCAGCCCTCCCTCCGTACTGACCCGTGCCTCGTCCACTTGTGCTGAGCGATCGACAGACGCCAAGAGTCTCAGTGCTGACCGACGCTTGTTGTCCATTGGATTGCAGACAGCACAGAAGGGGAATTCTGTTGTCCCATATCCACACAGAACTGTACCTCTCGTTAGAAGAACACACGGGCCCGTTGGTCCCAACTAGGAACTAGATCAATCTGCCTCAAACTCATTTCATGCTAATCCTTTATAAATCACTGGCTGGGCCTCAGCTGGAGTATTGTGTCCAATTCTGGGCACCGCACTTTAGGAAGGATGTCAAGGCCTTGGAGAGGGTGCAGAGGAGATTTACTAGAATGGTTCCAGGGATGAGGGACTTCAGTTGTGTGAAGAGACTGGAGAAGCTGGGATTGTTCTCCTTAGAGCAGAGAAGGCTAAGGGGAGATTTGATAGAGGTGTTCAAACTTACGAAGGGTTTCCAGTGGCAGGAGGGTCGGTAACCAGAGGACACAGATTTAAGGTAATTGGTAAAAGAACCAGAGGGGAGATGAGAATTTTTTACGCAGCGAGTTGTTGTGATCTGGAATGCGCTGCCTGAAAGGGCGGTGGAAGCAGATTCAATAATAACTTTCAAAAGAGAATTGGATAAATACTTGAAAAGGAAACATTTGCAGGTCTGTGGGGAAAGAGCAGGGGGAGTGGGACTAATTGGAGAGCTCTTTCAAAGAGCCGGCACAGGCACAATGGGCCGAATGGCCTCCTGTGCTGTGTCATTCTATGATGTGACTCAGCTAATGAGCGGATAAACTTGCTGGGGTCGACTGAAGGATAATGGCTGAGCTCTTCAACACAGTAAGTCAGTCACTGCTCGTTAGCTTAATATTAAATATATTTAAGATACAATTCATTCAAAAATACAAAAGTTTCTTTAAAAAAATGATTTCATAATAAGCAGAAGCAGATTAAAGTTTAACTTTACAACAATTGAGAGTGATTGCTGCACAAATAATGTGTAATCGGTTAGTCAAAGCATTACAATAAACCATCTGGCCTCCTCAGAAAGGTGTCGGAGCCCTGAAATTACACTGGAGCAATATTAGAAACCGAGCGTTAAAATGCTTTAACATCTCCGCTAATTGGGCCGGGCTTTGCGGTAGAAGTAACGGCGAGGCTCTCGGCGCTCACCGTTACTAAAGTATAAATCGGGCGGCAACTCCCAGCGACCGCACACGCGCAGTTAAACACGGAGACCAGAAAGCTGCTGTCACCCAGATGCCCTGCTGCCGTATCTCGCTGAGAGACTCGCCATTCAAACACGTGGAGGGCGTGAAGTGGCGGCACCCACCAGATACCCGCTAAACACGCCGGAAAAAGTTGGAGCTTCTCGATTCAAGTGTTAAGTAAATTTTTAACGGGGCAATAAGCAACGTTCCCGCTAATTTTCTTTTGGCTGCGCGGCCCCTTTAACGGGCTGCGTGCTCCATCCAAATTATTGCGCATTTATTTCCATTTAAAAGCCGGCGAGCGGCCTGCGCGGGACCTCCAGACCGTTACGTGGCTGCGCGGCTGCACAGCTTCACAGGAACATTGGTGATGAGTCTTAATTATTGCCAAACAACCTCTCTGGCACTGAAAATTAACTTTTACAAGTGTGGAGTTTTAATTTTAATTATAGTTGGAGCTTTAAAAGAATTTTAAAAGTAAATAACTTTTTTAACCTTTTCTTTCTGTCTCTTTTTTTCTCTCTTAATCCAATCTTTCCTTCTCTTCGCTTTCTGTACCTGATTTGGCACGGAGTTAAATATTTTAACTGATACTTCATGGTTCAGACTCTGCACTGCTTATTAACGATTCTTCAATCTGATTGGTTAAGGAGACACACGGTTGCTTGCCCTGTGCACACAAATCCCAGAGCCCTGGAGAGGGCGCTGCGCCGAAATGGCTTTCTAATTTACAGCAAGTTCCAATGTAAAACCCCATTGACAGTCTGTAGGCAGGTGCGAGTGAACGGTTCATTCACCGCTGACCACAAACTCCGGCCCAAGATCTTGGAACTTTAGGGACCACGCGTATAGTTTAAATCCCTGTCCCCCATTAATTCCCGTATGTATATGTCAAGTTGCTGATACTAAGAGATCGTGGTGTTCTGATTTAGGATTCATCTACCAATAAGGTAACATAAGAAGTGCCCTTTCCAAACCTCCAGGCCCACAGAATTCACACAAGATAAATCAGCGAGTATAAACACTTGGCGGGGTTAAGGGCCCATTCTGCATCGACACTATTC
This sequence comes from Somniosus microcephalus, assembly GCF_052327205.1. Classification (NCBI taxonomy): domain Eukaryota; kingdom Metazoa; phylum Chordata; class Chondrichthyes; order Squaliformes; family Somniosidae; genus Somniosus; species Somniosus microcephalus. The sequence continues at coordinate 3,991,656 of NC_140999.1, forward strand.
CCTTAATCAATTAAACTTGTAATTATTTCTACAATTACAGATTTCAATGCTGATCACAGCTCGAATAATCAAAGAGCAAAACTAGAAACACAATAAGAAATATTCAAAATAAAACCCCGGATCACTGGCAGTACCATAAAGGCTTGGTAAAGAGGTTGTTGAAGCTGCTCCGATTGCAAAGAGTCAGGGGAGCAGCTTCTAACACAGAAAATGATCGTCCTCCTGGACTGGCCAACAGCTGTCCTCTCCACAGTCTAAGATGTTTCACCTGTGTAATGATCACCCAACTACCAACTCCCCTATACATTGAACACTGGGGATTGGCCCCTCCCATGGACTGAATACCATACATTGAACACTGGGGATTGACTCCTCCCATGGACTGAATACCATACATTGAACATTGTGGATTGACTCCTCCCATGGATTGAATACCATACATTGAACACTGTGGACTGGCCCCTCCCATGGACTGAATACCATACATTGAACACTGGGGATTGGCCCCTCCCATGGATTGAATACCATACATTGAACATTGTGGACTGGCCCCTCCCATGGACTGAATACCATACATTGAACACTGGGGATTGGCCCCTCCCATGGATTGAATACCATACATTGAACATTGTGGACTGGCCCCTCCCATGGATTGAATACCATACATTGAACACTGGGGATTGGCCCCTCCCATGGATTGAATACCATACATTGAACATTGTGGACTGGCCCCTCCCATGGATTGAATACCATACATTGAACACTGGGGATTGGCCCCTCCCATGGATTGAATACCATACATTGAACATTGTGGACTGGCCCCTCCCATGGACTGAATACCATACATTGAACACTGGGGATTGGCCCCTCCCATGGATTGAATACCATACATTGAACATTGTGGACTGGCCCCTCCCATGGACTGAATACCATACATTGAACACTGGGGATTGGCCCCTCCCATGGATTGAATACCATACATTGAACATTGTGGACTGGCCCCTCCCATGGACTGAATACCATACATTGAACACTGGGGATTGGCCCCTCCCATGGATTGAATACCATACATTGAACATTGTGGACTGGCCCCTCCCATGGATTGAATACCATACATTGAACACTGTGGATTGACCCCTCCCATGGATTGAATACCATACATTGAACACTGGGGATTGGCCCCTCCCATGGATTGAATACCATACATTGAACACTGTGGATTGGCCCCTCCCATGGATTGAATACCATACATTGAACACTGGGGATTGGCCCCTCCCATGGATTGAATACCATACATTGAACACTGTGGATTGGCCCCTCCCATGGATTGAATACCATACATTGAACATTGTGGACTGGCCCCTCCCATGGATTGAATACCATACATTGAACACTGTGGATTGGCCCCTCCCATGGATTGAATACCATACATTGAACATTGTGGATTGGCCCCTCCCATGGATTGAATACCATACATTGAACACTGTGGATTGGCCCCTCCCATGGATTGAATACCATACATTGAACACTGTGGACTGGCCCCTCCCATGGATTGAATACCATACATTGAACACTGTGGATTGGCCCCTCCCATGGACTGAATACCATACATTGAACATTGTGGACTGGCCCCTCCCATGGATTGAATACCATACATTGAACACTGTGGATTGGCCCCTCCCATGGACTGAATACCATACATTGAACATTGTGGACTGGCCCCTCCCATGGATTGAATGCCATGTATTGATCACTCATGTATTTAATAATTAAATATTGGGAAGACCGAAACCGTTCTCTTTGGTCCCCGCCACAAACTCTGTTCCCTCACATCTGACTCCATCCCTCTCCCCGGCCACTGTCTGAGGCTGAACCAGACCATTCGCAACCCCCCCGTCCTATTTGAACCCGAGCGGAGCTTCTGACCCCATTTCCGTTCCATCACCAAGACCGCCTACGTCCACCTCCGTAACATCGCCCGTCTCCGCCCCGCCTCAGCCCGTCTGCTGCTGAAACCCTCATCCATGCCTTTGTTACCTCCAGACTCGACTATTCCAACACTCTCCGGGCCGACCTCCCACATTCCGCCCTCCGTAAACTTCAGCTCATCCAAAACTCTGCTGCCTGTGTCCTAACTCGCACCAAGTCCCGTTCACCCATCACCCCCTGTGCTCACTGCCCCGTGTCCTAACTCACACCCAGTCCCGTTCACCCATCACCCCCTGTGCTCACTGCCCCATGTCCTAACTCACACCCAGTCCCGTTCACCCATCACCCCCTGTGCTCACTGCCCCGTGTCCTAACTCACACCCAGTCCCGTTCACCCATCACCCCCTGTGCTCACTGCCCCGTGTCCTAACTCGCACCCAGTCCCGTTCACCCATCACCCCGTGCTCACTGCCCCGTGTCCTAACTCGCACCCAGTCCCGTTCACCCATCACCCCCTGTGCTCACTGCCCCGTGTCCTAACTCACACCCAGTCCCGTTCACCCATCACCCCCTGTGCTCACTGCCCCGTGTCCTAACTTGCACCCAGTCCCGTTCACCCATCACCCCCTCTGCTCACTGCCCCGTGTCCTAACTCACACCCAGTCCCGTTCACCCATCACCCCCTGTGCTCACTGCCCCGTGTCCTAACTCGCACCAAGTCCCGTTCACCCATCGCCCCCTGTGCTCGCTGACCTACATTGACTCCTGGTTAAGCAACGCCTCGATTTTAAAATTCACATCCTTGTGTTCAAATCCCTCCATGGTCTCGCCCCTCCCTATCTCTATAACCTCCTTCAGCCCCACAACCCTCCGAGAGCTCTGTGCTCCTCCAATTCTGGCCTTTTGTACATCTCCGATTTTCATTACTCCACCATTGGTGGCTGTGCCTTCAGCTGCCTGGGCCCCAAGCTCTGGAATTCCCTCCCTAAACCTCTCCGCCTCTCCACCTCCCTCTCCTTAAAACCTACCAAGCTTTTGGTCACCTGCCCCAATATCTCCTTATGTGGCTCGGTGTCAAATTCTATGAAGCACCTTGGGTCATTTTACTGCGCTATATAAATGCAATTTATCGTTGTGTGAGGCTGGGGAATGACCTCAAATAATTTGATATCTTAATGCCTTTGATTGTTCCCATGTATTGAATGACATGGACTGAATGCTGTGGATTGACTCCTCCCATGGATTGAATACCATACATTGAATGCTATGGATTGACTCCTCCCATGTTTTGCCCACCCATGTATCAAGTGCCTGTGTACTGATCGACTGCCACCTACAGATCCTCATCCCTGTGCATTCAGAGCAAAATTGTCCCATAACCTGATGTAGGAACGGAGTCGGCACAAAGGAGTGTTTTCCAGGCTGGGGCTCCAGCTCAGAGTTCGGTGTCAGTCCAGACTCACTGTGGTCTGGATTGCGATGGTGAATCCTGTAATATTCCAGTCCTGATCTTGGCCCCACAGGTAGAGTTTCTGATTGGAGTTTGGAATCTTCACTAAAATCCACAGGACGTTTCCTAGTTTTCATGTTGCGGGGTGCGGGCGGGGAAGGGGGGGGGGGGGGGAAGGGGCTGAAGGATGTGTGCACCCTCTCGATCTTACTCTCGTTGACGGTCATACTCGCTGACCATCCGCTTGATATGCGACAGTTTGCTCTTCAATCGCTTGCTCTGCAGTCGTTTGCTCTGATACTCCGAGGTCTGAAAACAACAGAAAAGACGACAAACTATCAGGAAAAGCTCATGCAGCGTCAAACTCTGCTCTCCTTTTTAACAGTTTTCTTTCCTCTGTGACACAGACTCAATACTCATCAAAAGATGAGGGATGTCAGGGTTGGAGAAGAGAATATTTTCTATTTCTGGCACTCACTGTCCCATCAAATACTCCCAGGGCAGGTACAGCATGGGTTAGATACAGAGTAAAGCTCCCTCTACACTGCCCCATCAGACACTCCCAGGGCAGGTACAGCACGGGTTAGATACAGAGTAAAGCTCCCTCTACACTGTCCCGTCAAACACTCCCAGGGCAGGTACAGCACGGGTTAGATACAGAGTAAAGCTCCCTCTACACTGCCCCATCAGACACTCCCAGGGCAGGTACAGCACGGGTTAGATACAGAGTAAAGCTCCCTCTACACTGTCCCATCAAACACTCCCAGGGCAGGTACAGCACGGGTTAGATACAGAGTAAAGCTCCCTCTACACTGTCCCATCAAACACTTCCAGGGCAGGTACAGCACGGGTTAGATACAGAGTAAAGCTCCCTCTACACTGTCCCATCAAACACTCCCAGGGCAGGTACAGCACGGGTTAGATACAGAGTAAAGCTCTCCCTACACTGTCCCATCAAACACTCCCAGGGCAGGTACAGCACGGGTTAGATACAGAGTAAAGCTCCCTCTACACTGTCCCATCAAACACTCCCAGGGCAGGGACAGCACGGGTTAGATACAGAGTAAAGCTCCCTCTACACTGTCCCATCAAACACTCCCAGGGCAGGTACAGCACGGGTTAGATACAGAGTAAAGCTCCCTCTACACTGTTCCATCAAACACTCCCAGGGCAGGTACAGCACGGGTTAGATACAGAGTAAAGCTCCCTCTACACTGTCCCCATCAAACACTCCCAGGGCAGGTACAGCACGGGTTAGATACAGAGTAAAGCTCCCTCTACACTGTGGATGTCGAATTGTTGAGTATATTCAAGGCTGAGATCGATAGATTTTTGGACTCGAGGGGAATCGAGGGATATGGGGATCGGGCGGGAAAGTGGAGTTGAGGTCGATGATCAGCCATGATCTTGTTGAATGGCGGAGCAGGCTCGAGGGGCCGAATGGTCGACTCCTGCTCCTAATTCTTACGTTCTTGTTGCAGGTTGATCAATCAACAGTCAGTGAGTTGAACGGGATCTATGAAAGACACACTCACCTTTTTGAGATCCTTTAACCTGTTGTATTCCTCAGCAACTCCCTGAAAAGAAAGCAAAACACTGAAACAGGTCTGTAATGGGATTATTATCAAACCTTGTACGGTCGTGCAGTGATTATGCTACTGGACCAGTGGTCCAACCCTGGCAGCTTGAGAATTTGAAAACAGTAAAAGTGACCATGAAGCTGTCGGATTGTCATAAAAACCCAACGGGTTCACTGATGTCCTTTAGGGAAGGAAACCTGCCGTCCTTACCCGGGCTGGGCCTATAGGTGACTCCAGTCCCACACCACCGTGGTTGACTCTTAACTGCCCGCTGAAGTGAGCCAGCGAGACGCTCAGTCATATCTAACAGTAGCACCTTCAGCATTACAAGTGCAGCGGTTCAAGAAGAGGGCCCACCACCACCTTCTGAGGGCAACTAGGGATGGGCAATAAATGCCGGCCTTGCCAGCGACGCCCACATCCCGAGCATGCTGTTGTCTCTTCCGATGCCCCTCCTGCTGACTATACATAACCCAATTCCACCAGTCTTACCGGGGGAGCCACAACCCCGCTCGCAACCTAACAGGAAAAAAGAAACAACTTGTATTTCTATAGCGCCTTTCACCACCTCAGGACGTCCCAAAGCCAATGAAGTACTTTTGAACTGTGGTCGTTGTTGTAATGTAGGAAACACTTATATGGTGAGAAGGTGGGGTTGAGGGATATGGGGAGAAAGTCCCCATTAATCCACATATATCTCAGGTGCTGATACGGACAGATCTCTGTGTTCTGATTTCGGATTTACCCCCCGACGAGACAACAGCACCAAGATCGGCCCCTTTACAAACCTCCAGCCCCCACAAAATTCAAACAGGGGCAAAGCAACGAGAAAGAAACACCAGCACAAATTGGTCGGAGTTCCTTGGGGATTGGGGTTGGACTGCTGAGGCTCATAGGTGGGCACGCCAGAGCTACAGCACTTACACTGGGGCTATCCCGGCCCCCATCCATCACCTCCGCACCGGATATGGGGAGGGGGAAGGGGGAGTCTCCGTACCTGATAGGTGGCATTGTCCTCAGTCAAGACGTCTAGCCGTTTGCTCAGGAAGCTAATCTGGTTGTTGATTTCGTCCATTTCAGCACAAATCTGTTTATAGTCCCGATGATCCGCATCAAATTCCCGCTTGTACTCCTGCCGTATGGGGTCAGAGGTTATGGGAGGATACAAGCTGATAGGAAAAGGGAATCCGGGGTTAGAACATGACCCGTTCACGTGCTTCCGACCCTCGCTATCTCCCGCCACCATTTACACGCACAAGACAAAGGCTACACAAGGAGGGGGCAAGGCTGAGCATTAAGAACTTGCATTTAAATAGCGGCTTTCGTGACCCCAGGATGTCCCAGTGGAGTGCTGCACTGTCGGAGGTGCCGTCTTTCGGAGGCCCCATCTGCTCTCAGGTGGACGTAAAAGATCCCACGGCCACTATTCGAAATTGGGAGGCAGGAGGTCAAACCTCCAGGAATACATCCAACCAGCATTGGCAGCTCTACCCTGGATGGGTAAATGATGCTACTTATATGGGTAAGAGCCCTCTACATGGAAAGAGATGAGGCCTACTATTTGGGTAAAAGCCTCCTACACATAAGGGACAATACTTGCTGTAGGAAGAACGTTCACGACCTTATGACGTCACTTTATAGCCAATTAAGTATCAATTCAATTGAAGTGTAGTCACTATTGTAATGTAGGAAACGCAACAGCTAATTTACACACAGCAAGATTCCACAAACACAATGCAATAATGACCAGATAATCTCTTTTAGTGATGTTGGTTAAGGGATAAATATTGGGGGAACTCCCCTGCTCTTCTTTGAAATAGTGGCCATGGGATCTTTCACATCTACCCGAGAGGGCAGGCGGGGCCTCGGTTTAACGTCTCATCCGAAAGACGGCACCTCCGACAGTGCAGCACTCCCTCAGCACTGCGAGTGTCAGCAGCCTTGGTGCTCAAGTCTCTGGAGTGGGGCTCGAACCCACAACCTTCCGGCTCAGAGGCGAGAGAGAGAGAGAGCGAGCTGCCCACTGAGCCACGGCTGTGCAAGCATCAAGGCCTGTTACATGGTTAAGAGTTAACTCTGTGGATAGGGATGAGGCCTACCATATGGTTAAGAGCCTGCTATATGGGTACGAGATGAGGCCTAAACGAAACACAGAGACTATCTGGGCCCCAGAGTCTGATGTGCTGCCCACCTGTCCCATTCCTCATCATCCATGTCATCGCAGGATTCCGCTCCCGTCGTGTAGTCGGTCTCATATTGAGATTCCTCCACCTCGGACCTGCCACGTCTCCTCCTCCTCTTCCTCCGATTGGCTGGCGGCCTCTTTGTTGTGTCTTCAGACGGGGTAGAGTCGAAGTTCCGCGAGGGGGACAATGCGGGAAGGTACCTGGGAACCGAGCCCACACAAAGAACAGTCACGTGATCTTCATAAACACAGGCAATATTTCCCAGGATAAAGAACCTGACTGGGCCTGTACTGTAATACCCCCTTACAGACTCTACGGAGAGAATCTCAGCACCAAGACCCTTCCTTGCTAGATTTTTCCTCTCCTCTCCTGAATATGTGGCCTCCTTGTTGGGGGACAGGTCCTACAGGTTAGGTTTATCTAGGATATTGTCATATATCCCTATTGCCTTTATGCAGAGGTATTATAGGATTGTCATACATTCTTTTACCTCTAGTACAACTTTGAGGACTAGGAAACACTGCAGAAATCTGGTTAATCCTCTTTATTAAACCAAGTTACTGGGATAAAAAACACAACCCCTCACATCCAGTGTGTATGAGACAGAGGTACCAATAGACTCACATACCAAGGATTCCTTCAGGAGGTCACAAGAGAGTCGTCTTGACTGCTTAAGCTAACCTCACTGAGACTGGGTCAAATGTCCGCAAGGCGCCCCCAGCGTTTGTGTTTTTTATTACGTCCTTCTAACGTAATGCCATTACGTCAACGGGTTGTAACTGCATCTGGTTAATCTCTCAGGCCGCCCCCCCAGGAGTCGGTGGTGGGACCACTGCTCTTTTTGATATTTATTAATGACCTAAACTTGGGGGTACAGGGCATAATTCCAAGGTTTGCAGATGACACGAAACTCGGATAGGTAGTAAACAATGAGAAAGATAGCAACAGACTTCAGGAGGACAGAGACAGACTGGTGAAATGGGCGGACACGTGGCAGATGAAATTTAATGCAGAGAAGTGTGAAGTGATACATTTTGGTAGGAAGAATGAGGAGAGGCAAAATAAACTAAAGGGTACAATCCTAAAGGGGGTGCATGAACAGAGAGACCTGGGGGTATATGTGCACAAATCACTGAAGGTGGCAGGGCAGGTTGAGAAAGTGGTTAAAAAAGCTTACGGGATCCTGGGCTTCATAAATAGAGGCATTGAATACAAAAGCAAAGATGTTATGCTAAACTTTTATAAATCACTGGTTAGGCCCCAGCTGGAGTATTGTGTCCAATTCTGGGCCCCGCACTTTCGGAAGGATGTCCAGGCCTTGGAGAGGGTGCAGAGGAGATTTACTAGAATGGTTCCAGGGATGAGGGACTTCAGTTATGTGGAGAGACTGGAGAAGCTGGGGTTGTTCTTCTTACAGCAGAGAAGGTTAAGGGAAGATTTGATAGAGATGTTCAAAATCATGAGGGGCTTTTGATAGAGTAAATAAGGAGAAACTGTTTCTGTAGGAGAGTAAAATTGGGCGGGTATAAAACGCGTGGCCAATCCAATCCCATCAGTTTCCTGCCGGGTGGGGTTAGGTTTAAATTCCCGCCCATATAACAAATTATCCAAGGTCCTCCCCTCACAGTCCTGCCGCTCGATTTATTAATTGGTAAAAGAACCAGAGGGGAGATGAGGAGAATGTTTTTACGCAGCGAGTTGTTGTGATCTGGAATGCGCTGCCTGAAAGGGCGGTGGAAGCAGATTCAATGGTGACTTTCAAAAGGGAATTGGAGAAATACTGGAAGGGGAGACATTTGCAGAGGAGTGGGAATAATTGGAGAGCTCGTTCAAAGAGCCGATGGACCGAATGACCTCTTTTCTGTGCTGTAAGATTATTAATTGTGTCATTTGGTCTCCCTTGCCACTTACTGATTGTCAACGTGACTCTCCAAATTGTAGGCAGTTGGGAGTGAGTTAAACTCAATGGAGTTCATTCTAGCGGCGCCATTGGCTGGTTTATCGAAGTACTGAACTGTTTCCATTTCATCGTTATCTCCTCTCGGAACAGTCTTCACCTGAAAGAGCAGAGAGGTGCGAGGGGTGAGTGACGAGCTTGAAGACTTACCTCCAATTGTTTTCACATAATGGCCCCTTCAGAATTGTCCTGCAGTGTTTTGATCAGGGTGAATTGTGAGGATTATTGTGAACAACTGCAGATCGGCTGGGGCTGGGGAGCGGGGAGTGAGTGGGATTAGACTGGGTGGGATATTAAAAGGGTACGGGGAGTGAGGGGGAGAGTGGGATTAGACTGGGTGGGATATTAAAGGGTGCGGGGAGTGAGGGGAGTGTGGGATTAGACTGGGTGGGATATTAAAGGGTACTGGGAGTGAGGGGAGAGTGGGATTAGACTGGGTGGGATATTAAAGGATACAGGGAGTGAGGGGAGAGTGGGATTAGACTGGGTGGGATATTAAAGGGTACAGGGAGTCAGTGGGAGAGTTGGATTAGACTGGGTGGGATATTAAAGGGTGTGGGGAGTGAGGGGGAGAGTGGGATTAGACTGGGTGGGATATTAAAGGGTGCGGGGAGTGAGGGGAGAGCGGGATTAGACTGGGTGGGCTATTAAAGGGTACGGGGAGTGAGGGGGAGAGCGCGATTAGACTGGGTGGGATATTAAAGGGTGTGGGGAGTGAGGGGGGAGAGTGGGATTAGACTGGGTGGGCTATTAAAGGGTACGGGGAGTGAGGGGGAGAGTGGGATTAGACTGGGTGGGATATTAAAGGGTGCGGGAAATGAGGGGGAGAGTGGGATTAGACTGGGTGGGCTATTAAAGGGTACGGGGAGTGAGGGGGAGAGTGGGATATTAAAGGGTGCGGGAAATGAGGGGGAGAGTGGGATTAGACTGGGTGGGATATTAAAGGGTACGGGGAGTGAGGGGAGAATGGGATTAGACTGGGTGGGATATTAAAGGGTGCGGGGAGTGAGGGGGAGAGTGGGATTAGACTGGGTGGGATATTAAAGGGTACGGGGAGTGAGGGGGAGAGTGGGATTAGACTGGGTGGGATAGTAAAGGGTGCGGGGGGTGAGCAGGAGAGTGGGATTAGACTGGGTGGGATATTAAAGGGTACGGGGAGTGAGCGGGAGAGTGGGATTAGACAGTGGGATATTAAAGGGTGTGGGGAGTGAGGGGGAGAGTGGCATTAGACTGGGTGGTATATTAAAGGGTACGGGGAGTGAGGGGGAGAGTGGCATTAGACTGGGTGGTATATTAAAGGGTGTGGGGAGTGAGGGGGAGAGTGGGATTAGACTGGGTGGGATATTAAAGGGTGCGGGGAGTGAGGGGGAGAGTGGGATTAGACTGGGTGGGATAAAAACACAGACATCCAGAAAACGAGGAATTACACCTTACTTATTGTCAGACACTAACACAATACAGAAACACACTCAGAACCAAAAAAGAGCAATATATTAAGAATACACTCAGCTCCATTGAGGAATTCATTGATTCCAATTGTTTCTGGGACAACTGGAATACATTACACAAAAAACAACACGACGAATTGGCCATTCAAAATGGAGACACATGGGAAAACCACTTTGAAAAATTATACCAGAAAAACACACTAAGGCCAGAGCAACACCAAATATGCAAAAAACTGGAAAAGCTCGAAATGGCCATAAAATATAACCAAAACCCGCTAGACTCCATAATAACAGAAAAAGAACTTTTTGAAAAACTCAAGGACCTGCAACCAGGAAAAGCTTGCGGGGCAGACGGCATACTAAGCGAGATGATTAAACACACAGACGATAAAATGAAACTGGCTATCCTAAAACTCTTCAACTTGGTTCTGAGTGTCGGTTACTTCCCTGATACCTGGAACAAAGGACTCATAACGCCCATATACAAAAGTGGGGACAAAGTCGACCCAAATAACTATCGAGGCATCTGTGTAAACAGTAACCTGGGGAAGGTATTCTGTAGTATCATAAACAAAAGACTTATAAACTTCCTTGAGGAGCACAATGTCTTGAGTAAAAGCCAAATTGGATTCCTGCCAAACTATAGAACATCAGATCATATCTTCACCCTACAGACCCTAATTGACAAACACGTTCATCAAAACAAAAGCAAAATCTACGCATGCTTTATAGATTTCCAGAAGGCTTTCGATTCCATCTGGCATGATGGTTTATTCCTGAAACTTATCGAAAGCGGGGTAGGGGGAAAAACATAGGATGTAATTAAATCAATGTATACAAACAACAAATGTGCAGTAAAAATTGGAGACAAACAAACAAAATACTTCCCACAGGGGCGGGGGGGTGACGCAGGGCTCGCCAATCTCACCGACACTCTTTAATATTTACATAAATGAATTGGCAAAACTACTTGAACAATCTACAGCACCCGGCCTCACCCTATATGAATCCAAGGTTAAATTCCTCCTCTATGCAGACGACCTGGTTCTGCTGTCACCAACTAAGGAGGGTCTACAGCAGAACCTGGATCTGCTGGAGTCGTACTGCCAGGCTTGGGCCCTGACAATAAATCCCCAAAAAACCAAAGTCCTTGTGTTCCAGCAAAGATCCAGACATCAGGGACCCAAAATAAATTTCACACTAGGAACAACCAAAATTGAACAAACCACTAACTACACATACTTGGGCTTAAAAATCAGTTCTACGGGAAATTTCAAACTGGCTGTGAATGAACTGAAAGAGAAAGCAAGAAGGGCTTTCTATGCCATTAAAAAATCAATCCAAATAGAAATCCCAATTAGCATTTGGCTCAAATTTTTCAAATCAGTAATTGAACCAATTGCACTCTATGGCAGTGAAGTGTGGGGACCACTAACACAACAAGAATTTGCAAAATGGGACAAACACCCAATTGAGATCCTACATGCAGAATTCTGTAAAAGTATCCTCCGGACTCAAAGGAAAACCGTGAACAATGCATGCAGGGCAGAACTAGGCCAATATCCATTAATAATCACTATCCAAAAAAGAGCCACCAAATTTTGGAAACACCTAGAAATGAGCAACCCCCAATGCTATCATTACGAAGCCCTGAAATGTCAAGAGAGGACCATAAAGAAGAATACCCTCAGTCAACTAGTCCTGGGACTCAGTGAAGTAACTACTAACACTACTAACAATAACCAGCCCCAGGACAGTGACAGCGTAACACAAAGAATTCGACCCAACACAATCGTCGCTAAGCAAAAGGAAAAATATCTGTCATATTGGGCAGAAACAACAAAAACCCAAAGCAAACTCAATTGCTACTTGGCCCTAAACAGACAATACAACATGGCTGATTACCTGACCATGGTAAAGGATAGCAAACTGAGAAAAACCTTGACAATGTACAGACTTAGTGAACATAGCCTGGCGATCGAAAAAGGTAGACACAGGCAGACCCGGCTACCAAGAGAGGACAGGATATGCTCTCACTGCAGTCAGGGAGTGGTGGAGACAGAGATGCACTTCCTCACAGCTTGTAGAAAATATCAGGGCATAAGGGAGAATTTCTACCCAAAATTCACAAAAATATGCCCGGAATTCAAAAATTTGAATGACGACCAAAAACTCCCATACCTACTAGGGGAAGAGAGAAATTGTGTAACACTAGCGGCACACTATGTTACAGCTTGCCATAAACAGAGGGACAACCACTAAATATAAGAAAAGAGTATATATAAATTATATGAAAGTATATTTATACACTCAGGGATATATCTGTTTATACACTGTATGGATAGATCTGTATTTTTGTGCACAAACATGAATGTTTTTCGATGCTTTGGCAACATAAGATGTAACTTGTCATGCCAATAAAGCGATTTGAATTGAATTGAATTGAGTGGGATTAGACTGGGTGGGACATTAAAGGGTTTGGAGAGTGAGGGGGAGAGCGGGATTAGACTGGGTGGGATATTAAAGGGTGCGGGGAGTGAGGGGGAGAGCGGGACTAGACTGGGTGGGATATTAAAGGCTGCGCGGAGGGGGAGAGTGGGATTAGACTGGGTGGGATATTAAAGGGTTTGGAGAGGGGGAGAGTGGGATTAGACTGGGTGGGATATTAAAGGGTGTGGGGAGTGAGCGGGAGAGCGGGATTAGACTGGGTGGGATATTAAAGGGTGTGGGGACTGAGCGGGAGAGCGGGATTAGACTGGGTGGGATATTAAAGGGTGTGGGGAGTGAGCGGGAGAGCGGGATTAGATTGGGTGGGATATTAAAGGGTGTGGAGACTGAGCGGGAGAGCGGGATTAGACTGGGTGGGATATTAAAGGGTGTGGGGACTGAGGGGGAGAGTGGGATTAGACTGGGTGGGATATTAAAGGGTACGGGGATCTGCAAGATGCCAGAATTGGAGGAGCGCAGAGATCTCGGAGGGCAGTCGGGCTGGATAAGGCTACAGAGATAGCGAGGGGCGAGGCCATGGAGGGAATTGAAAACATGGTTGAGAATTTTAAATTCAAGGTGTTAGCGGACCTTTACCTCCACGAGTCACATTCCTTCCTTTTGGCTCCTGACCCTCACTGGGGCTCAGTTCGGCTGTGGGCCACCAACTGGTACCTCAGCCAATTGCAGCTCTTTATCGTGAGCGAAACTGGACAGTGAGTGGCACGGTCTATTTGGCCGCATGGTGCATCGCAGCCAAGCTCAACCTGGACGTCTGCGCAGGCGCACTGCCAGCCAAGCACCACTGGAGGGCCATCAGGAGCCAGAATCCTGGCCTGTTCCCTTTCTCAATTTACACCAGCTCGCATCGACCAAACTGACATCAGCTGATTTAACACGAAGCAGGAATTGAACCCGGGACTTTCTCGACTGGGACATTAATCAATGTCAGCCTCTGGGGGAGCCCAACAGCTTTCATTCCACGAGAATGTTGCTGTTATTTATTGGTGTGTGGACTCTGGCCGGTTCTGTGAATGATTGTTTCTCCGAAACAGCAACAGGAATACACAGATTCCGGAGTTGTGTAACTTGGTTTTGTATTGTGTATGAGTCAAAGCGAAGCTGGCCCTGCCTGGAATTTATTTATACTCACCCCACCCCGCCACAGTCAACCCATAGCTGGCTTCTCCCCGTATCCCCCAACTCCACCTACCCACCTTCTCCTCGTATACCCCAACCCCACCTACCCACTTTCTCCCCAAATCCCCCAACCCCACCTACCCACCTTATCCCCGTATCCCCCAACCCCAACCACCCAGCTTCTCCTCGTATACCCCAACCCCAACTACCCACCTTCTCCCCAAATCCCCCAACCCCATCTACCCACCTTCTCCCCATATCCCTCAATCCCACCTTCTCCCCGTATCCCCCAACCCCATCTACCCACCTTCTCCCCATATCCCCCAAACCCACCTCCTCCTCGTATACCCCAAGCCCATCTACCCACCTTCTCCCCATATCCCTCAATCCCACCTTCTCCCCATATCCCTCAATCCCACCTTCTCCCCATATCCCACCTTCTCCCCATATCCCCCAAACCCACCTTCTCCTCGTATCCCCCAACCCCACCTTCTCCCCATATCCCCCAAACTCTACCTTCCCTTCTATCTTTTGATCATATTTACGCTGTCAGTTTCAAATGTCCTTCCGTGGTAACAGAGGCCTGGACTAATGATCCAGAGACGTGAGTTCATACCTTTCAGCCAATGTCCCCATCACCATCGCTGGGTATGTCCTGTCCCACTGGCAGGACAGACCCACCAGGGGTGGTGGCACAGTGGTACACAGTCAGGAGGGAGTGGCCCTGGGAGTCCTCAACATTGACTTCGGACCCCATGAATTCTCATGGCTTCAGGTCAAGCATGGGCAAGGAAACCTCCTGCTGATTACCACCCACCGCCCTCCCTCAGCTGATGAATCAGTACTCCTCCATGTTGGACACCACTTGGAAGAAGCACTGAGGGTAGCAAGGGCACAGAATGTACTCTGGGCAAGGGATTTCAATGTCCATCACCAAGAGTGGCTCGGTAGCACCACTACTGATCGAGCTGGCTGAGTCCTGAAGGACATAACTGACAGTCTGGGCCTGCGACAGGTGGTGAGAGAACCAACACAAGGGAAAAACCTATTTGACCTCGTCCTCACCAATCTACCTGTCGCAGATGCATCTGTCCATGACAGCATTGGTAGCAGTGACCCGTCTTCACACTGAGGACACCCTCCATCGTGTTGTGTGGCACTACCACTGTGCTAAATGGGATAGATTCAGAACAGATCTAGCAGCTTAAAGCTGGGCATCCATGAGGGGCTGTGGGCCATCAGCAGCAGCAGAATTGTATTCCACCACAATCTGTAGCCTCATGGACCGGCATATCCCTCACTCTACCATTACCATCAGGCCAGGGGACCAACCCTGGTTCAATAAGGAGTGTAAGAGAGCATGCCAGGAGCAGCACCAGGCGTACCTAAAAATGAGGTGCCAACCTGGGGAAGCTGCAACACAGGACCACATGCATGCTAAACAGCGGAAGCAGCATGCTATAGACAGGGCTAAGCGATCCCACAATCAACGGATCAGATCAAAGCTCTGCAGTCCTGCCACATCCAGTCATGAATGGTGGTGGACCATTAAACAACTAACGGGAGGAAGAGGCTCCAAGAATATCCCCACCCTCAATGATGGTGGAGCCCAGCACGTGAGCGGAAAAGACAAGGCTGAAGCGTTTGCAACCATCTTCAGCCAGAAGTGCCGAGTGGATGATCCATGTCGGCCTATTCCTGAGGTCCCCGCCATCACAGAAGCCAGTCTTCAGCCAATTCGATTTACTCCACGTCCCATAGTGCTTCACAGCCAATGAAGTACTTTTTGAAGTGTAGTCACTGTTGTAATGTGGGAAACGCGGCAGCCAATTTGCGCACAGCAAGCTCCCACAAACAGCAATGTGATAAATGACCAGATCATCTGTTTTTAGCAATGTTGGTTGAGGGATAAATATTGGCCAAGACACCGGGAAGAACTCCCCTGCTCATCTTCGAAATAGTGCCATGGAATCTTTTACGCCCTCCGACAGTACAGCGCTCCCTCAGTACAGCCCCTCCGACAGTGCAGCACTCCCTCAGTACAGCCCCTCCGACAGTGCAGCACTCCTTCAGCACTGCCCCTCCGACAGTGCAGCACTCCCTCAGTACTGCCCCTCCGACAGTACAGCGCTCCCTCAGTACAGCCCCTCCGACAGTGCAGCACTCCCTCAGCACTGCCCCTCCGACAGTACAGCACTCCCTCAGCACTGCCCCTCCGACAGTACAGCACTCCCTCAGCACTGCCCCTCCGACAGTCCAGCACTCCCTCAGTACTGCCCCTCCGACAGTGTGGCTCTCACAGTACTGCCCCTCCGACAGTGCGGCACTCCCTCAGTACTGCCCCTCCGACAGTGTGGCGCTCCCTCAGTACTGCCCCTCCGACAGGGCGGCACTCCCTCAGTACTGCCCCTCCGACAGGGCGGCGCTCCCTCAGTACTGCCCCTCCGACAGTGCGGTGCTCCCTCAGTACTGCCCCTCCGACAGTGCGGCGCTCCCTCAGTACTGCCCCTCCGACAGTGCAGCACTCCCTCAGTACTGCCCCTCCGACAGGGCGGCTCTCACAGTACTGCCCCTCCGACAGTGCGGCGCTCCCTCAGTACTGCCCCTCTGACAGTGCAGCGCTCCCTCAGTACTGCCCCTCCGACAGTGCAGCACTCCCTCAGTACTGCCCCTCCGACAGTGCAGCACTCCCTCAGTACTGCCCCTCCGACAGTGCGGCTCTCACAGTACTGCCCCTCCGACAGTGTGGGGCTCCCTCAGTACTGCACTGGGGGTGTCAGCCTAGATTTTGTGCTCAAGTCTCTGGAGTGGGGACTTGAACCCACGACCTTCTGACTCAGAGGCGAGAGAGAGTTACTCAGTGAGCCACCGCTGACACCTTAACATATCTGAAAATGAAGTGTTTATATTTGTGTTTCAAAATGTGGGTGACTCAGCAGTTTGCGAGCGGACAGTAATCGTTCTGAATTGAGGCTGGATTGGAAGGTGTGTGTGAGGTGTTCCAGTGTCCTGGGGTCCTGGGAAAGGATGAGCTGGAGTCGGAGATGGTGCATTCAGTCACCGAGTGTTAATGTACAACCAGCTAGTGTTTAATCTGCTTGCGCAGGCTTGAAGGAGCCAGATCGGCTCTCCGAGGTGCCGGAGTTTCCTCTTTAGGAGCCTAATGGAGCAGAAAAGATACTGGAATACAACATCCAAACACTAACCGGTTGACCGGCAGAATTGTGGCGAGGAGCGGACGGCGGAAAACCCTCGGAACTGCCGATCAACCGCTCCAGCCCCAGGTACAGATCCACGGGCCCCGGTTGATCTCTGGCACCTCACTCAATTGGTCATTGGTAGTGTTAGATGCTAAAACAGCGACATCCTGCATTTATATAGCGCCTTTAACCTAGTAAATCATCCCAAGGCGCTTCACAGGAGCCCAAAATCAGACAAACACGGACACCGAGCCGAAGAAAGATACAACAGGAGGAGTGACAAAATCCTGGGTCAAAGAGGTCAGTTTTCAGGAGCACCTTAAAGGAGGAGAGAGAGGCGGAGAGGTTTAGGGAGGGAATTCCAGAGCTCGGGGCCCAGGCAGCTGAAGGCACGGCCGCCAATGGTGGAGCGATGGAAATCGGGGATGTGCAAAAGGCCAGAATTGGAGGAGCGCGGAGATCTTGGAGGGTTGTGGGGCTGGAGGAGGTTACAGAGATAGGGAGGGGTGAGGCCACGGAGGGATTTGAAAACAAGGATTAAAATTTTAAATTTGGATGTGTTGGGGGTCTGGAAGCCAGTGTAGGTCAGCGAGCACAGGGGGTGATGGGATTTGGCGCGAGTTGGGACACAGGCAGCAGAGTTTTGGATGAGCTGAGCTTTACAGAGTGTAGCAAATGGGAGGCCGGCCCGGAGAGCGTTGGAATAGTCGAGTCTGGAGGTAACAAAGGCAGGGATGAGGGTTTCAGCAGCGGATGAGCTGAGGCGGGGCGGAGACGGGCGATGTTACGGAGGTGGAAGTAGGCGGTCTTGGTGATGGAGCGGATACGGGGTCGAAGGCTCAGGTCGGGGTCAAATAGGACCCCAAGGTTGCGAAGAGTCTGGTTCAGCCTCAGACAGTGGTCGGGGAGAGGGATGGAGTCGTTGGCTAGGGTATAGACTTTGTGGAGGGAACAAAGACACAGGGCTGGATTTTGTCAATGGGGACGTGATGGAGGCAGGGCTCCCACTTTTTGGGTTGTAGTCCCGCCTCCATCGATTTGTGGCCAACCCACGCGATTTTCCCTTGATTGACCTTGTTAACCCCGCCCAGCGGGCTCAGCAGGCCAATTAAGGGACACCCGGTTACAGGTGATGTCACAGATTGATATTTCATCTGTCAAGAGATTTTGACAGATGAAATATCAGCGTTTGACAGCTCTGTGAAGCTGTCAAACACTGACAATCTGACTTCTAACTTGAGACCTTCTCCACAGACTCAGTTAGAAATCTCTCCAGAACAGAAAGCTGAATGCTGCAACTTTTGACAGCTCGCGGCCATTCTGCTTTCTGTGCCAATGAGATGAGGGACTCCCGAGACCTGAAGGAAGGAAGCCTGCATTAGTAAGTAAAGGTAATTAAAACTTATTTAAACACTTTACACACACCAAACACACTTACCTCTGCACTCATGCACCCATCACTCACCTGAACACCGGACATCTCAAACCCTCCAAACTCTTCAGCCCGACGGTCCGCCTCTCTAACTTGCCGTGGTTTGGAGCCGTCGGGAATCCCACACTTCAGGGATAAAAATAGGGATTAAGCCAAAAACTGCCTGTTAACTACCTGTTAACAGGCAGTTAATTGGCACTAATCCCTTTCCCGCCTCGGGGAGGTGGCTCCCAGCACAGGTCGGGTACCCGCCTCCTGGGAAACGGGCATGGAGGCGGGTTGGGGGCGGGAAGTGTTCGTGCCCCCCGATTCTGCAATTTTCCCCCCACTCCTGCCTCCAAACCCACCTCCACGGGGCTTGGAAATTCGAGCCCAATAGCTTTGGTCTTCACAATATTTAACTGGAGGAAATTGCGGATCATCATTGACTGTATGTCGGACAGGCATTGGAGGGGTCGAGAGAGGTGGTGCAGAGGTAGAGCCGGGTGTTGTCAGCGTACAGGTGGAGGCTGGCCCCATTTCCTTGGATGGTGTCGCCAAGGGGCCACCATGCAGATAAGAGGAGGGTTCCAGATCCTTTGGGGACTCCAGAGGTAACGGTGCAGAGGCAGGAAGACATTGCTTAAGATGCTCTGCCTATGGTCAGATGGGTAAGAGTAGAACCAGGCGAGTGCAGTCCCACTGAACTGGACAACGGAGGAGAGGTGTGGTCAACCGTGTCAAAGGCTGCAGAGAGGATGAGGACGGAAAATGCGCCATGGTCACAAACACAGAGGGTGTGACTTTGATTACGGCTGTTTCAGTGGCGGAAATCTGATTGGGGAGATTCAAACATGGAGTTGCAGGACAGTAAAGGTGTCTGCAGGGCTGATGTGCGATGGGCTGAATGGATTGTTCTCTTATTCATATCTGAATCAGTGGGATTCTCAACCGGAGGGCATCACAGCGAGGAGGAGGGGGACTGGGAACCCTGGTGAACATGGAGAGAGGAGGAATATGGACATATATAGGCTGAGGGAGGCAGAACTATGGATCAGAAGGAAGTGTCGGGAAATCAGGAACCACGAGGGAATATTTTGTGCCAAGTCAGGGTTTCCTAATTTTTTGAATGAGACGTTAAACGTCAAATTTTGTTTGGCAACGCCCCTGTGAAGCACCTTGGGATGTTTTACTGTGTCACAGGCGCTATATAAAGGCAAGTTGTTGAGTCTGAAAACTGCAGCACTCCTCACCTTCCCTAATCTTTCCTACAACCAACACTCTACAGGCTTTTAAAACACATGTTTGCTTTCCTCTAATTGCTGCTACCTGATGTCATTTGTCTTCTCTCAAACTCTTTAACCTTGTCGATGTCCCTGCACCCGTGTGCCTTGAGCCTTTGTAATAAAAACAACTCGCGGGTAACTGAACACTGTAAACTGAGCACAGGTGGTCCAGACGGAACCTTTTCGCCAGCACCCGTCAAACAGCGACTCTTTGCTGATCGTTCAGTTCCATCTCTGGGCCTCGACGCCATTTCAAAACTGCACAATGTGAGTCAACAGCGGGAAATGATCTAATCACTCGCAACGAGGCGAGTGAGTGAAACCAAAGCAACAACAATTAGGTTAATGAGTAATTAAACTGAAACCAAACTTATCAAAAAGCAAACACAGCTCTGTGTTACGATGGCGCAATTGGCAGGCACTCCACCACAACCTGATAAGACTGGGTGGCGAGAAAGAGCGTCGTTAATATGGGCGCTGTTCGATATCTCCCAGCACCGATTGGCAAACAAGAAATTTCTGGTCGGAGAAGGAGCTTCGCCAGCCTCTGGTCCGAGATCCCATTTGGTCAATATTTGCGCCTCTTGGGTCTGCTGCTCCGACCCGATTGGTGGAGGTGTGCTGCTCAGTCCCGATTGGTGGAGGTGTGTGGCTCAGACCCGATTGGTGGGGGTGTGCGGCTCAGACCCGATTGGTGGAGGTGTGCAGCTCAGATCCGATTGGTGGGGGAGTGCGGCTCAGACCCAATTGGTGGGGGAGTGCGGCTCAGACCCGATTGGTGGAGGTGTGCAGCTCAGACCCGATTGGTGGGGGAGTGCTGCTCAGTCCCGATTGGTGGAGGTGTGTGGCTCAGTCCCGATTGGTGGAGGTGTGTGGCTCAGGCCCGATTGGTGGAGGTGTGCGGCTCAAACCCGATTGGTGGAGGAGTGCTGCGCCGACCCGATTGGTGGAGGTGTGCGGCAGAGGGAAAAGGCAGGGGTGCTGGGATAGGTTTGGCAAATTGCCCTGATGGCTCAGTAGATATCGCCGCTGCCCAACATGGTTCCCAGCCCTACAGATTAGGGAGGCTCCAGGTTCTGTTTGGGTTCGCTTGTCCCAGCTGGGACAACGGCTAGGGTGCTATAATTGGCCTTTGCACTCCTGGACTCCCACTGTCCAGTGACTCTGGATGAAATGTGTGGACAGCAGGCGAGGGTCAGGATCTGGTCACCATGACCCCTCTGGAATTCCCTCCCTAAACCTCTCCGCCTCTCTCCTCCTTTAAGGCGCTCCTTAAAACCGGCCTCTTTGACCAAGCCTTTGGTCACCTGTCCCAGTATCTCCTGATGTGGCTCGCGGTCAATCTTTGTCTGATTTACGCTCCTGTGAAGCGCCTTGGGACATTTTTACTAGTTAAAGGCGCTGTATAAATGCGTCGTTGTTGTTGCGGTGGTTGAATAGTCCACTCACCCTTCCAGACTCACACAGGACCCCGCGGTGAGGTACTGAAGGGTCAGCTGGAGGTGGTGAAATAATATTCCCGCAGTGACTCCAGGAAGTGGTAGATAATGAAAATCAAATCAGAGAGAGACCAGGCCATCGCTGGTGAGTCATTGTTTTGGAAAGATACCATAAGTGGTACAGTTTCGGTGCGTGACGCCTTTTGTTTCATCCTCATGAGTGCAAAACAATTTTGTAATCTATGAGGTGAACCTTTATCTAAATGATAGCATGCCCTTGTGTATGACTTAGATTCACCTTGTGCATGCACAGTCAGGTGTTAAAGCCAATCACCGTGCATTAACCACTGACTTTGTGCCAGTTCTCAAGTAGCGTAGGACTTCAAAATGATCTGACTGGATCCTCACAAGCAATGCAAGATGCAAGGACCACTGAAAGTTTCTGCTCAAAAGTCCTCGACATTGTGTACTGGGTGCTTCAATGGGGTAGCGCATGGCACTTTCGCCTGCAGGACAAGGTGAAAGTTGGCTTACTCTCATCAGGGTCCTAAACAAAAAAAAAGGTTGAGGTGGTCTCCACCCATTCCTGGTGAGCAGAATGTGGCATAAATTAGCACTCTCAATCGGAGAGAACATCAGGAAGCGTGGATTGAGAAAAGTCCAATTGACCCATCAAGCCCTCTCCTCCCACAGCTCTAATTCCACCCTAGCATGGACTCTACCCACCCATTTAATCTCCCTCCACAGCCCGTGAGCACTCCACCCTATCAAGGACGTTACCCACCCATTTAATCTCCCTCCACAGCCCGTGAACACTCCACCCTATCAAGGACGCTACCCACCCATTTAATCTCCCTCCACAGCCCGTGAACACTCCACCCTATCAAGGACGTTACCCACCCATTTAATCTCCCTCCACAGCCCGTGAACACTCCACCCTATCAAGGACGCTACCCACCCATTTAATCTCCCTCCACAGCCCGTGAACACTCCACCCTATCAAGGACGCTACCCACCCATTTAATCTCCCTCCACAGCCCGTGAGCACTCCACCCTATCAAGGACGCTACCCACCCATTTAATCTCCCTCCACAGCCCGTGAACACTCCACCCTATCAAGGACGCTACCCACCCATTTAATCTCCCTCCACAGCCCGTGAACACTCCACCCTATCAAGGACGCTACCCACCCACTTAATCTCATAGAATACAAGAGCAGGGAGGTTATGCTTGAACTGTATAAAACACTAGTTAGGCCGCAGCTAGAATACTGCGTGCAGTTCTGGTCACCACATTACAGGAAAGATGTGATTGCACTAGAGAGGGTGCGGAGGAGATTTATGAGGATGTTGCCGGGACTGGAGAATTTTAGCTATGAGGAAAGATTGGAGAGGCTGGGGTTGTTTTCTTTGGAACAGAGGTCGAGGGGAGACCTTATTGAGGTGTATAAAATTATGAGGGGCATAAAATTATGAGGGGCCTAGATAGAGTGGATAGGAAGGACCTATTTCCCCTAGCAGAGAGGTCAATAACCAGGGGCACAGATTAGAAGGATTAGAGGGGAGTTGAGGAGAACTTTTTTCACCCAGAGGGTGGTGGGGGTCTGGAACTCGCTGCCTGAAAGGGTGGTCGAGGCAGAGACCCTCATCACATTTAAAAAGTACTTGGATATGCACTGGAAGTAACCTACAGGGCTACGGACCAAGAGCTGGAAAGTGGGATTAGGCTGGATCGCTCTTTGTCGGCCGGCACAGACACGATGGGCTGAATGGCCTCCTTCTGTGCTGTAAATTTCTATGATCATGTGATTCCCTCCACAGCCCATGGACACTCCACCCTATCATGGACTCCACCCACCCATTTATCGCACGAGAGAAGTTCGATGTAAATAATCTGTGATCCCAAATGAGAATCAAGCAAAACTGCAGAATATTCACCAATTGTCAGATATCTGGCCCTGGCCATCAGAGGCCATTCCATTACTGCCCCCTTCCTCCAATATCACAACACCCATCATGTCCCCTGGAGCATCTGATCTCTCTCTCCACCCTCCAATCCCAATATTTATCCATCCCCTGATTGGCCCCTTCTGTTGCTGTGACTGTACTGAACGCAGTACACCCAGTTCGACCTGCCCGAGTCACTCTGTGAACTTCTCACTCAGGGAGCCAGCTCTGGCCCGAGACAACTGGAACCGTTCCGCTGAGATCCACTAACTCAGCACTGACCGGTGATCGACCCAGGGACTCTTCACATGTTCACTTACCCATTCCTCCACGTTCGGTCCCATCTCTTCTCCAGCAAACCCTTTGTCCCAGAGGATATTCGGCTTCCCGTATTTCCATATTTTGTGCCGCACTCTTTGGGCGAAGAAAGCAATGACGCAAAACGTCAGTGCCACCAGGAATCCACAGACGATCGCCACAGCCTGTCAACAGAGAACAGACAGAAGTGGGATTAGCATCATCGCCGTGAAGAGCAGCGGAAAGTGTAGGGTTAGAAACTGTTGAAGCTTCCCAGTTACGTTAATTCTCTCTCTCCCCCTCTCTCTGTCTCTCTCGCCCCCTCTCTCTCCGCCCCTCTCGCCCCCTCTCTCTCCGCCCCTCTCTCTCTCCCCCCCTCTCTCTCTCCCCCTCTCTCTCTCTCTCACCCTCTCTCTGTTCCCCCCTCTCTCTCTCTCTCTCTCCCTGTCTGTCTCTCTCCCCCCTCTCTCTCTCACCCTCTCTCTCTCTCCCTCTCTCCCCCCCTCTCTCTCTCTGTTTCCCCCCTCTCTCTCGCTCCCTCTCTCTCTCCCCCCCTCTCTCTGTTCCCCCCTCTCTCTCTCTCTGTTTCCCCCCCTCTCTCTTTCTCTCTGTCTCCCCCTCTCTCTCTCTACCTATCTGTTTAGGTTTATGTTTGTGTGTCTCACTTTCTGCTTCTTTGACTCTTAGTTTGTGTGTGTCTCTTTTTTCATTCTGCCTCTTTCTATCGCTCCACCTCTCTCTGTCTGTTTGTCTCTGTTTCTCGCTCTGTCCCTCTCAGATTCTCCCTACCTCTCACCTCATTTCTTATAATAGACAAGGGCCTAGAAATTCAGTGCCCTTAGCACCGATTTTGCGGCGCTAGAGGGCCTAGCGCTGCAATTGGCGCCGGTTCCTAAATTGCCTGGGGCCCTTCCGCGGTGGTAGACCGGTAGCGCTGCGCCGGCACCGATGACGTCATCGGTGTGCGCAGCGTCCCGGTTGCCGTGGTAACCCGGCCCCAAGCCGAAATTCAGTTGCGGCTGCCTCGCCAGTGGCAGCCGCAACTAAGACTCCGGCAAACGAGTGTTGCCGGAGTCTGCGCCGGCGCTTTAAGGAGGCGCGGCGGCCGGCCGCTTTCCCGCCGGCCGCCTGCCCACAGCTCCCTCCCCGGACTTCTCCCCCCCCCCCCCCCCCCCCCCCGGAACAGATGCAAGCCTGGCACTTGTCCGAGGTGCCGGGCTCATTTTTGCAGAGATTTGCGCGGGCCGCGGCCGGGTGCAGGCAGCTCCTCCTTAACGGAAGGAGGAGGCCTGCACTTCCCGAGCCTGCCGCACCGCAGCGGGCGCCGCAGCGCCGGAATAGCGCCGCAATGCGGCACGTTGCGCCAGTTTTCAGGCGCTAAAACCCTTCAGTAGCGCCGGCAGCCGTTTGGGCGCGGCGCTACTGAATTTTTGGCGCGCGCAAAGGGACTTAGCGCCGGCGCTAACTTCCGGCGCTAAAGCCCTGGCGCAGCGCAAACTCAATTTCTAGGCCAAGGAGTAGGAGGCAGCAACAACAACAACAACTTAAGAACATACGAAATAGGAGCAGGAGTCGGCCGTTCGGCCCCTCGAGCCTGCTTCGCCGTTCAATAAGATCAACGTGGTAGAGAGAAACTATCTCCTCTGGTTGGGGAGTCTAGGACTAGGGGGCAGAGTCTAAAAATTAGAGCCAGACCTTTCAGGAGTGAAATTAGGAAACGTTTCTACACACAAAGGGTGGTAGAAGTTTGGAACTCTCTTCCGCAAACGGCAATTGATGCTCGATCAATTGTTAATTTTAAATCTGAGACTGATAGCCTTTTGTTAACCAAAGGTATGAAGGGATATGGACCAAAGGCGGGTATCTGGAGTTAGATCACAGATCAGCCATGATCTCATTGAATGGGCTCGAGGGGCTGAATGGGCTCCTCCTGTTCCAATGTTTCACTGAACCACAGCTAATTACTGGGTCTATTTTCATCCTTAAAACCCTCTTTGAAATGCATTCGGCTCCTTTTGAAAAGGAGTCAATTGACACGGAAATAATTCCTTTAGTGGAGTTCCCACTCCATGTAATAACTACCCTGCCCTCTAATAAGGGTTTCATTCATTAAACAGGACCCACCACATTCTGACTCGGGGGGAGCGTGCTACCAATCGAGGCAACCCAACAGGTGGAAAACCGAACTGGAACCGGTAAATGCTGGAAAGAGAGTAGGTTGGTCAGTATTTGAGAGAGAGCAGGTTGGCACTGTGGCCTGGGGAGCCAATGTTCTCTTGGCGTTGCCATTAACTCTATTTTTTTGTTGTTGTTGTTGTTGTTAATAACTAGGTGCAGGAGTCGGCCATTCGGCCCCTCGAGCCTGCCCCGCCATTCAATAAGATCATGGCTGATCTTTGACCTCAACTCCACTTTCCCGCCCGAGCCCCATATCCCTCGATTCCCTTATGAACAATGTGTGGTTTTGTGACTTTCTCTTGTGGTTTTGGCCCTTTGTGCCTTTAAAAAGGACTCACCTTGTACTGTTTTATGGAATAATCTCTCTGAATCTGAAGAGGTAAATTCCGCCGGGCCTCCTCATCCACTTCAGTGAGTTCATGTCCGCAGTGAATTCCAACAGACCTGTGAGGCATGACCGACTCTTTCTCAACCTCCACCCACTATTCTCCATCAGATCTGTGCTTACTGAACAAACACTGATAGCATCTCCCATTAACCTGTCTCAAACTTTCCCCCCCACAGCCCCCGTCAGCTAACTACAAGATCTGACTCATGCTGCACTCCGATACCTTGTACATTAAGATTACAGAAGCAACCTTCAGGCATGACCTCTCGCGGAGCTAATGATAAGAAGCTGATTTCTCCCAAGTTTGGCTTAGTCTGCAACATGTGGCTCCTGCCAAGGTCCAACATCGAGCCTCGCACACTTCCACACAGGGGTCCACAGTCGGGTTCCCAACTCTGATTGGACGTATTCCGAGAGGTTTCATCACCTGACCTCCCGGCTCTAACTGCCCCGCCCCCACCCTCCCGCCATTGGTCACCTGACACGTCCATCCTCGCGGTGCCTCGCCTTCCCGCGGCCAATCGGAGAGCGAACAGCCTCGTCGCTGGATGATTCTTGACTGTCAGTCAACGGCCTTTCCCCCTCCGCCCCCCATGTCCGATGTTTTTTATAACTGAAATAAACTAAAGTGTTCAAAGAAAATTGCTCCATTGATTTTTCTCCTGGCTGGTTCGCAGCAGTGCCCTGGAGACTCCAACAACAACGTGCATTTATATAGCGCCTTTAAAGTAGTAAAACATCCCAAGGCGCTGCACAGGAGCGATTATCAAACAAAATGTGACACCGGGCCACATCAGGAGATATTAGGACAGGGGACCAAAAGCTGGGTCCAAATGGTAGGTTTTAAGAAACGTCTTAAAGGAGGAGAGAGAGGCGGAGAGGTTTAGGGAGGGAATTCCAGAGCTCGGGACCCAGGCGGCTGAAGGCACAGCCGCCAATTAAAATAAGTTAAAGAGCGATTAAAATCGGGGGATGCTCAAGAGGCCTGAATTGGAGGAACGCAGAGATCTCGGAGGGTTGTGGGGCTGGAGGAGATTAGAGAGATAACGAGGGGCGAGACCAGGGCAATCCTGGAGGGTTGACAGCTCTAATCCACAGGCAGCGACGAGCCTCTTCCTGGCTGGGGACACTAAGGTCAAGTGTAGTACACTCTCTGAAACCCTGACTGAGCTGCTGGCGATGTTACTAGAATCTCTCATTAGGGACCGAATGACTGAACACTTGGACAAATTGGAGCTAACCAGAGAGAGCCAGCACGGATTTGTGATGGGTAAGTCATGTCTGACTAATCTAAGTGAATGTTTTTAGGAGGCCATTAACATGTTGTAGAAGGGAGTGTCTGTGCTCAGTATCTTTATGGACTTCCAGAAAGCATTTGATAAGTTTCCACATAAGACATTAGCAAAAAAAGGCACCAGTCAGGAGTGTGGTGGAATACTCTCCACTTGCCTGATTGGCTGCAGCTACAACAACACTCAAGAAGTTCCAGAACAAAGCAATCCCATTGATTGGCTCCCCATCCACCACCTTAACCATTCACTCCCTCCACCACCGGCGCACCATGGCTGCAGTGTGTATCATCTACAAGATGCACTGCAGCAACTCGCCAAGGCTTCTTCGGCAGCACATAGGATTACATCGGATATACGGCACAGAAACAGGCCATTCGGCCCAACCAGTCCATGCCGGCGTTTATGCTCCATTCGAGCCTCCTCCCGTCTTTCCTCATCTAAATCTATCAGCGTAACTCTCTATTCCCC
This sequence comes from Somniosus microcephalus, assembly GCF_052327205.1. Taxonomy (NCBI): domain Eukaryota; kingdom Metazoa; phylum Chordata; class Chondrichthyes; order Squaliformes; family Somniosidae; genus Somniosus; species Somniosus microcephalus. The sequence goes on from NC_140999.1 coordinate 4,019,738, forward strand.
TCTCCCTCATGTGTTTATCCAGTCTCCCCTTAAATGCATCTGTACTATTCACCTCAACCACTCCCTGTGGTAGCGAGTTCCACATTCTCACCACTCTCTGGGGAAAGAAGTTTCTTCTGAATTCACGATTGGATTTCTTGGTGACTATCTTATATCGATGGCCTCTAGTTATGTTCTTCCCCACAAGTGGAAACACTCTCTCTGTATCCACTCTATCGAACCTTTCATAATTTTAAAGACCTCTATTAGGTCATCCCTTAGCCTTCCCTTTTCAAGAGAAAAGAGACCCAGCCTGTTCATCCTTTCCTGATAGGTGTAACCCCGTATTTCTGGTATCATCCTTGTAAAGCTTTCTTGCACCCTCCCCAGTGTCTCTAGATATCCTCTGACATGAATCAGTCATTCATGAAAGAAAGACTTATGAAATAATACTGAGCGGCCTGCGGGTGGCGCTGTCCAGGGAGAGTATAAATACTCGGGCACGGCCCAGCTTGCGCAGGACATTCTTACAGGAACTAGTGAAGGACACAACTAGACCTCCATGTTGTAAAACAGTTGATTAAAGCTTTGTTTAACGCTTAGACCAAGTGCCTAGTAGTTTTCTTACATCATCCTCTTTATAAGCACCTCTCAAACCCACAACCTCTTCCACCTAGAAGGACAAGGGCAGCAGGCACATGGGAACACCACCACCTCCAAGTTCCCCTCCAAGTCACACACCATCCTGACTTGGACATATGTCAACATTCCTTTATCGTCGCTGGGTCAAAATCCTGGCACTCCCTACCTAACAACACTGTGGGAGCACCTTCACCACATGGACTGCAGCTCGTGGTCAGGCACAAAAAGCAAGCAAAAAGGCCAGTGGAATGTTGGCTTCATCTCAAATGGGCTGGAATACAAAGGGGTGGAAGTTATACTTCAGTTGTACAGAACCTTGGTCAGACCCCATCCAGAGCTCGGTGTTCAGGTCTGGGCCCCGCCCCTCGGGAAGGCCTTGGAGGGGGAGCAGCACAGATGGGGCTAAAAGGGTTAAATTCCGAGGCCAGGTTGCACAGACTGGGCTTGTATTCCCTCGAGTTTAGAAGATTAAGGGGTGATCTAATCGAGGTGTTTAAGATGATTAAAGGAGTTGATTGGGTCGATAGAGAGAAACTATTTCCTCTGGTGGGGGGAGTCCAGAACAAGGGGGCAGAACCTTAAAATTAGAGCCCGGCCGTTCAGGGGTGATGTCAGGAAGCACTTCTTCACACAAAGGGTGGTGGAAATCTGGAACTCTCTCCCCCAAAAAGCTGTTGAGGCCGGGGGGGTCAATTGAAAATTTCAAAACTGAGATCGATAGATTTTTGTTGGGTAAGGGTATTGAGGGCTGTGGAGCAAAGGTGGGCAAATGGAGTTCAGGTACAGATCAGTCCTGATCTAAATGAATGGTGCAGCAGGCTCGAGGGGCTGAATGGCCTCCTACGTTCCTATGATTGAGTCAGTCAACACCGAGCAGGGCAAGACCAAGGACCTTCCCAGTGTTTATGACTCAGGGGTGGTGCATTTTATAATTGAGATCATCAACTTTACCATGTTTTAGCAATAACCCTGCACAGGAATCGAAGAATGAATCTTCATTCTACCAAAGGTTGAGTACAGCAATAATAAAGTGTGACTCACCTCTTGAGGATCCACAACACAATAGTGATACAGATACTGATTAGTGAACATTGCCCCACCGCCAGAATAGAACTGGCTGCATATCATCCTGATCTGGCTGTAGTAGATGGAGCCTCCAGTACCTCCGGTGCCGGCCATGGGATTCACGCCCATGATGTATACAATGCTGGCGATCAGCTCCATCCCACCCAGGATGGCGCTGAATATCAGGACCAACAGGTAAAACTTCCGACTCCTGCAGTTGTGGGACTTGCTGAAGCCGGCGATAAAGAAGGCCAGGCCGGCGATGAATGAGATGGCCGCCATTGCGATCATGAAGCCGGTGGCGGCCCTGGGGTTGGTGGTGCCTCTGCCGTAGCCGCCCATCCCATTGTACCCGCCGCCGCCGCTTATCCCGTCGTAGTACCCTCCACCGCCCATCCCGTTGTAGTACCCACCGCCTCCCATGCCGGGGTACCCACCCCCGCCAATCCCTCCGCCATAGCCATAGCCATAATTGTACTGCCATTGCAACGTTGATGCCACACAGGCAAAAATAGCGAGACACAGGACTATTACGATGCCCTCTAAAATGCGGATGATCCTTGGCGGGGAGCTCCATTTGTAGAAGTGCTGCGGCTTATCCTCAATATAGTAAGAGCCTGGTGGAGGGGAACGCACATCAAATTCATAACTGCCCGCCGAGGCTCTGTGCGGGATGGGCTGGCTGAAATGAGTTGGGCTGTAGGCAGGCGGGCTCCCCATGGGGCGATTCCCGTACATTGTGATGGCACGTCCCAGACGGATGCTTTAAGATGGTTGAAACAACCTAGAAATAAACACGAAAAGGAGGAAAATTTACCAGCAAGTCAAGTTGACATCACTGAAATAAGCGATGGTGAGCCTGGCTGAGACCCAATGTTCAGAGATGGTCTACAGTGGCTCATGAAGGCCAACATCCAATAATCATTCTGCCGTTAACTTGGACTGAATCTTGACAGGGTAGATGCGGAGAGGTTGTTTCCCCCTGGCTGGGGAGTCTAGAACTAGGGGTCACAGTCTCAGGATAAGGGGTCGGCCATTTAGGACTGAGATGAGGAGGAATTTCTTCACCCAGAGGGTGGTGAATCTTTGGAATTCTCTACCCCAGAGGGCTGTGGATGCTCAGTCTTTGAGTATATTCAAGACTGAGATCGATAGATTTTTGGACTCTAGGGGAATCAAGGGATATGGGGCTCGGGCGGGAAAGTGGAGTTGAGGTCGAAGATCAGCCATGATCTTATTGAATGGCGGAACAGGCTCGAGGGGCCGAATGGACGACTCCCGCTCCTAATTCTTATGTTCTTATGAATCTACTTAGCCATCCACTCGGTTTTAATTCAGATTCACTCCCTTTTGACTTAATCCACATTTTCGATGCTGAGTAAGCCCAGATGTTGGACGTGCATGGTCTGCGTGTCCACCAGCAGAGAGCTTAGTGCCATGTACACGGGCACCAGTTGGCTTCAGTGTCCCAGATGTCGGTGTCTGGGACAACTTTGGTCCAAGGTGAAATGATTTTAAAAATCAACCAAATAGCATTGAGGGATTTTCAAACTGGCCGGAGTAAATCGGAATTCAGAGCTTTCATAGACTGGCACAGCACAGAAGGGGCCAATCTTTGGTCGAGCTACCCAGTTAGTCCCACTCCCCTGCTCTTTCCCCATCGCCCTGCATACTAGTCATAGAGTAAAATAACTGACTACTAGTTTAATCTTGGTAGCTATTTACCAGATTTAACTTAGTGCTAGCTTAGTCATGTTAGCTGGTTATCAAACCTAACTAAGTGCTAGTTTAGTCTTGCTAGGTGCCTACCAAAACAAATTCATTGCTAGTTTAGTCTTGTTCGTTATTTACCAAACTTAACTCCCTAGTTTAGTCTAGTTAGTTTGTCAGATTTAACTCAGTAGTAGTTTAGTTTTGTTAGTTACTTACTAAATTTAACTTGTGTTGTTTAGTGTTGTTAACAGAAAGTGCAGGAAATGCTCAGCAGGTCAGGCAGCATCTGTGGAGAATGCATTAGTTTAAAAGCTGCTGATTATTGAGTGCCCCAAGTGAAACACTATTGGGAGGAGTTGAACCTGGAGCTCGGGCCTTTATTTATGTTCATTTTACCTTCTGTTGAAGTCATTTAAAAGGCGATCACCTTTCACTCCCCTGTGCACTAGTGTCCCTTTAGAGAAAGAAATCTGCCCTCCTTACCCGGTCTGGCCCTCTCTGAGCCAAGCCGGCACATCAACCTGTCCCGAATCCAGGCAGAAAGAGAAGGACTGGCGGATCCCTGCCTTTCCATCTAATTCCAGATTCAATTAGAAAACAAAAGTGGGGATCTCCTGGGATTGTGAATTTGTGCGGCCGATTTTGAGTAACCTTCTTCTGTTGGGTGTCACTGGCGAAATGAGAATGTTATAAAATGACACACCTCATGGACACCTTGCAATGGACACATGCCACCTGTACCAACACCAGGAGCCAAGTCACATCTTCTGATATAAATGCAGAGTCAGGGCCCTGACTGGAGCACAGACTCTCACTCCACTTCACTCTGAAGCCAGATCGGGTCCTGATTCTGGATTTACACTACAACATCTTACGGATGGGGTCAATTAAGACAATTGGAAGTGCAGACATGAATCATAGAATCATAGAATGGTTACAGCACAGATGGAGGCCATTCGGCCCATTGAGCCCATGCCGGCTCTCTGCAAGAACACTTCAGCCAGTCCCACTCCCCCGCCCTTTCCCCGGAGCCCTGCAAATTTCTTTCCTTCAGGTGTTTATCCAACTCCCTTTTGAAAGCCATGATTGAATCTGCCTCCACCACCCTTTCAGGCAGATCCTAACCACTCGCTACGTAAAAAAGGTTTTTCTTACGTCGCCTTTGGTTCTTTTGCCAATCACCTTAAATCTGTGTCCTCTGGTTCTCGACTCTTCCACCAATGGGAACAGTTTCTCTCTATCTACTCTGTCCAGACCCCTCATGATTTTGAACACCCCGATCAAATCTCCTCTCAACCTTCCCTGCTCCAAGGAGAACAACCCCAGCTTCTCCAGTCTATCCACGTAACTGAAGTCCCTCATCCCTGGAATCATTCTCGTAAATCTTTTCTGCACCCTCTCTGAGGCCTTCACATCCTTCCTAAAGTGCGGTGCCCAGAATTGGACACAATACTCCAGTTGAGGCCGAACCAGTGTTTTATAAAGGTTCATCATAACTTCCTTGCTTTTGTACTCGATGCCTCTATTTATGAAGCCCAGGATCCTGTAAGCTTTTTAAACTGCTTTCTCAACCTGCCCTGCCACCTTCAACGATTTGTGCACATATACCCCCAGGTCTCTCCGTTCATGCACCCCCATTAGGGTTGGACCCGTCAGTTTATGAACAGCTGGACTAAGCCACCTGCAGTAGGTTCTTTACAGACTGCTCCCTGGACTAGCCAGAACTATTAATTTTAACCTTCCCAGAATGATTAACAAAGCTAAGATCCTACAGACCTAACTCTGTTTTTGACAGGAGGGGAAATATTTAAATAACAAATCACACGGATATTAATCTCAATTCTCCAAAAGCCTGTAACTAAATAGAAGAATTACATTCCTTGAAAATCACTCTTTTTTTAATCAATTGCCAGAAATAAATGAAATGCTACTTTGCCCAACTTGACTGTAAAGGGTCGGATCTCCCCCAACACACACTGCACAAATTAAACATCTTTTATTCCAGGGCGATTACACTTGTACACACAGTAATCTCCCCATGAATAAGATTCTTTGTCTGTGTCTCTCTGCCCCCAGTTACTGTACTCCCTGTCCCCTCTCCCTCTCTCGGTCACGCACCTACATTTAGCCCTGTTAGGATCTCCTTCTCTTCCCAGGGTTTATTTGTACCCTTAACTCTCAACTTTGCATTCAATTACCATGGCAACTCTCAAAAGAAGTGACTTAAAATATTTAAAAGTATTTGAAATCTTCCGGGGGCTGAAATAGCCCCCAGAACTGACACTTAAATGTACGTTTCTCAGTGCGCTTACCTCCTCCAGTGACTCCCAGTCCGGGTGTGGTGTTTCAGAGCTTTCCTGCAATTCTTTAAATCCGACTTGTCTTCAAAAAAATATTTATAGTTTGTTTTCTCTGACTCGAGAAGGAATTCCCAAATCCAGTCAGGTGTTCCCAAGATCCCAGACTTTTACTCCCCCACCACTCCAGCCCACAGTAACAGTTTGCACCCACTTGTTCTCTCTCCCTCTCTCTCTCACTCTGGCTTGTTCCAAGTCTGATAGTTTCGGTCATTTACTGAGAAGGAAAATGGCAGCGAGACGGGATTAATCATTGATCCGAGAAAACACAAGGCAGTCTCAGAGGAGGCGAAAGTTCAGGTTCACCAATCTGACCGCCCCCCCTCCGCCTTTCTCTAGGAATCGGTGGAAGCGATTACATTAGATGGTCCTCCTCCCCAGAACACTCATTTGCAATAATGCAGAATAAAAACATTGCAGAATATTTAAAGCCGTCCCCCTCCACCTGTGCTAACTGAAACTGCAGGGAACACCCTGACACAAACACTGGGAGAGGTTTTGTTAATCTGCTATTTATATATCAAAGTCCCAGTTAACAGTGAATGTTCCATTACTGATTCCCCAAATAAATATATAAATCAAGTAGCAGTCCTTGGAGCGGCCCTCTAGGCCCACAATGTCGCTCACACACACAGTCCCATCCCAATCCCCCGCACAGCTACCCAATCTCCCAGGAAAGGCAAAAAAAGGAAAAAACTTCATGCCAATTTATGTACTTAGCTAACTTGTACTTCAGTCTCTGATCTGCCCTGATCTATCGAGCTCAAATAGTTTATCCACAATATTTTAAAGACCTCAGTCCTTCAAGGTGTCAGCCGTGGCTCAGTGGGCCGCACTCTCTCTCTCTCTCTCTCACCCTGAGTGAGAGGGTTCTGGGTTCAAGTCCCACTCCAGAGACTTGAGCACAAAAATCCAGGCTAACACTCCCAGTGCAGTGCTGAGGGAGCGCCGCACTGTCAGAGGAGCAGTGCTGAGGGAGTGCTGCACTGTCGGAGGTGCAGTACTGAGGGAGCGCCGCACTGTCAGAGGAGCAGTGCTGAGGGATCGCCGCACTGTCGGAGGGGCAGTACTGAGGGAGTGCCACACTGTCAGAGGAGCAGTGCTGAGGGAGCGCCGCACTGTCAGAGGAGCAGTGCTGAGGGAGCGCCGCACTGTCGGAGGGGCAGTACTGAGGGAGCACCGCACTGTCAGAGGGGCAGTACTGAGGGAGCGCCGCACTGTCGGAGGGGCAGTACAGAGGGAGCGCCGCACTGTCGGAGGGGCAGTACTGAGGGAGCGCCGCACTGTCGGAGGGGCAGTACTGAGGGAGCGCCGCACTGTCGGAGGGGCAGTACTGAGGGAGCGCCGCACTGTCGGAGGGGCAGTACTGAGGGAGCGCCGCACTGTCGGAGGGGCAGTACTGAGGGAGCGCCGCACTGTCGGAGGGGCAGTACTGAGGGAGCGCCGCACTGTCGGAGGGGCAGTACTGAGGGAGCGCCGCACTGTCGGAGGGGCAGTACTGAGGGAGCGCCGCACTGTCGGAGGGGCAGTACTGAGGGAGCACCGCACTGTCAGAGGGGCAGTACTGAGGGAGCGCCGCACTGTCGGAGGGGCAGTACAGAGGGAGCGCCGCACTGTCGGAGGGGCAGTACTGAGGGAGCGCCGCACTGTCGGAGGGGCAGTACTGAGGGAGCGCCGCACTGTTGGAGGGGCAGTACTGAGGGAGCGCTGCACTGTCGGAGAGGCAGTACTGAGGGAGCGCTGCACTGTCGGAGGGGCAGTACTGAGGGAGCACTGCGCTGTCAGAGGGGCAGTACTGAGGGAGTGCTGCGCTGTCGGAGGGGCAGCACTGAGGGAGCGCTGCACTGTCGGAGGGGCAGTACTGAGGGAGTGCTGCACTGTCGGAGGGGCAGTACTGAGGGAGCGCTGCACTGTCGGAGGGGCAGTACTGAGGGAGCGCCGCACTGTCGGAGGGGCAGTACTGAGGGAGCACCGCACTGTCGGAGGGGCAGTACTGAGGGAGCGCCACACTGTCGGAGGGGCAGTACTGAGGGAGCACCGCACTGTCAGAGGGGCAGTACTGAGGGAGCGCCGCACTGTCGGAGGGGCAGTACTGAGGGAGCGCCGCACTGTCGGAGGGGCAGTACTGAGGGAGCGCCGCACTGTCGGAGGGGCAGTACTGAGGGAGCGCCGCACTGTTGGAGGGGCAGTACTGAGGGAGCGCTGCACTGTCGGAGAGGCAGTACTGAGGGAGCGCTGCACTGTCGGAGGGGCAGTACTGAGGGAGCACTGTGCTGTCGGAGGGGCAGCACTGAGGGAGCGCTGCACTGTCGGAGGGGCAGTACTGAGGGAGTGCTGCACTGTCGGAGGGGCAGTACTGAGGGAGCGCTGCACTGTCGGAGGGGCAGTACTGAGGGAGCGCCGCACTGTCGGAGGGGCAGTACTGAGGGAGCACCGCACTGTCGGAGGGGCAGTACTGAGGGAGCGCCGCACTGTCGGAGGGGCAGTACTGAGGGAGCGCCGCACTGTCGGAGGGGCAGTACTGAGGGAGCGCCGCACTGTCGGAGGTGCTGTCTTTCGGATGAGATGTTAAACCGAGGCCCCATCTGCTCTCTCAGGTGGGCGTGGAAGATCGCACGGGCACTATTTCAAAGAAGAGCAGGGGAAGTTCTCCCTGGTGTCCTGGACAATATTTATCCCTCAACCAACATCACTGAAAACCCCCCAGATTATCTGATCATCAGCGCCGTGCAGCCGACTTGCCAGCTTTTAAATAGAAAATCCGCGTATGTGCGGCCGTGCTGCCCCCTCCCAAAATTACAGGGAACACACTGGTCATTATCTCATTGCTGTTTGTGGGAGCTTGCTGTGCGCAAATTGGCTGTCACGTTTCCTAAATTACAACAGTGACCACGCTTCAAAAGTATTTCACTGACTTCCTTTTTAAAAATCTTTTTCACTTTCTCTCTCTTGCTCTCTTTCTCTTTCTCACTCACCTTCTTCGTCTCTCTCTCCCTTTCTCCCTCCCTTCCCTTTTCTAAAGTAAAAAGCCTCCACTTTCAGCCCATTCTGTTAACCAAGGGCCCTTTAATCTAGGTACCAACCTAGTGGACTTTCTCTGAACCTTTTCCAGGGCCACTCTATCACCCACCATGTGAGGGGGCCAAAACTGAACCCAGCATTCGAGATGTGCCTGACCTCGGCCTTATACAAAGAGAGGAGTATTTTTTGTTCTATATTTAATTGTCCTTTAGTTTAATTATTGCTTTCACAATTCTCTCACAGAACCGGTCATGGACCTTTAGGGATGGGCGTACTATAACCCCCAGACCCTCCGCCCGCTCCGCAGCCTTGAACATGCTCTATCCAAGTGCATCAGATTACATCTATTTACATTAAAAACATCTGCAGATACAGACCCAAGGGTGTGGTAGTGCAGTGGTTTTGTTTCTGGTCTAATAATCCAGACAATATGAGTTCAAAATCCCACCAGGGCAGTTTGTGAATTTGAATCGAGTTAAAAGAAATCTGGAAATAAAAAGCTGGTCTCAGTAAAAGTGGCCGTGAATCTGGCGGATTGTCGTAAAAACCCAACGGGTTCACTAATGTCCTTTAGGGTAGAAAACCTGTCGTCCTTACCCGGTCTGGGCCTTTATGTGACTCCAGACCCACACCAATGCGGTTGACTCTTAACTGCCCTCCGAAGTGGCTGAGCAAGCCCAGCAATCCCACAAGCAGCAATGTGATAATGACCAGATAATCCGTACAGGATCACGCTCATACTAAGCTCTCGATCTCAAGCGGACAACACAGGGAGTGAGGGACGAGTCTCCGACTGACTGCTCTTCAGCACCTCCTAGTGGTTGGCCACACAGCAGCATTGACATCCTTGGGGACAGCTCGCCCCCCAATGGCCCGCGGTCTGGGAACAGCAGACGGAGGGAAACGTTGATGGAAATGATTAAATCTATTTATTTAATGGCGCAATATGGTGCCTGGAAGCTCCGCAACCGAGGCCCAGTTGGAAGCCCTCCGGCCTCTGAGTCAGCGGGTCATGGGTTCAAGTCTCCCTCCAGAGACTCAACGTCCCACAAACAGCATTTAATGCGGGTAAGTGTAAGGTAACACATGTTTGGAAAGGAAGGTTAGGACTTGGAGCGTATACTTCCCAACATCTACAAGGCACAAGTCAGGAGTGTGATGGAATACTCTCCCCTAGCCTGGATGAGTGCAGCTCCAACAACACTCAAGAAGCTCGACACCATCCAGGACAAAGCAGCCCGCTTGATTGGCACCCCATCCACCACCTTAAACATTCACTCCCTCCACCACCGGCGCACCGTGGCTGCAGTGTGTACCATCTACAAGATGCACTGCAGCAACTCGCCAAGGCTTCTTCGGCAGCACCTCCCAAACCCGCGACCTCTTCCACCTAGAAGGACAAGGGCAGCAGGCGCATGGGAAAACCACCACCTCCAAGTTCCCCTCCAAGTCACACACCATCCTGACTTGGAAATATATCGCCGATCCTTCATCATCGCTGGGTCAAAATCCTGGAACTCCCTCCCTAACAGCACTGTGGGAGCACCTTCATCACACGGACTGCAGCAGTTCAAGAAGGCGGCTCACCACCACCTTCTCGAGGGGCAATTAGGGATAGGCAATAAATGCTAGCCTTGCTAGCGATGCCCAGATCCCAGGAACGAATAAAAAAAAAGCTTAATGGAAAGATGCTGAAGGGTGCAAATGTACAGAGAGACCAAGGGATTCAGTACAGAATTCCCTGAGTGTAACCCCAGGGAGATAACTCCGGGGAAACGGCAATCCGCAATTTGGTTTTAAAAAAAATAGGGACATAGAGCAGAAGAGTAAAGAAGTGATGAGCAGTACCGGGAGCTCCATTACAGACAGGACATTAAAGCCACAGAGAGCATCCAGTGTGGGTTCACCAGGATGATGCCAGGGAGGAGAAATTATAGCAATGAGGAGAGAGTTGAGCTTCTGGGGCTATTTCCATTCTACCTGCCCTGGGAGTGTTTGATGGGACAGTGTAGAGGGAGCATTACTCTGTATCTAACCCGTGCTGTACCTGCCCTGGGAGTGTTTGATGGGACAGTGTAGAGGGAGCTTTACTCTGTATCTAACCCGTGCTGTACCTGCCCTGGGAGTGTTTGATGGGACAGTGTAGAGGGAGCTTTACTCTGTATCTAACCCGTGCTGTACCTGCCCTGGGAGTGTTTGATGGGACAGTGTAGAGGGAGCTTTACTCTGTATCTAACCTGTGCTGTACGTGCCCTGGGAGTGTTTGATGGGACAGTGTAGAGGGAGCTTTACTCTGTATCTAACCCGTGCTGTACCTGCCCTGGGAGTGTTTGATGGGACACTGTAGAGGGAGCTTTACTCTGTATCTAACCCGTGCTGTACCTGCCCTGGGAGTGTTTGATGGGACAGTGTAGAGGGAGCTTTACACGGTATCTAACCCATGCTGTACCTGCCCTGGGAGTGTTTGATGGGACAGTGTAGAGGGAGCTTTACTCTGTATCTAACCCGTGCTGTACCTGCCCCGGGAGTGTTTGATGGGGAGTGTAGAGGGAGCTTTACTCTGTATCTAACCCGTTCTGTACCTGCCCTGGGAGTGTTTGATGGGACAGTGTAGAGGGAGCTTTACTTTGTATCTAACCCGTGCTGTACCTGCCCTGGGAGTGTTTGATGGGACAGTGTAGAGGGAGCTTTACTCTGTATCTAACCCGTGCTGTACCTGCCCCGGGAGTGTTTGATGGGGAGTGTAGAGGGAGCTTTACTCTGTATCTAACCCGTTCTGTACCTGCCCTGGGAGTGTTTGATGGGACAGTGTAGAGGGAGCTTTACTCTGTATCTAACCTGTGCTGTACCTGCCCTGGGAGTGTCTGATGGGACAGTGTAGAGGGAGATTTACTCTGTATCTAACCCGTGCTGTACCTGCCCTGGGAGTGTTTGATGGGACAGTGTAGAGGGAGCTTTACTCTGTATCTAACCTGTGCTGTATCTGTCCTGGGAGTGTTTGACGGGACAGTGTAGAGGGAGCTTTACTCTGTATCTAACCCGTGCTGCACCTGCCCTGGGAGTGTTTGATGGGACAGTGTAGAGGGAGCTTTACTCTGTATCTAACCCATGCTGCACCTGACCTGGGAGTGTTTGATGGGACAGTGTAGAGGGAGCTTTACTCTGTATCTAACCCGTGCTGTACCTGCCCTGGGAGTGTTTGATGGGACAGTGTAGAGGGAGCTTTACTCTGTATCTAACCCGTGCTGTACCTGCCCTGGGAGTGTTTGATGGGACAGTGTAGAGGGAGCTTTACTCTGTATCTAACCCGTGCTGTACGTGCCCTGGGAGTGTTTGATGGGACAGTGTAGAGGGAGCTTTACTCTATATCTAACCCGTGCTGTACCTGCCCTGGGAGTGTTTGATGGGACACTGTAGAGGGAGCTTTACTCTGTATCTAACCCGTGCTGTACCTGCCCTGGGAGTGTTTGATGGGACAGTGTAGAGGGAGCTTTACACGGTATCTAACCCATGCTGTACCTGCCCTGGGAGTGTTTGATGGGACAGTGTAGAGGGAGCTTTACTCTGTATCTAACCCGTGCTGTACCTGCCCCGGGAGTGTTTGATGGGGAGTGTAGAGGGAGCTTTACTCTGTATCTAACCCGTTCTGTACCTGCCCTGGGAGTGTTTGATGGGACAGTGTAGAGGGAGCTTTACTCTGTATCTAACCCGTGCTGTACCTGCCCTGGGAGTGTTTGATGGGACAGTGTAGAGGGAGATTTACTCTGTATCTAACCCGTGCTGTACCTGCCCTGGGAGTGTTTGATGGGACAGTGTAGAGGGAGCTTTACTCTGTATCTAACCTGTGCTGTATCTGTCCTGGGAGTGTTTGACGGGACAGTGTAGAGGGAGCTTTACTCTGTATCTAACCCGTGCTGCACCTGCCCTGGGAGTGTTTGATGGGACAGTGTAGAGGGAGCTTTACTCTGTATCTAACCCATGCTGTACCTGCCCTGGGAGTGTTTGATGGGACAGTGTAGAGGGAGCTTTACTCTGTATCTAACCCGTGCTGTACCTGCCCTGGGAGTGTTTGATGGGACAGTGTAGAGGGAGCTTTACTCTGTATCTAACCCGTGCTGTACCTGCCCTGGGAGTGTTTGATGGGACAGTGTAGAGGGAGCTTTACTCTGTATCTAACCCGTGCTGTACCTGCCCTGGGAGTGTTTGATGGGACAGTGTAGAGGGAGCTTTACTCTGTATCTAACCCGTGCTGTACCTGCCCCGGAAGTGTTTGATGAGGAGTGTAGAGCGAGCTTTACTCTGTATCCACCCCATACTGTACCTGCCCTGGGAGTGTTTGACGGGACAGTGTAGAGGGAGCTTTCTTCTTCTTCTTAGGCTGTCCCTTGGAACCGAGGATGACTGGCTTCCAGATTAAAAATGAGTTCTCAGGTGACTGATGAGTCCAATTTGGGACCTACAGTCTCTGTCACAGGTGGGGCAGGCGGTGGTTGAAGGGGCGGGTGGGTGGGGTGCTTGGGTTGACGTGCGCTCCTTCCGCTGTTTGCGCTTGGCTTCCGCTTGCTCCCGGCGAAGAAACTCGAGGTGTTTGGCACCTTCCCGGATGCTTCTCCTCCACTTTGTGCGGTTTTGGGCCAGAGATTCCCAAGTGTCAGTGGGGATGTTGCACTTTTTCAAGGAGGCTGTGAGGGTGTCCTTGAAGTCTTTGTTCGCCTGAGGAAGAGAGTGTTTGAAGACCAGGACCTCAAACCCAGCACTAAGCTCATGGTCTACAGAGCAGCAGTGATACCCGCCCTGCTGTATGCCTCAGAGACATGGACCATGTACAGCAGGCACCTCAAAGCACTGGAGAGGTACCACCAACGCTGCCTCCGTAACATCCTGCAAATCCATTGGCAGGATAGGCGCACCAACGTCAGTGTTCTTGCTCAGGCCAACATTCCCAGCATCGAAGCTTTGACCACGCTCGATCAGCTCTGATGGACGGGTCACATCGTCTGCTTGCCTGATACGAGACTCCCAAAACAAGTGCTCTACTCAGAGCTCCAACACAGCAAGAGAGCCCCAGGTGGGCAGAGGAAACGCTTAAAGGACACCCTCAAAGAGGAAGCTTTACTCTGTATCTAACCCATCCTGTCACCATGTCTGGGAGTGTTTGATGGGACAGTGTCGATGGAGCTTTACTCTGTATCTAACCCGTGCTGTACCTGCCCTGGGAGTGTTTGATGGGACAGTGTAGAGGGAGCTTTACTCTGTATCTAACCCGTGCTGTACCTACCCTGGGAGTGTTTGATGGGACAGTGTAGAGGGAGCTTTACTCTGTATCTGTTACACTGCAGTAGGAGTAAATTGGCACAGCAGGCAGTGGAAACCAGTTTTCTAACCAATCAGCAGGGGTGACTCATTTGGCTGTAAACAAACAAACAGTATAAAAAGACCAGTCCTAGTGTGAGCAAGCACTGAGTGCGAGTTATCAAAGAGTGCTGTGAGTTTGGGTAAGTGTGAGAGTTATTTAATTGTTATTTCTCTTTAAATCATTCTTGATAAGATTACTTAAGCAGTTTAAGTAAAGGGGAAAAGTTAAATATTTGGGATTCTGTTGGTTTAAGAAGAGTAAAACAAGGTTACACTGCAGTAGGAGTAAATTGGCACAGCAGGCAGTGGAAACCAGTTTTCTAACCAATCAGCAGGGGTGACTCATTTGGCTGTAAACAAACAAACAGTATAAAAAGACCATTGCTAGTGCGAGTCATCAAAGAGTGCTGTGAGTTTGGGTAAGTGTGAGTTAGGGTAATTGGGGTGTTAGGTGCTCTTTTCAAACTTTAACTCTGTGGGTTGTAGTCAATAAAGCCTTTCTGGTGCAGAGTGACTGTTGGTAAACCATTTAACTGGTGTAACTAGAGGGATTGATTTAATTTAAATCCAATTAATTAAAGGGGATACTAGCATCTAAAATCGGGCAGAGGGTGTCCATAACTAACAATAAAAAATTTAATTAATTACATAGAATGGAGCAGGTGATGTGTTACTGTTGCGAGATGTGGGAGCCGGTGAACCCCATTGAGGCTCACGGTGATTACGTCTGTGACAAGTGTCTGCTGCTACAGGAACTCCAGCTCTGTGTTGATGAGCTGGAGTCTGAGCTTCAGACACTGCGACACATCAGGGAGGGGCAGAAGTACCTGGACTCTGTGTATCAGGAGGTGGTCACACCTATGAAGTTAATTAATTCAGATGTAGCCCATGGTCAGGGACAGGACGGTGTGACTATGAGTGAGGCAGGTACGGGGATCCAGGAGGTAGAGCTGGAGGAGCCGCAGCCCTTGCTCTTGTCCAACAGGTTCGAGGTTCTTACTCCCTGTGGGGACAGGAGCAGGGACTGCAGGGAGGATGAGCAACCTGGCCACAGCGCCGTGGAACGGGGGGCCATTCAAGAGGGGGGAGTAAATAGAAATGTTGTAGTGGTAGGGGATAGTATTATTAGGGGGATAGATAGAGTTCTCTGCAGCCGAGAGCGAGAGTCCCAAAGGCTGTGTTGCCTACCCGGTGCCAGGGTTAAGGACATCTCCTCTGGGCTGGAAAGAAACTTGCAGTGGGAGGGGGTGGATCCAGTTGTCGTGGTCCATGTTGGTACAAACGACGTAGATAGGACTAGGAAGCCGGTTCTGTTAAAGGAGTATGAGCAGCTAGGGGTCAAATTAAAAAACAGAACCTCAAGGGTAATAATCTCTGGATTATTACCTGAGCCACGAGCGAATTTGACAAATAAAATTAGAGAGTTAAATGCGTGGCTCAAAGACTGGTGTGGGAGAAATGGGTTTTGCTTCCTGGGACACTGGCACCAGTACTGGGGCAGGAGGGAGCTGTTCCGTTGGGACGGGCTTCACTTGGCCAGTGCTGGGACTAGAGTCCTGGCGGATCATATAACTAGGGCTGTAGAGAGAGCTTTAAACTAACTAGTGGGGGGGAGGTTCCTAGAGAGCAAATAATAAAAATGACAACAGAGAAGGTCATAGACTTAGGTAGCAGTGGGGAAATTAAAAACCAGAGCGTGTCAGGAAGGGGCAGAAGGTATGGAGTAAAAGGTAAAGTAATAAAAAGGGCAAAAGCAGGAACTAAGTGTCACAAAACATATTTGAAAGTTCTCTATCTGAATGCACGTAGCATTCGTAACAAAATAGACGAGTTAATGACACAAATAACTACATATGGGTATGATCTTGTGGCCATTACAGAAACATGGCTGCAGGGTGACAATGCCTGGGAATTAAACATACCAGGTTATTTAACGATCAGGAAGGACAGGCAGGAAGGAAGGGGAGGTGGGGTGGCTATGTTAATAAAGGAAGGAATCACTGTAATACAGAGAAATGATATTGGGTCAAAAGATCAGGATAATGAAACAGTTTGGGTGGAGGTAAGGAATAATAGGGGGAAAAAAACACTAGTGGGCGTAGTCTATAGGCCTCCGAACAGTTGCAACTCTGTTGGACGGAGTATCAATCAGGAAATAGTTGAGGCTTGTAATAAGGGAACATCTATAATTATGGAGGATTTTAACTATCATATTAATTGGACAAATCAAATTGGGCAGGGCTGCCTTGAGGATGAGTTCATTGAGTGTATTAGGGATGGGTTTCTTGAGCAGTATGTAACTGAACCGACCAGGGGGCAAGCAACCTTAGATCTGGTCCTGTGTAACGAGACAGGATTAATTAAAAATGTCCTAGTAAAGGATCCCCTTGGAATGAGTGACCATAACATGGTTGAATTCCATATTCAATTAGAGGGTGAGCAGGTTGGATCTCAAACAAGTGTGCTAAGCTTGAATAAAGGAGACTATGAAGGTATGAGAGCGGAATTGAGTAGAGTGGATTGGGAAAATAGATTAAAGGGTAAGACGATACATGATCAGTGGTGTGCATTTAAGGAGTTACTTTACAACTTCCAAAAAATATATATTCCACTGAGAAGAAAAGGGTGTAAAAGAAAAGACAGCCATCCATGGCTAAGTAAAGAAATTAAGGATAGTATTCGACTAAAAACAAGGGCATATAAGGTAGCCAAATCTAGTGGGAGGATAGAGGATTGGGAAAACTTTAAAAGACAGCAAAAAATAACAAAAAGATTGATTAAGAAAGGGAAGATAGATTATGAAAGTAAATTAGCAAAAAATATAAAAACAGATAGTAAGAGTTTTTATCTTCTATATATATAAATCGGTACTTCTGTCATTCTGTCATTCTGTCTTTCTGTCATTCTGTCATTCTGTCTATCTGTCATTCTGTCTGTCATCGCCTGTGCGTCTGGCGGGCTATGTGCTCGAAAGTTACAGGGCGTACCTACGCGCGCGTTACCTCCAAAGAAAGCTTACGCTTCCGAGACGGTTTTAAGCGTATTTACGTTTCGGCCGGGCTAAAATTGCGCCCGCGGTATCCCAAAAACCTTCAACATTCCGCTCATTAGCATCTCATTATCCGCTCATTAGCGAGAGTGACCTCGAGCTCGACCAATCGTACGCCGGGTTGCTGGCGTGTGCCGCCGGGCCAATCGGTGCGTGTGTGGCCGGGCTTTATCGTTCTGAACCGAGGTGAGTCGCCGCCATCTTGATTCCAAACTTTTCCTTTCTTTTTCCCGCTTTCTGCATCTTAAAAAAAAACGTTGCTTTTAAAACACATATTGTTTTAAAAAAAAATGATTTAGAAACGAATTAACTTATCTAATCTCATTAATTTTCCTACCTTTCCCCGTTTTTCCAGGTAGGCCTCGAAGCCTCGGCTTCTCCTTCACACCCACGCCGGAGCTAGGCACCTCCCGGCCCCACTTGAAGGCTGGAGGGCCGAGCCTCAGCCCAGCGCCGCTAGGGTGCGCGCGCAGCAGGAGCTGAGACATGGCGTCTCTCTCTGGCTCGGCCGGGGGGCGGGGCTTGCTGAGCGTCAAGCGTCACCCTGGCAACCGGCCCCCCGGCCGTCTCGCACAGCCGCAATCGGCGGTCTTCACCTCGGGGGGGGGGCGCGACCCTCTGCGGGGGCCGCGACCCACGGGGGGCTGCCCTCCCTTCCCCCCCCCCCCCCCAGTCGCTCTCTCTCTCTCTCTTCCAACAACAACATGCCCTCGAAAAAGCCTCGGCACCACCGGGCACTTCAGCTAGTAGTTATATAAAAAGAAAAAGGGTGGCTGAAGTAAATGTTGGTCCCTTAGAGGATGAGACCGGGAAGTTAATGGTGGGAAATATGGAGATGGCAAAAACACTGAATGAATATTTTGTATCAGTCTTTACAGTAGAGGACACTAAGAATATCCCAACACTGGACAAACAGGGGGCTATAGCGGGGGAGGAGCTAAACACGATCAAAATCACTAAGGAAGTGGTACTCGGTAAAATAATGGGACTCAAGGCGGATAAATCACCTGGACCTGATGGCTTACATCCTAGTGTCTTGAGGGAAGTGGCGGCAGGGATTGTGGATGCATTGGTAATAATTTTCCAAAACTCCCTGGGCTCAGCAAAGGTCCCGGCAGACTGGAAAACTGCTAATGTAACACCCTTATTTAAAAAGGGCAGTAGACAGAAGGCTGGAAACTATAGACCGGTTAGCCTAACATCTGTGGTAGGTAAAATATTGGAGTCCATTATTAAGGAGACAGTAACAGGACATTTGGATAATCATAATTTAATAGGACAAAGTCAGCATGGTTTTATGAAGAGGAAGTCATGTTTGACAAATTTGCTGGAGTTCTTTGAGGAAGTAACATATAGGGTGGATAAAGGGGAACCAGTGGATGTAGTGTATTTAGACTTCCAAAAGGCATTTGACAAGGTGCCACACAAAAGATTATTGCTTAAGATAAAAAATCACGGGATTGGGGGTAATATTCTGGCATGGATAGAGGATTGGCTATCTAACAGAAGGCAGAGAGTTGGGATAAATGGTTCATTCTCAGACTGGCAATCAGTAACTAGTGGTGTTCCGCAGGGGTCAGTGCTGGGTCCCCAACTCTTTACAATCTATATTAACGATTTGGAGGAGGGGACCGAGTGTAACATATCAAAGTTTGCAGATGATACTAAGATGGGAGGGAAAGTAGTGAGTGAGGAGGACATAAAAAACCTGCAAGGGGACATAGACAGGCTAAGTAAGTGGGCAGAGATTTGGCAGATGGAATACAATACTGGAAAGTGTGAGGTTATGCACTTTGGCAGGAAAAATCGTAGAGCAAGTTATTATCTTAATGGCAAGAAACTGGAAAGTACTGAAGTACAAAGGGATCTGGGGGTCCTGGTGCACGAAACTCAAAAGGTTAGTATGCAGGTGCAGCAAAAGATTAAGAAGGCCAATGGAATGTTGGCTTTCATTGCTAGGGGGATAGAATATAAAAATAGGGAGGTATTGCTTCAGTTGTACAAGGTATTGGTGAGACCGCACCTGGAATACTGCATACAGTTTTGGTGTCCATACTTAAGAAAATACATAATTGCTCTTGAGTCAGTGCAAAGAAGGTTCACTCGGTTAATCCCGGGGATGAGGGGATGGACATATGAGGAGAGGTTGAGTAGATTGGGACTCTACTCATTGGAGTTCAGAAGAATGAGAGGCGGTCTTATTGAAACATATAAGATTGTGAAGGGGTTGGATCGGGTGGATGCGGGGAGGATGTTCCCAATGATGGGTGAAACTAGAACTAGGGGGCATAGTCTTAGAATAAGGGGATGCTCTTTCAAAACTGAGATGAGGAGGAACTACTTCACTCAGAGGGTGGTAGGTCCATGGAATATGCTGCCCCAAAAAGCTGTAGAAGCTACATCATTACATAAATTTAAAACAAAAATAGACAGTTTCCTAGAAGTAAAGGGAATTAAGGGTTACGGGGAGCGGGCAGGAATTTGGACATGAGTCTAGGTTCGGATCGGACATGGCCCTGTGGGTAGCGGAGCGGGCCCAGGGGCCGTGTAGCCTGATCCTGCTCCTATTTCGTGTGTCTAATTCTGTTAGATTCAGGAGATGGTTCTGTGATAGTAGATTGGCGGTTAGGATCAGATCAGCCATGATCTTATTGAATGGCGGAGCAGGCTCGAGGGGCCGATTGGCCTACTCCTGCTCCTATTTCTTATGTTCTTATAACACATGCTGTACCTGCCCTGGGAGTGTTTGATGAGACAGTGTAGAGGGAGCTTTACTTTGTATCTAAACCATGCTGTACCTGCCCTGGGAGTGTTTGATGGGACAGTGTAGAGGGAGCTTTACTCTGTATCTAACCTATGCTGTACCTGCCCTGGGAGTGTTTGATGGGACAGTGTAGAGGGAGCTTTACTCTGTATCTAACCCATGCTGTACCTGCCCTGGGAGTGTTTGATGGGACAGTGTAGAGGGAGCTTTACTCTGTATCTAACCCGTGCTGTACCTGCCCTGGGAGTGTTTGATGGGACAGTGTAGAGGGAGCTTTACTCTGTATCTAACCCATGCTGTACCTGCCCTGGGAGTGTTTGATGGGACAGTGTAGAGGGAGCTTTACTCTGTATCTAACCTGTGCTGTACCTGCCCTGGGAGTGTTTGATGGGACAGTGTAGAGGGAGCTTTACTCTGTATCTACCCCGTGCTGTACCTGCCCTGGGAGTGTTTGATGGGACAGTGTAGAGGGGGCTTTACTCTGTATCTAACCCATGCTGTACTTGCCCTGGGAGTGTTTGATGGGACAGTGTAGAGGGAGCTTTACTCTGTATCTAACCCGTGCTGTACTTGCCCTGGGAGTGTTTGATGGGACAGTGTAGAGGGAGCTTTACTCTGTATCTAACCCGTGCTGTACCTGCCCTGGGTGTGTTTGATGGGACAGTGTAGAGGGAGCTTTACCCTCGATCTAACCCATGATGTACATGCTGCAATATTGCTTGATGTTGACATTGGATGACATGATTAGAAAATATGTTCCATTACCAGAACTAACATAATTCCTAAAGAAACAGGACCCTGCCCTTTATCTGAAAAGAAAGTTTATTTTCAACTTACACATTACAAAAACAGAATGAAACCATGAACTAAAAAATCAAACTTGCATTTCTCCAGTGCCTTGCCCAAGCTCAGGACGTCCCAGAGCACTTTACAGCCAATGAAGTACTTTTTGAAGTGTAGTCACTGTTGTAATGTAGGAAACGTGGCAGCCAATTTGCGCACAGCAAGCTCCCACAGACAGCAATGTGATAATGACCAGATAATCTGTTTTTTAGTGATGTTGATTGAGGGATAAATATTGGCCCCAGGACACCGGGGAGAACGTCCCCTGCTCGTCTTCAAAATAGGGCCATGGGATCTTTTACATCCACCCGAGAGGGCAGACGGGGCCTCGGTTTAACGTCTCATCCATAAGACGGCATCTCTGACAGTGCAGCACTCCCTCAGCACTGCACCGGGGGTTTCTGCCTGCTATTATGGGCTCAAGTTCCTGCAGTGGGACTTGAACCCATGACCACCTGATTGGGAGGTGAGAGCGCTGCCCACTGAGCCACGGCTGATCGCGGGAAGCCAATGTAATTGTGAGCTGCCAACCAGAAGGCGGACACATCATCCAGGCCGACATTTCAGTGCAATACTGAGGGAGTGCTGCACTGTCAGAAGTGCTGTCTTTCAGGTGAGACACTGAATCAAGACGCCACCTATCTGTTTCAGGAATCCTGAAAAGCAGGGAATTCTCCACCTATCCCGGCTAATGTTCCTCCCTCAACCAACACCACAAAGAAAGACCATCTGGCCATTTATCTCATTTTATTTTTTGATTCATCTCGGGATGTGAGGCCGGCGTTTATTGCCCACCCCTAGAGGCCCTGAATACAACTCGCTCGGCCACTTCGGAGGGCAGTTAAGAGTCAATCACGTTGGTGCAGGACTGGAGTCACCTATAGGCCCAGACCGGGTAAGGACAGCAGGTTTCCTTCCCTAAAGGACATCAGTGAACCCGTTGGGTTTTTAATGACAGCTTGATGGTCACTTTTACTGCTTTCAAACCAGTTTGGGATCTTGCTCTGCACAAATTGACTGCCAGGTTTGCCTACATAACAGCGGCTGAACTTCCAAAGCAAGTCATTGGCTGTGAATCAGGATGTCCCGAGGATGAGGAAGGTGCAATATAAATGCAAGTTCTTTCTTTGCCTCTATATTACTCAAGTCAGTCTCTCAGTAACTGTCCTTGGAGCTGCATTCTAAATCATATTCTTGGATTCGTTGTTTGATGTACGAGAGCTTGTTCTTCAAATATGTGCATCGTTCCTTCTTCTCCATGAATGCTGGGTCCTGTTTAATAAAAGAAACTCTTATTAGAGGGCCGGGTAGTTGTTGCATGGAATGGGAACTCAACTAAGGAATTATTCCCTTGCCAAATAACACCTTAAAAAAGAAGTCGAATGCATTTCGAAGAGGGTTTTAAGGATTGAGAACAGACCCAGTGGTCAGCTGTGGCTCAGTGGGTAGCACTCACTCTCGCCTCTGAGCCAGAAGGTTGTGGGTTCAAGTCCCACTCCAGAGATTTAAGTACAAAATCCAGGCAGCCACTCCAGTGCAGTGCTGAGGGAGCGCCGCACTGTCAGAGGGGCAGTGCTGAGGGAGCTCCGCACTGTCAGAGGGGCAGTGCTGAGGGAGCGCCGCACTGTCAGAGGGGCAGTACTGAGGGAGCGCCGCACTGTCAGAGGGGCAGTGCTGAGGGAGCGCCGCACTGTCAGAGGGGCAGTACTGAGGGAGCGCCGCACTGTCAGAGGGGCAGTACTGAGGGAGCGCCGCACTGTCAGAGGGGTAGTACTGAGTTGCGCCGCACTGTCAGAGGGGCAGTGCTTATTTGTTTATGGGATGTGGGTGTCACTGGCAAGGCCAGCATTTATTGCCCATCCCTAATTACCCTCGAGAAGGTGGTGGTGAGCCACCTTCTTGAACCGCTGCAGTCCGTGTTGTTAGGGAGGGTGTTCCAGGATTTTGACCCAGTGACGATGAAGGATCGGCGATATATTTCCAAGTCAGGATGATGTGTGACTTGGAGGTGGTGGTGTTCCCATGCGCCTGCTGCCCTTGTCCTTCTAGGTGGAAGAGGTCGTGGGTTTGGGAGGTGCTGCCGAAGATGCCTTGACGAGTTGCTGCAGTGCATCTTGGAGATGGTACACACTGCAGCCACGGTGCGCCGGTGGTGGAGGGAGTGAATGTTTAAGGTGGTGGATGGGGTGCCAATCAAGCGGGTTGCTTTGTCCTGGATGGTGTCGAGCTTCTATGAGTGTTGTTGGAGCTGCACTCATCCAGGCAATTGGAGAGTATTCCATCACACTCCTGACTTGGGCCTTGTAGATGGTGGAAAGGCTTTGGGGAGTCAGGAGGTGAGACACTCGCGCAGAATACCCAGCCTCTGACCTGCTCTTGTTGCCACAGTATTTATGTGGCTGGTCCAGTTAAGTTTCTGGTCAATGGTGACCCCCAGGATGTTGATGGTGGGGGGATTCGGCGATGGTAATGCCGTTGAATGTCAAGGGGCGGTGGTTAGACACTCGCTTGTTGGAGATAGTCCTTGTGTGGCGCGAATGTTACCTGCCACTTATCAGCCCAAGCCTGAACATCGTCCAGGTCTTGTTGCATACGGGCATGGACTGCTTCATTATCTGAGGAGTTGTGAATGGCACTGAACACTGCAGTCATCAGCGAACATCCCCATTTCTGACCTTATGTTGCAGGGAAGGTCATTGATGAAGTAGCTGAAGATGGTTGGGCCTAGGACACTGCCCTGAGGAACTCCTGCAGCGATGTCCTGGGGCTGTGATGATTGACCTTCAACCACCACAACCAGGTACTGAGGGAGCGCCGCACTGTCGGAGGGGCAGTATTGAGGGAGCACTGCACTGTTGGAGGGGCAGTACCGAAGGAGCGCTGCACTGTCTGAGGGGCAGTACTGAGGGAGCGCTGCACTGTCGGAGGGGCAGTACTGAGGGTGCACTGTACTGTCGCAGGGGCAGTACTGAGGGAGCACTGCACTGTCGGAGGTGCAGTACTGAGGGAGCGCCGCACCGTCGGAGGGGCAGTACTGAGGGAGCGCTGCACTGTCGGAGGTGCAGTACTGAGGGAGTGCCGCACTGTCATGGGGCAGTACTGAGGGAGTGCTGCACTGTCGGAGGGGCAGTACAGAGGGAGCGCAGCACTGTCGGAGGGGCAGTACAGAGGGAGCGCAGCACTGTCAGAGGGGCAGTACTGAGGGAGCGCCGCACTGTCAGAGGGGCAGTACTGAGGGAGCGCCGCACTGTCGGAGGGGCAGTACTGAAGGAGCGCCGCACTGTCGGAGGGGCAGTACTGAGGGAGCGCCACACTGTCGGAAGGGCAGTACTGAGGGAGCGCCACACTGTCGGAGGGGCAGTACTGAGGGAGCGCCACACTGTCGGAGGGGCAGTACTGAGGGAGCGCTGCACTGTTGGAGGGGCAGTACTGAGGGAGCGCCGCACTGCAGGAGGGGCAGTACTGAGGGTGCGCCGCACTGTTGGAGGGGCAGTACTGAGGGAGCGCCGCACTGCAGGAGGGGCAGTACTGAGGGTGCGCCGCACTGTTGGAGGGGCAGTACTGAGGGAGCGCTGCACTGTCGGAGGTGCCGTCTTTCAGATGAGACGATAAACAGAGGGCCCGTCTGCCCTCTCAGGTGGATGTTAAAGATCCCACAGCTCTATTTAGAAGAGGAGATAGGGAGTTCTCCTTGGTGGCCTGGCCAATATTTATCCCTCAACCAACATCACTGGTCATTATCGCATTGCTGTTTGTGGGAGCTTGCTGTGCGCAAGTTGGCTACCGCGTTTCCTACATCATAACAGAGACTACATTTCAAAAAGCACTTCATTGGCTGTGAAGTGCTTTGGGACATTGTGGAAAGCGCTGGAGAAATACGAGTCTTTCTTTGGATCCTCCATGGAATGCAGTGGCTGGGATTGCAGGAGCAATGAGCGAGTGACCCGCGGGCTGTAACTGGACCAAGTTGTTAGTGTGGGTCCTGAGGTTGGATTAGTATGCTGATATTCTACTTGATTTCCTTTGAGGTGTCGGAGAAATTTGCCAGAGCTTTAATTCCACAGGAGACTGAGTGGGTTGGGTAGAGTCTATGATGGGAGTGTTGTAGCCGGTCTATTCAGAGAATGGATTGAGTAGAGTCCATGATGGGCGTGTTGTACCTGGTCTATTCAAAGGGATTGAGTAGAGTCCATGATGGGAGTGTTGTACCTGGTCTATTCAGAGAAGGGATTGAGTAAAGTCCATGATGGGAGTGTTGTACCCGGTCTATTCAGAGAAGGGATTGAGTAGAGTCCACGATGGGAGTGTTGTACCTGGTCTGTTCAGAGAAGGGATTGAGTAGAGTCCATGATGGGAGTGTTGTACCTGGTCTATTCAGAGAAGGGATTGAGTAAAGTCCATGATGGGAGTGTTGTACCTGGTCTATTCAGAGAAGGGATTGAGTAGAGTCCATGATGGGAGTGTTGTACCTGGTCTATTTAGAGAAGGGATTGAGTAGAGTCCATGATGGGAGTGTTGTACCTGGTCTATTTAGAGAAGGGATTGAGTAGAGTCCATGATGGGAGTGTTGTACCCGGTCTATTCAGAGAAGGGATTGAGTAGAGTCCATGATGGGAGTGTTGTACCTGGTCTGTTCAGAGAAGGGATTGAGTAGAGTCCATGATGGGAGTGTTGTACCCGGTCTATTTAGAGAAGGGATTGAGTAGAGTCCATGATGGGAGTGTTGTACCCGGTCTATTTAGAGAAGGGATTGAGTAGAGTCCATGATGGGAGTGTTGTACCCGGTCTATTCAGAGAAGGGATTGAGTAGAGTCCATGATGGGAGTGTTGTACCCGGTCTGTTCAGAGAAGGGATTGAGTAGAGTCCATGATGGGAGTGTTGTACCTGGTCTATTCAGAGAAGGGATTGAGTAGAGTCCATGATGGGAGTGTTGTACCCGGTCTATTCAGAGAAGGGATTGAGTAGAGTCCATGATGGGAGTGTTGTACCTGGTCTGTTCAGAGAAGGGATTGAGTAGAGTCCATGATGGGAGTGTTGTACCTGGTCTGTTCAGAGAAGGGATTGAGTAGAGTCCATGATGGGAGTGTTGTACCTGGTCTATTCAGAGAAGGGATTGAGTAGAGTCCATGATGGGAGTGTTGTACCCGGTCTATTCAGAGAAGGGATTGAGTAGAGTCCATGATGGGAGTGTTGTACCTGGTCTGTTCAGAGAAGGGATTGAGTAGAGTCCATGATGGGAGTGTTGTACCTGGTCTATTCAGAGAAGGGATTGAGTAGAGTCCATGATGGGAGTGTTGTACCTGGTCTATTTAGAGAAGGGATTGAGTAGAGTCCATGATGGGAGTGTTGTACCTGGTCTATTCAGAGAAGGGATTGAGTAGAGTCCATGATGGGAGTGTTGTACCTGGTCTGTTCAGAGAAGGGATTGAGTAGAGTCCATGATGGGAGTGTTGTACCTGGTCTGTGGAGGGAATGGTTCTGATGGCCTTTTTCTTATTCCATGCTTTTTTATCGTCTTAAATGGCAGATGAAAATCTAATGCAATCCAAACCGGGTCAACGCAAATTTGGGGGATGTTGAAACCAGTTAATATAGAGCACCAATCTTGGATTGCTCGCTGTGTGAAGCCCCCGGTTAATAGAGGCTGGCCGAGACTTCAAATGCAGCATCAGGAACACACACATTTACCGATTCATTAAAAACCTTTTTTTGGTGTGCAACAGCACAATTGGTGATTGGTCAATGCCAGCCACTGTTATCACCGGTCACATTACCAGCACTACCCAATCAGCTATGACAAATCAATTCTTGAAGACCACACAAGGAAGCCGCCATCTTTCTTTTTATATTTTTTTTTACCTTCTCACCTGGTTTTCTGCTAACTCTACAATTTCTAAAATGAGTTACGATCCAGATTACCATGATCTAACTGAATGGCGGAGCAGGCTCGAGGGGTCTACTCCTGTTCCTATTTATTTTTCCTTCCCCCCTCGGTTGAATGTGTCTGTTGTGATGGTGAATACTCACATTCTTTTTCTCCTCATAATCTTCAAGGATCTTTCCAATCCGTTTGTGTTCCTGGAAAGGGGAGAGGACAAGATTGGTGGTCTGAGTAGGATCACAGTGCGACGGGATTATCAGTATTTAGCAGCGCTGGCGAGTGGGTCACTGGACAATTCTTTGGTGTAGAGAGTTCAGTTACTGCCTGCGCTAAACCCAGAGTGTAGCCACCGTGGGCGTCGCTGTGTCCTGAGCTCCCAGGCTCATGGGATGCTTGGAGGACTTGCATGAGAGGACAACCCTTTTTACCGCTCTCTTCTCCATCTATCCTCTTCCTCACTCAGACACGCAATGCTATCTCTTCATGCCCCAGCGAGGGAACACTAAGCATTGGGGCCGAGTGTCCATGAAGGCTCAGTGGGAAAAGTCAATGCCCTCTATGGTACTGAGCCTTACTGGTCACTTAGCTCCCAGGCTCAATCCCTGGCCAGTGCTGGGTCAGCACATCACTCCTGGGGCATTAGTCGGACTGCTACAATTGGCCCCAGTGCCCCCCGGGGTTAAGAAGTTGGGTGCGCGTTTGTAGAACAGAATTGGACTCGACCGTGATGCCTCTGTGGCCAAATATCATTGCGCCAATCGCTGCCTCGACTGGCAAGTGAAGGAACCAGAGCGTTGCTGGTCAGAACGCCACCTCAGTGGGTGTTACCGCCTCCAGGCGTGCCACAGGTTGTGCGTCACCCGCGCCAACACTGGGCCCCCCCTCCTCAACATTCTGTAAACAACTCACAAGCTCACAGCAACCTGCAGTGTTGTTAAAACCAGTGGAACATTCCCCGGCCTTATCAGCTCCTTATCAGCAGACCCGAGACGAAGCAACAAAAGCAGAGAGTTATTAAATATTTGCTGCCAACAACTGGTGCTGGGGAGTTCCGCCTCGATCCACAAACACTGGGTTCCGCCCCACAGTGAATGTTTCATCCTGGTACGTGAGTAAAGAAAGAAAGAATTACATTTATACAACACCTTCCATAACCCCAGGACGTCTCAAAGTGCTTTCCAGCCAATGAAGTACTTTTTGACGTGTAGTCACTGTTGTAATGTAGGAAACGCGGCAGCCAATTTGAGCACAGCAAGATCCCACAAACAGCAATGTGGTAATGACCAAATAATCTGTTTTTAAAGATGTTGATTGAGGGAAAAATATTGGCCCAAGGACACTGCGGAGAACTCCCCCTGCTCTTCTTCGAAATAGTGGCCGTGGGATCTTTTACGTCCACCTGAGAGAGCTGACGGGGCCCGGGTTTAACATCTCATATGAAAGACGGCACCTCCAACAGTGCGGCGCTCCCTCAGTACTGCCCCTCCGACAGTGCGGCGCTCCCTCAGTACTGCCCCTCCGGCAGTGCGGTGCTCCCTCAGTACTGCCCCTCCGACAGTGCGGCACTCCCTCAGTACTGTCCCTCCGACAGTGCGGTGCTCCCTCAGTACTGCCCCTGCGACAGTGCAGCGCTCCCTCAGTACCGCCCCTCCGACAGTGCGGCGCTCCCTCAGTACTGCCCCTCCGACAGTGCAGCGCTCGTTCAGTACTGCACTGGGAGTGTTGGCCTAGATTTTGTGCACAAAAAGATCCAATGGCCACTATTTGAAAGAAGAGGAGGGGGGAGTTCTCCCCGGTGTCCTGGGGCCAATATTTATCCCTCAACCAACATCACTAAAAACAGATTATCCAGTCATTATCAAGTTGCTGCTTGTGGGAGCTTGCTGTGCGCAAATTGACTGCCGAACTTCCTACATCACAACAGTGACTGCACTTCAAAAATATTTTGTTGGTTGTAATATGGTTTAGGACGTCCTGAGGTCGTGATAGGCGCTATATAAATGCAAGTCTTTTTCTGCCTCTTTATTCACCCAAGAATCCCACACAATTTCCAGCGGGAGCCAGTGGCCAGTGTTCGGGAGCAGAAACCCCCAGCTCGTTCCCCCCCTCCGTACCCCAGGGCTTCCGAGGCCAGTTATAAAGCTCCTGACCGTCTCGTCAATTCAGCGACAGCAGACTAACTAAGCTGCGTGGGGAGTCTTTCCTCGGGAGGGGCGCGTGTCTGAGTTGTAGGGTTTAAAAAATTGTGAGGGTGTTGTAGGCGTGTTATTATTGCAGCTATCGGGAATCCTAACTCCTAACTCAGGGACAGTCGCCTCCAACACCGATCGGATCCAAAACAACACCAGCACACGGACCAGTCACGGCCTGCTCAATGGTTATTATTATCTGACCTCGAGAGTGATTCTGTCTGGTCAGAGTATGTTTACTGGGACTTCGATCCAGTCTCTGAACTTGGCACGAGAGCGAGAGAGCGTGAGAAAAGAAAGGCAGAGGGGAGCAAGAGAAAGACAGAAAAGGGGGAGGGAGAGAGAGAAGAAATGACAGAAGGCAAAGTAACAAACGAGACACCGAAAGATGACTACAGAAAGCAAATATGGAGATTGAAGGAGCACAGGACCGAGGGAGACTAAAGGGGCTTTTATATTACAGGACAGGGGCAGACAGCAGCACGGGACCCCTCCCCTCCCACGTCCCCCCTTCCCTCCGCCCTCCCCTCCCCTCACCTTCCCCCTCCGCCTCTTCCCTCCACCCCCCCCGGCATCACCAATAGAGCTATGGGGAGGGGGTGACAACATTGTAGAGGCAGGAAGCTGTGAGACTACGAGCGGGCTATTGGTTTGAAGCTGCTGGTTGTGTAGAGGAGACGCAGTGACTCTCTTGGTCCTCCTGTTCTCACACACGGTGCTGCCCAGGGCTGAGCCAAGGGGCCGCAGCAGCTCACAGTGACTGGACCACAACAAACACCCAGCGTGAGAAATCTCTGTACTCGACTCCCGGGAAAGGTTGCCAACTCTGGGTGGGCGTATTCCTGGAGTTTTTATCACATGACCTCCAGCTCCAATTGTTTTTATAATAAACAAACGTGTTGAAAGAAAATGAACAAAACACACTGGGGCAAAAATTGGGCCACGCCCCCTTTGGGGAACTACTTTTAGTGCCCCAAAAAAGTTAGCGCCCCCGCGCCCGAAATTGAATGGTAGCACCCCAAGCAGGAGGCGGGGCTACTGGAAGCACTCCCCCTCCCTCTTGGGGCGCGCCCATTGAATATCGCGGCGCGACGTGCAACAGCGCCACACGCGTTGGCAGGTAGCGCCGCGGTATTACAGGCCTCCCTCCCCGATTAAAGGGGCAGGACCTAGCGCACCGGGGCCCTGCTGGGCTCCTTGAGCGCCGGGCTGCCCGATCGCGGCCGGCACCCCACGAGAGGAGGCGAGAGGAGGCAGGTTCTGGCAGGCGGCCCCCCAAAAAATGGCCGCCCGGCACCTGCCCTTTAATTATTGCTGCCATGGCCACAAACATGCCACCCTGACCCTTTCGGCCATAGCGTCCGGCGGTAGGTCAGGGGGCGCTACCGAAGATCGCGGCCGGGTGCGAGCGAGGCGCTGCGATGAGGTCATTGCCGGAGGCACCGCACCACGGGAGGCTACCGCCGCCGCTAACCACCCGTTGAATTTCACGGGAGGCGATAGCAGCGCCGCGCCCGGACGCTAGGGGCTTTGTGTCCTGTTAGCACCCCCTCGGGAAACTAACGGGAGGCACAAAGCAAACAAAATTTCCCCCCACTATTTTTTTAATGCCTTGATGATTTTCCTCCTGGGTGTTGCCCGCGGCCGTGTCCCGGAGATTAATCTTCAATTCCTGGAGACTCCAGGCCAATCCTGGAGGGTTGACAACCTTGCCCCAGAAATGGAAGCACTCTGTGCCACAACTGACCCAGTTCCCCATGACCTCCCTGTGAGCCAGTTCCTCACTGACCCATGACCTCCCTGTGACCCAGTTCCCCACTGACCCTTGACCTCCATGTGACCCAGTTCCCCACTGACCCATGACCTCTCTGTGACCCAGTTCCCCACTGACCCATGACCTCCCTGTGACCCAGTTCCCCACTGACCCTTGACCTCCATGTGACCCAGTTCCCCACTGACCCATGACCTCTCTGTGACCCAGTTCCCCACTGACCCATGACCTCCCTGTGACCCTGTTCCCCACTGACTCATGACCTCCCTGTGTGACCCAATTTCCCACTGACCTCCCTGTGACCCAGTTTCCCGCTGACCCATGACCTCCCTGCCACCCAGTTTCCCGCTGACCCATGACCTCCCTGTGACCCAGTTTCCCACTGACTTATGACCTCCCTGTGACCCAGTTTCCCACTGACCCATGACCTCCCTGTGTGACCCAATTTCCCACTGACCTCTGACTGCTCCGTGTATCGAGGCAGTTTTTCTATCAGGATCTTCAGCTCCCTGAACCTTTTGCTGGCTGTGTGGACCTCGGAGTGTAGCTCCTTGTATTCTGCGTACTGATCGTTGAACACTCCTTTATAACGCTCCCTCTCCTCCGCTGTCTCGATCTTTGGGTACTTTCTAAAAAAAAACAGTTTACAGTGGGATGTGGTCAGTCAATGGACCAGCTTTGAGCTGTGTGCAAACGTTCCCTGACTCTCCATCGTGTTGTCACGTCTCATGGTAATATCTGCACCAATGGTTCAATTGGGTTACACTCACTGACAAGGTGAAGGCGTTACCGAGTTACACTCAACAGCAATCTGCATTTATACAGCGCCTTTAGCATAGCAAGACATCCCAAGGTGCTTCACAGGAGCAATTATCAAACAAAATTTGACACCGAGCCACATAAGGAGATATTAGGACAGGTGACCAAAAGCTTGGTCAAAGGTTTTAAGGAGTGTCTTAAAGGAGAGAGGTAGAGAGGTTTAGGGAGGGAATTCCAGAACTTAGGGCCTCGGCAACAGAAGGCACGGCTGCCAATGGTGGAGCGATGGAAATCGGGGATGGAGTTACAGAATTGGAGTTATATTGACTGACAGGTGAAGGTGTTACCGGGCATAAATATTCATTGTGCGTTTACTAACGAGACGAATATCCTTACGTTACGTAATCGGGAATGATGAGGGGCTTTGGAATGTATCCGGCTGGAATAGATTTGTTGAGGGTCCCGGGACCATCGGACGAGAGCTGGATGCTCTTGGTGACCCCTTCGTCCTGAGGTTCTGGCGTGTTTCTTCTGAATGACATCCGCTTGAAAGAGAACGGCCGTCTCAGCCTGGTCACTGCAGCCGTCTTACTCTACAAGAAACAAGAAATTGTTAGGACAGCTGGAAGCTCGAGCCTAACTGACAAAAGCAGTGGTTTTATGTGGGACCAGAGGTGTGGGGGGGTGGGGGCGGACTGGGCTACATCACTCCGACAAGAACAGAAGAAATGGGAGCAGGAGTCGGCCATTCGAGCCTGCTCCGCCATTCAATAAGATCATGGCTGATCTTCTAGAAAGAAAGACTTGCATTTATATAGCGCCTTTCATGACCACTGGATGTCCCAAAGTGCTTTACAGCCAATGAAGTATAGTCACTGTTGTAATGTAGGAAACGCGGCAGCCAATTTGCACACAGCAAGCTCCCACAAACAGCAATGTGATAAATGACCAGATAATCTGTGTTTTGTGATATTGGTTGAGGGATAAATATTGGCCCCAGGACGAACTCCCCTGCTCTTCTTTGAAATCGTGGCCATGGGATCTTTTGCGTCCAACTGCGAGGGTAGGCGGGGGCCTCGGTTTAACATCTCATCTGAGAGACGGCACCTCCAACAGTGTAGCACTCCCTCAGCACTCCACTGGAGTGCCAGACTAGATTTTTGTGCTCAAGTCTCTGGAGTGGGACTTGAACCCACAACCTTCATGACTCAGAGGCGAGAGTGCTGCCCACTGAGCCACAGCTGACACAACTACCTCAACTCCACCTTCCTGCACTATCCCCATATCCCTCGATTCCCTTAATATCCAAAAATCTATCGATCTCTGCCTTGAATATACTCAACGACTGAGCCTCCACAGCCCTCTGGGGCAGAGAATTCCAAAGATTCACCGCCCTCCGAGTGAAGAAATTCCTCCTCATCTCAGTCTTAAATGGCCGACCCCTTATTTTATATGTTTCAATGAGATCACCTCTCATTCTTCTAAACTCTAGAGAATATAGGCCCAGTCTACTCAATCTCTCCTCATAGGACAATCCCCCTCCCCCAGGAATCAGTCTGGTGAACCTTCGTTGCGCTTCCTCTATGGCAAGTATATCCTTCTGAAGTGGGGAAAGCACGCTGACAGCTCACATAGTGATGTGCAAGTGGCACTGGCAGACATGAAAAACCACATCCATGAGGTGCGGTCAAAGCTGGCCGTGTAGACAGACACCAGGTCTAAGAAAAACTTTGTTTGTGCACCTAAGCTGCTCTTGTGGTTTTGCTGTCTGGGTCACAATGATAACATGTTCTTTTTGCTCATCACTTCAGCAGTTTAGGTTAACAATTAGTTATGCAGCTTGTATATGTACACCTTAAGATATGTAATCCAATCCGTGAAGGTGCACGCGGGCCAAGGTCCAATTAAGTTGTGAGAGCGGATTGTGCACGAGGCTACCATGACTTTTGAACGCATAAATATGTAACGCTTACTGTATCAATTTGGAGAAGTCTCCTGCCACGCCAGTAGAGATTGTCTCCCCATCGATCGATGTAACAAAAACAACTTGACTATCGATCTGAAAACCTTGTGTCGAGTGTTAGTCTAAAATACTCCACAACACTTCCTTAGGTAAGGAGACCAAAACTGTACACAATACTCCAGGTGTGGTCTCACCAGGGCCCTATGCAACTGTAGTAAGACTTCCTTACTCTTATAATCCAATCTTTTTGTAATAAAGGCTAACATACCATTGCTTTCCTAATTGCTTGTTGTACCTGCATGTTAACTTTCTTCTGCTTTTCTACTCAAGCTTCATGGGATCACAGCATTTCCAGATCCTGTCCTCACATCATATCCGCACACATCTTCCAGCAAATAATGATCAGGAGCAGGAAGCCTGGTTTCCACCCCCACCCCCCGCCAATCCTGCTCTCACTTGTTGCCCACAGAGACAGACACAAACACAGCAACAACTTGCATTTATATAGCGCCTTTAACATAGTAAAACATCCCAAGGCGATTCACAGGAGCGATTATCAAATAGGAGATATTAGGACAGGTGACGAGGTCGGTTTTAAGGAGTGTCTTAAAGGAGGAGAGAGAGATGGAGAGGTTTGGGGAGGGAATTCCGGAGCTCAGGGCCAGAATTGGAGGAGCGCAGAGTTCTTGGAGGATTGTAGGGCTGGAGGAGGTTAGAGATAGGGAGGGGTGAGGCTATGGAGGGATTTAAACACAAGGATGAGAATTTTAAATTGAGATGTTGCTGGACCAGGAGTCAGTGTAGGTCAGCGAGCACAGGGGCGATGGGTGAACGGGACTTGGTGCGAGACAGGTCGAGAAGGATGAGGAGGGATAGTTTACCATGTTCACAGTCACATAGGGTGTCATTCGTGACTTTGATAAGGCCCGTTTCAGTCCTGTGTTGAAAATATATCTGTGTACATCTTTCATTTTACCAGTAAATTGTGTTGTAAAGAATTGATTCATGGGTCATCTGCCCAGAAGTAGGACCTTCCCTGTACGAGCTGGTATCTTCAGCTGGCTGAAGCCAGGAACCTGTGCCGTTGCGTGTCTCACCTACTAATGCAGCAGGGCCTACCTGGTTCCTGAACGCTTCCCTTTCCCTTCTAGCTTGCTCATGACGCCACACTTTGATACACACGGCCGTGCTGATCAGGTACATGAGCATGTTGACGAATAGGAAGGCGGCGGCTGCGATCTGCCCGCTCTCCACCCGGCACAGCTGGTAGTACAGGGGGCTGTTGGCCATCATGGTGTAGCACAGGCCCCCCAAGCTGAAGCCGTTGACATAGACGATGCCGGCCGCCATGTACAGAAAGAAGAGGCAAGCGTTCATGGTGAATTCCGTCAGAGGCCACCAATCCGAGTCGAGGAGAATGGTCCTATAATAGAGCGTCAGTCCCAGGACCAAGAGCCCCACCGTCACGACCCAGGCCAGACCAGCCATGACCAGGACAAAAGGGGTTTTGGGTCCATTGTAGTAGTAATTGTTCCCAAACCCATAGCTTGGGAAAGATCCCCCACTGTAATTGTACCACTGGTTGTCTTTCTGTATGTACGCACATATACAGGCAACCACCATGGCGCCGAAGAGCAGCTCCATCACTCCCAGTAACCGCAGCAGTCCTGGCCATGACTTCATGTAAGCGTGCTTCAGCTGGTAGACGTGCATCCTCTCCATGTAGCTCTGGGCCGACTCAGGCTGCTTCTCTGTGAAATCGCTCTGAAACGTCGGCGCTGCTTCCCTTTCCTCTCTGGCCGACCACGTCCCCCACTCGAGCATACTCGAGTCCGTATCTTCGGCGACCCGCCCGGACTCCTCTGCAGAGGCGTCGCCGCCCATCGACACGTTCCTGCGCCAGCCTGGAAGAGGCGACACGGGGGGCGAGCACTCCTCCGCTCTCCACGGGGAGCTGAAGTTGAACAGCGACTTCGTACCCGCTCCGCGGCCCCTCAAGAAGTCCTTCCAAGAGTCGGGGATGAACCTTCTCTTCGGTTTGATGTTGGGCATGGGCAGTTCCTCTCCCAGCTCGCCCACTGGCGGCTGCAGCGGCAGAGGAGGCGGCTCGCTGGCGGAGTCATCTTCCTCGCAGCTGCTCGTGGCTGCGTTTGACATCAAGTACGTGGGCAGCACCTGCCTCTGGAGGTGGGAATGCTCGTCCTCTTGGCCATTGGCTGCTGTCCAGCTCCTGCCGTAACCATCGGTTACAGTTCTCCAATCTGAAGACATCCTTATTCTTCTCCCTGTTTGGTCTCTCCAACTGAACAAAGCAGAGAAGGGGAAGGAACAGCATTTAATCGGCACAAATACAACTGCCTTCACCACATCCAGTTTAACAAATGTGCTGGTAACTTTAACTACTCCAGGAGGTAAATCCCAGCTCCTTCCTATTTCAGGGCTGAGAGGAGCTTTAACATTCCATGGATTGGCACGGTGCCCTCAATGACTTCAGTTCCTCTGTGGAGTGTCAGGAGCCCAGAGCTGAGCAAACAAAAGACTGGACAATCAAAACTACATTTCTTGGATTTTTGACTTTTTAATACATTTTTTCTCTCTCTCCACTTGGTAACATCACCGGCCACACTCACACTCACACACAGAAATAAACAGAGACACACACACAGAAACAGACACACACAGACACAGACACACACATACAGAAACACTCACACACAGAAACAGACAGACACAGAAAGAGACAGACACAGAAAGAGACAGAGACAGAGACACACACACAGCGACACACACACACAGATACAGAAAGAGACAGACACAGACACAGAAAGAGACAGAGACACACACACAGAGACAAACACACACACACACAGAGAAAGGGACAGACACACACACAGACACAGAAAGAGACAGAGACACACACACAGAAACACAGAAACACACAGACACAGAAACACACAGACACAGAAACACAGACAGAGAGACACACACAGACAGACACACACAGAAACACACACAGAAAGAGACAGAGACTCACAGACACAGACACCCTTTCTCCCCCAGACCTCCTCCAAAGCTATAGCCCATGGCCAGAGAGCAGGAGATAGTGAAGGAGGATGGAAGATGGAACACGAGCTACTGCTGCCCTTACTTTTATTGGCATGGGTCACTGGCTGGGTACCGTACACGACAACCCACTGCCTCCCAAAGAAGTATCTCCGAGGTAGGTAAATATCAACATTTTTCAGTTTTAAGCAATGGCCCGGAGGAGCGGGCGATGGCGAGGATGGTTTAGTTGCCCTGGGAGGGGCTCCTTCTCGCTCGGGTCACCCGGGGGTTCACTGTGATTCAGTCAGAGCGGTGGGAATTGGTTGATGTGAGGCGTCAGCCGCGGCTCAGTTGGTTGCACTCTCCACCCTGCCCCCGCCACATGAGTCAGAGGTCGTGGGTTCAAGTCCCCACTCCGGAGACTCGAGCCCCATAATTCAGGCCGACACTCCCAGGGCAGTGCTGAGGGAGTGCGGCACTGTCGGAGGTGCCGTCTTTCCGATGACACATTAAACCGAGGCCCCGTCTGCCCTCTCAGGTGGACATAAAAGATCCCACGGCCACTATTCCAAAGAAGAGCAGGGGAGTTCTCCCCAGTGTCCTGGCCAGTGTTTATCCCTCAACCAACATCACTAAAACAGATTGTCTGGTCATTATCACATTGCTGTTTGTGGGGGCTTGCTGTGTGCAAATTGGCTGCCGCGTTTCCTACATTACAACAGTGACTTCAAAAGTGCTTGATTGATAGTCATAGAGTCATAACGGCACAGAAGGAGGCCATTCGGCCCATCGAGTCCATGCCGGCTCTCTGTAGAGCAATCCAGTCAGTCCCATTCCCCCGCTCTATCCCCGTAGCCCTGCAAGTTTATTTCCCTCAAGTGTCTATCCAGTCTCCCCTTGAAAACATCGAGTGTCTCCGCTTCCACCACTTCCGTCGGCAGCGAGTTCCAGGTCCTCACCACTCGCTGCGTAAAAAAGTTTCCCCTCACGTCCCCCCTGTATCTCTTGCCCAAAACCTTAAATCTGTGTCCCCCTAGTCCTTGTACCGCCAACTAGTGGGAACAGTGCTTTGGGACGTCCTGCGGATGCGAAAGGCACTATAGACATGAGAGCTCTTTCCTTCTTTGATGCCTACAATTTGCCACATGGTGCGTGTCCAATCTAAGCCAGGCCAATCGAGATGGTGAGGAACTTTCACACAACTAAATTGGTAAGAGTGCAGATCATTGCAGGCAACCAGTTACACAGAGGCACTGGTCCAAGTACAGAGTCAACCTCACAGCATCCAGATTACACTTGGCACCTTTTGCCAAGTCCATGACCAAAGTCAAAATTGCTCGCACTCTGGCTATTGTTAAAGAAAGACTTGCATTTATATAACAACTTGCATTTATATAGCGCCTTTAACGTAGTAAAATGTCCCAAGGCGCTTCACAGGAGCGATTATCAAACAAAATTTGACATCGAGCCACGTAAGGATAAATTAGGGCCGATGACCAAAAGCTGGGTCAAAGAGGTAGGTTTTAAGGAGCGTCTTAAAGGAGGAGAGAGAGGTGGAGAGGTTTAGGGAGGGAATTCTAGAGCTCGGGGCCCAGGCAGCTGAAGGCACGGCCGCCAATGGTAGAGCGATTAAAATCGGGGATGCGCAAGAGGCCAGAATTGGGTATATAGTGACTTTCACAACCTCAGAACATCCCAAAGCGCTTCACAGCCACTGAAGTACTTTTGGAAGTGCAGTCACTGTTGTAATGTAGGAAACGTGGCAGCCTATTTGCGCACAGCAAGCTCCCACAACAGCAATGTGATAATGACCAGACAATCTGTTTTAGTCATGTTGGTTAGGGATAAATATGGCCAGGACACCGGGGAGAACTCCCCCTGCTCTTCTTCAAATAGTGCCGTGGATCTTTTAGAGGGCAGACGAGGCCTCGGTTTAACACTTCATCCGAAAGACGGCACCTCCGACAGTGCAGCGCTCCCTCAGTACTGGCCCTCCGACAGTGCAGCGCTCCCTCAGTACTGGCCCTCCGACAGTGCAGCGCTCCCTCAGTACTGGCCCTCCGACAGTGCAGCACTCCCTCAGGACTGGCCCTCCGACAGTGCAGCGCTCCCTCAGTACTGGCCCTCCGACAGTGCGGCGCTCCCTCAGTACTGGCCCTCCGACAGTGCGGCGCTCCCTCAGTACTGGCCCTCCGACAGTGCAGCGCTCCCTCAGTACTGGCCCTCCGACAGTGCAGCGCTCCCTCAGTACTGGCAGCGGGAGTGTCGGTCTAGATTTTGTGCCCAAGTCTCTGGAGTGGGGACTTGAACCCATGACCTTCTGACTCCGAGGCGAGAGAGAGCTGCCCACTGAACCACCGCTGCTACTGTGAGCACAGCCAAATTTCACAAACAGGAATTACACGAATGACCAGTTAATCGGTTTCTGAGGCTCCTCTTTGAATGGCTTTGAGGGGTTGTTTAATGTCAGCTGCAGCCGGCTGAACGGACAGATGGTGCCTTTAATGTCCAAACCCAAGATCAGCACCTTCGACAAGGCATCGCCCTCTGTTAGGGTTGCCAACTCTGAGTGGACGTATTCCTGGCTGTTCCATCACATGACCTCCTCCTCCAGCTGCCCAACCCAGTCCAACAGGGTCACATAACATTTTTAAAAAACACACACAATTTTTTTAATGCCCTTATGATTTCTTTTCCCCCGGATGTTGCTCATTGCAGTGACCCGGAGATTAATCTTCAAATCCTGGAGACTCCAGGGCAATTCTGGAGGGTTGGGAACCCTAACTTCAGTACTCGACTAGACAGTGGGTTCAAACCCCAGTTGGCCCCATTGACTGTGATCTGGAAATTGATCTAGGTCCAACTCTTATGTTTTGTTGGATCCAGGAACATCCAACCCAGACTTTGACCCGGCTAGACCCATCCAACCCAGAGTTAGACCCCGCGAGGCCCATCCAACCCAGACTTTGACCCGGCTAGACCCATCCAACCCAGACTTTGACCCGGCTAGACCCATCCAACCCAGAGTTAGACCCCGCGAGGCCCATCCAACCCAAACTTAGACCCCGCTAGACCCATCCAACCCAGGGTTAGACCCCGCGAGGCCCATCCAACCCAGGGTTAGACCCCGCTAGACCCATCCAACGCAGAGTTAGACCCCGCGAGGCCCATCCAACCCAGGGTTAGACCCCGCTAGACCCATCCAACGCAGAGTTAGACCCCGCGAGGCCCATCCAACCCAGAGTTAGACCCCGCGAGGCCCATCCAACCCAGAGTTAGACCCCACGAGGCCCATCCAACCCAGAGTTAGACCCCGCGAGGCCCATCCAACCCAGAGTTAGACTCCGCTAGACCCATCCAACTCAGGGTTAGACCCCACTAGACCCATCCAACCCAGGGTTAGACCCCGCGAGGCCCATCCAACCCAGAGTTAGACCCTGCTAGACCCATCCAACCCAGGGTTAGACCCCACTAGACCCATCCAACCCAGAGTTAGACCCCGCGAGGCCCATCCAACCCAGAGTTAGACCCCGCGAGGCCCATCCAACCCAGAGTTAGACCCCACTAGACCCATCCAACCCAGGGTTAGACCCCGCGAGGCCCATCCAACCCAGAGTTAGACCCCGCGAGGCCCATCCAACCCAGAGTTAGACCCCGCGAGGCCCATCCAACCCAGAGTTAGACCCCACTAGACCCATCCAACCCAGGGTTAGACCCCGCGAGGCCCATCCAACCCAGAGTTAGACCCTGCTAGACCCATCCAACCCAGAGTTAGACCCTGCTAGACCCATCCAACCCAGGGTTAGACCCCACTAGACCCATCCAACCCAGGGTTAGACCCCACTAGACCCATCCAACCCAGAGTTAGACCCCGCGAGGCCCATCCAACCCAGAGTTAGACCCCGCGAGGCCCATCCAACCCAGAGTTAGACCCCGCGAGGCCCATCCAACCCAGAGTTAGACCCTGCTAGACCCATCCAACCCAGAGTTAGACCCCGCGAGGCCCATCCAACCCAGAGTTAGACCCTGCTAGACCCATCCAACCCAGAGTTAGACCCCACTAGACCCATCCAACCCAGAGTTAGACCCCGCTAGACCCATCCAACCCAGAGTTAGACCCCACTAGACCCATCCAACCCAGGGTTAGACCCCGCTAGACCCATCCAACCCAGAGTTAGACCCCACTAGACCCATCCAACCCAGGGTTAGACCCCGCTAGACCCATCCAACCCAGGGTTAGACCCCGTGAGGCCCATCCAACCCAGAGTTAGACCCCGCGAGGCCCATCCAACCCAGAGTTAGACCCTGCTAGACCCATCCAACCCAGAGTTAGACCCTGCTAGACCCATCCAACCCAGAGTTAGACCCCACTAGACCCATCCAACCCAGAGTTAGACCCCACTAGACCCATCCAACCCAGAGTTAGACCCCACTAGACCCATCCAACCCAGAGTTAGACCCCGCGAGACCCATCCAACCCAGAGTTAGACCCCACTAGACCCATCCAACCCAGAGTTAGACCCTGCTAGACCCATCCAACCCAGAGTTAGACCCCGCGAGACCCATCCAACCCAGGGTTAGACCCCACTAGACCCATCCAACCCAGGGTTAGACCCCGCGAGACCCATCCAACCCAGGGTTAGACCCCACTAGACCCATCCAACCCAGAGTTAGACCCCACTAGACCCATCCAACCCAGAGTTAGACCCCGCGAGACCCATCCAACCCAGGGTTAGACCCCACTAGACCCATCCAACCCAGAGTTAGACCCCACTAGACCCATCCAACCCAGAGTTAGACCCCACTAGACCCATCCAACCCAGAGTTAGACCCCACTAGACCCATCCAACCCAGGGTTAGACCCCGCGAGACCCATCCAACCCAGAGTTAGACCCCACTAGACCCATCCAACCCAGAGTTAGACCCCACTAGACCCATCCAACCCAGAGTTAGACCCCGCGAGACCCATCCAACCCAGGGTTAGACCCCACTAGACCCATCCAACCCAGAGTTAGACCCCACTAGACCCATCCAACCCAGGGTTAGACCCCGCGAGACCCATCCAACCCAGGGTTAGACCCCGCGAGACCCATCCAACCCAGAGTTAGACCCCACTAGATCCATCCAACCCAGAGTTAGACCCTGCTAGACCCATCCAACCCTTCCCTCAATGGGAAACTCTCCCAGTTCCTGGTTTCCAGCCTCACCTCTTTCCCACTGATCCCAGGATGAGTTGTTCCCCCAAACTGGGCGGATCTGAATTCACTCCCAGTCACATCCACATTCAGTGCCCCGGCAAAGCTACCGCGTGCCTGCAGAGAGAAAGTGACAAAGCAAGGATTGCAAAGAGCCAGATTCAGACAGACCACCAGGTGGTTTAAGGAAAGCCCCGCTCAGTGAGTTAGACCGACAGCCGAGCCAAGCCGGCTCCTTCAGCGGCGCCCCCAGACCAGAGGGCGAATGGCCCCAGACACTCACCACCGACCCAATCCCAATCCGGCTGACGGGCGGTCCCGGGAGAGGATCGTGTCCCCCGGGTCTGACTCCAACACTCGCAATGGCTGCGAGTCTGAGAGAAACTCCGACAGGCGTGTGACGCAGAAACATCAATAGACTGGGTTAGACATTAACCAGGGCAGAAAGAATTGGTCATTTACCAGGGCGGCAGAGAGAATTGGATATCAACCAGAGAGAGAGAATTATACATTAACTACAGCTTGTATTTATATAGCACCTTCAACTAGGAAATGGTCCCAAGGCAGCTCACAGGAGCGATTATCAAACAACATTTGACACTGAGCCAGCCAAGGAGATATTAGGGCAGGTGACCAGAAGCTGGGTCAAAGTGGTCGGTTTTAAGGAGCGTCTTAAAGGAGGAGAGAGAGGCGGAGAGGTTTAGGGAGGGAATTCCAGAGTTTAGATGGCATTGTAATAATTGATTATTGTTAATGCAGGGAGATAATCGCTAATCTTTAATACCTCTGAGTCAGAAGGCCGTGGGTTTGAGTCCCACTCCAAGGACTTGAGCACGTAATCCAGGCCGACACTCCCGGTGCAGTACTGAGGGAGCACCGAACTGTCGATGGGGCAGTGCTGAGGGAGTGCTGCACTGTCGGAGGGGCAGTACTGAGGGAGTGCTGCACTG
The DNA here is from genome assembly GCF_052327205.1 of Somniosus microcephalus. Taxonomy (NCBI): domain Eukaryota; kingdom Metazoa; phylum Chordata; class Chondrichthyes; order Squaliformes; family Somniosidae; genus Somniosus; species Somniosus microcephalus. Next base: position 4,062,280 of record NC_140999.1, read on the forward strand.
TCGGTGGGGCAGTACTGAGGGAGTCCCGCACTGTCGGAGGGGCAGTACTGAGGGAGCGCCGCACTGTCGGAGGGGCAGCACTGAGGGAGCACCGCACTGTCGGAGGGGCAGCACTGAGGGAGCGCCGCACTGTCGGAGGGGCAGTACTGAGGGAGCACCGCACTGTCGGAGGGGCAGTACTGAGGGAGCACCGCACTGTCGGTGGGGCAGTACTGAGGGAGCACCACACTGTCGGTGGGGCAGTACTGAGGGAGCGCCGCACTGTGGAGGGGCAGTACTGAGGGAGCGCCGCACTGTCGGTGGGGCAGTACTGAGGGAGTGCCGCACTGTCGGTGGGGCAGTACTGAGGGAGTGCTGCACTGTCGGAAGGGCAGTACTGAGGGAGTGCTGCACTGTCGGAGGGGCAGTACTGAGGGAGCGCCGCACTGTCGGAGGGGCAGTACTGAGGGAGCACCACACTGTCGGAGGGGCAGCACTGAGGGAGCGCTGCACTGTCGGAGGGGCAGTACTGAGGGAGTACTGCACTGTCGGAGGGGCAGTACTGAGGGAGCACCGCACTGTCGGAGGGGCAGTACTGAGGGAGCACCGCACTGTCGGTGGGGCAGTACTGAGGGAGTGCTGCACTGTCGGAGGGGCAGTACTGAGGGAGTGCCGCACTGTCGGAGGGGCAGTACTGAGGGAGTGCCGCACTGTCGGAGGGGCAATACTGAGGGAGCGCTGCACTGTCGGAGGGGCAGTACTGAGGGAGCGCCGCACTGTCGGAGGGGCTGTACTGAGGGAGCGCCGCACTGTCGGAGGGGCAGTACTGAGGGAGCGCCGCACTGTCGGAGGGGCAGTACTGAGGGAGCGCCGCACTGTCGGAGGGGCAGTACTGAGGGAGCGCTGCACTGTCAGAGGGGCAGTACTGAGGGAGCGCCGCACTGTCGGAGGGGCAGTACTGAGGGAGCGCTGCATTACTGAGGGAGCGCTGCATTGTCGGAGGGGCAGTACTGAGGGAGCGCCGCACCGTCGGAGGGGCAGTGCTGAGGGAGCGCCGCACCGTCGGAGGGGCAGTACTGAGGGAGCGTCGCACTGTCGGAGGGGCAGTACTGAGGGAGCGCCGCACTGTCGGAGGGACAGTACTGAGGGAGCGCCGCACTGTCAGAGGGGCAGTACTGAGGGAGCGCCGCACTGTCGGAGGGGCAGTACTGAGGGCGCGCCGCACTGTCGGAGGGGCAGTACTGAGGGAGTGCCGCACCATCGGAGGGGCAGTGCTGAGGGAGCGCCGCACTGTCGGAGGGGCAGTACTGAGGGAGCGCCGCACTGTCGGAGGGGCAGTACTGAGGGCGCGCCGCACTGTCGGAGGGGCAGTACTGAGGGAGCGCCGCACTGTCGGAGGGGCAGTACTGAGGGAGCGCCGCACTGTCGGAGGGGCAGTACTGAGGGAGCGCCGCACTGTCGGAGGGGCAGTACTGAGGGAGCGCCGCACTGTCGGAGGGGCAGTACTGAGGGAGTGCCGCACTGTCGGAGTGGCAGTACTGAGGGAGTGCCGCACTGTCGGAGGGGCAGTACTGAGGGAGTGCCGCACTGTCGGAGGGGCAGTACTGAGGGAGCGCTGCACTGTCGGAGGGGCAGTACTGAGGGAGTGCCGCACTGTCGGAGGGGCAGTACTGAGGGAGCGCTGCACTGTCGGAGGGGCAGTACTGAGGGAGCGCCGCACTGTCGGAGGGGCAGTACTGAGGGAGTGCCGCACTGAGGGAGCGCTGCACTGTCGGAGGGGCAGTACTGAGGGAGCGCCGCACTGTCGGAGGGGCAGTACTGAGGGAGTGCCGCACTGTCGGAGGGGCAGTACTGAGGGAGCGCCGCACCGTCGGAGGGGCATCACTGAGGGAGTGCTGCACTGTCGGAGGGGCAGTACTGAGGGAGTGCCGCACTGTCGGAGGGGCAGTACTGAGGGAGTGCCGCACTGTTGGAATGGCAGTACTGAGGGAGTGCCGCACTGTTGGAGGGGCGGCACTGTCAGAGGTGCCTTCTTTTGGATGAAACATTTGTGTGTTTAGGTGGACTTACAAGATCAGACAAATCCATTCCAAGAAGTGCAGGGATGTTCCAACATTTACCCCTCAACCAAGCCACCTAAAATCTCCGGTCATTTATCTCATTCGCTGTTTGTGGGATCATGCTGTGCACAAATTGGTTGCTGCATTTGCCTATAAAATGCTGACCATGCTTCATTGTTTAAGAGCCTTTTGATATGTGGTGATGACGTGAAAGGCACCACACAAGTTCTCCATTTAATTCTTAATTTATTGACTACTCTGTTGAACCTTGATGGGTTTGACACTTTATTTTGGTTTTCGATAAAACAATATCACTAATATTCATGGGAATAAAAAAGAGTGCAACATGTACCTGTAGGATTTGGTTTCAAATTGAGTTAAAAACAATTTCACAGCACAGAAACAGGCCATTCGGCCCGACTGCTCCGTGCCGGTGTTCATGCTCCACACCAGCCTCCTCCCGCCCCTCTTCATCTCACCCTGTCACCATATCCTTCTAGTCCTTTCTCCCTCGTGTGTTTATCCAGCTTCCCCTTAAATCCATCTGTGCTATTCGCCTCAACCACTCCCTGTGGGAGCGAGTTCCACATTCTCACCACTCTCTGGGTAAAGAAGTTTCTCCTGAATTCCCCATTGGATTTATTAGTGACGATCTTATATTACAAGTGGAAACATCTTCTCTGTGTCTACCCTATCAAACTCATTCATAATTTTAAGGACCTCGATCAGGTCACCCCTCCGCCTTCTACTTTCTAGAGAAAAGAGCCCCGGCCTGTTCAGCCTTTCCTGATAGTTGTAACCTCTCAGTTCTGGTATCATTCTACTAAATCGTTTTGGCACATTGGTGTGGGACTGGAGTCACATCCAGGCCCAGACCGGGTAAGGACCAATGTTCCCTGTAATTTTTTTTGGGTGTGCGAGCCCTTTAAGAGGCCGCGCAGCCCTGTCCACAGTGAACTTTAACATTGCGGAAAGCCAGTGTCGGAGCGGCAGAGAGCAGCGCGGCCGCACAACTCGTTGGCAATGTTGGTGAGGACGGCGGGTTTCCTCCCCGAAAGGGACATTAGTGAACCAGTTGGGTTTTTACGAAAATCCGACAGATTCACGGCCACTTTTACTGAGACCAGCTTTTTGTTTCCAGTGTTTTTAAACTGAATTTAAATTCTCAAACTGCCCACAATGGGATTTGAGCTCACCTTCTCTGGATCAATAGTCCAATAACGTAAACCACTATAATTCTGACTCAGGTTTGTTCAGAAGGTGTAAAGTAAGATTGATCTTGCAGCCATATCTTTGGTTGTTTTTCCTTTAGTGGCAGTTTATGACCCTGAGACAGCCTGTGATGGGTGAATAATAATTAGAAAGAAAGAACTTGCATTTCTATAGCGCCTTTCACAACCTCCGGATGCCCCAAAGTGGGTTACAGCCAATTAAATACCTTTTAAATGGTGTAATGTAGGAGACGCGGCAGCCAGTTTTTGCACAGCAAGATCCCACAAACAATGATGAGACAATGACCAGATCATCTGTTTTTTTTTATTTTTTTTTTAGAGATGTTGGTTGAGTGATAAATATTGTCCAGGACACCGGAGAGAACTCCCCCCCTGCTCCTCTTCGAAATAGTGGCCGTGGGATCTTTTACGTCAACCTGAGAGAGCAGACGGGACCTCAGTTTAACGTCTCATCCGAAAGACGGCACCTCCAACAGTGCAGCACTCCCTCAGTACTGCCCCTCCGACAGTGCGGCACTCCCTCAGTACTGCCCCTCCGACAGTGCGGCGCTCCCTCAGTACTGCCCCTCCGACAGTGCGGCGCTCCCTCAGTACTGCCCCTCCGACAGTGCGGCGCTCCCTCAGTACTGCCCCTCCGACAGAGCAGCACTCCCTTAGTACGATAGCAAAATACTGCAGATGTTGGAAATCCGAAATAACAACAGAAAATGCTGGAAAAACTCAGCAGGTCAGGCAACATCCGTGGAGAGAAATTTGAGTTGACGTTTCGGGTCGAACCCTTCTTCAAAACTGGAAAGAAAAGAAACTAGATCGAAGGCAGGGCTGCGATCGGACAAAAGAATAAAAGAAACAAAAGAAGTAAAAGAGATTAGAAGCTAGACGAGATGGTAATAGGCTGAGATTAGGTGTAAAGTGTAGTGCAGCACTCCCTCAGTAGTGCCCCTCCGACAGTGCCACGCTCCCTCAGTACTGCCCCTCCGACAGTGCAGCGCTCCCTCAGTACTGCCCCTCCGACAGTGCAGCGCTCCCTCAGTACTGCCCCTCCGACAGTGCGGCGCTCCCTCAGTACTGCCCCTCCGACAGTGCGGCGCTCCCTCAGTACTGCCCCTCCGACAGTGCGGCGCTCCCTCAGTACTGCCCCTCCGACAGTGCAGCGCTCCCTCAGTACTGCGCCTCCGACAGTGCGGCGCTCCCTCAGCACTGGCACCAGGATTGTTGGCTGGGATTACAGGATCAAGTCACCGGAGTGGTCACCAGGGGGCAGTGTGTACCAACTAATGCCGGCCGGTCTGTGCCAGTGAAGAGCGAGAGCGCGAGAGACGCTGTAACTGGTATTTTTATCCTTCGGCACAAACTCAAGGAGTCACCTTGACAAATGTCAGAATGATTGAATGTGCTGAGGTGTCAGCTTACAGGCCTGCAGGAGAGAGCAGAGACACAATGCTAATCAATTGCAAAACAGAAACTGGAGAGATGGGAGATGAGATAGCAGGCCAGAGTGATGGAGAGAGGAAATGATGCGGGAGATAGGGAGATAAATCGGAAAGAGCGAAGAATCAAAGGGACAAGAAGAAAGTCAGAAAATAATCACACGACAACAAGAAAAGAAAAAAAAAATCTAAAGGGAGGGAGATAGAAATGCAGAGAGGAGAACACTCAGAGAAAGGGAAGGTGAAAGAGAGCATAAAAGAGAAGGTCCTGAAAAGGTGGAAGGGTGGGTAAGAGCGAGGGAAGGGGAGCAGAAGGAGGGAACGGATAGGTAGAAGAACAATTGTCAGGTGAAAGCATACAAGAGACAGAAAGAGAAAATTAAAATAGCACAAAGTGAAAGACAAGAAACCAAGAGATGGGGAGAGTGAGGGCGAGCCTGGCGTTCCAGGTACAGCGCTGGGGATTAACTGTACTCAACCACATTAACTTATTAACTAATACAAAAGCAAAATACTGCGGATGCTGGAAATCTGAAATAAAAACAGAAAATAAGAAAATAAATAAATAAATAAATGGTAAAATAGGATAGGGGCCGAGGTTATGGTCTGAAATTGTTGAACTCGATGTTGAGTCCGGAAGGCTGGAAAGTGCCTAATCGAAAGATGAGGTGCTGTTCCTCGAGCTTACCTTGAGCTTCATTCGAACAGTGTAAGAGGCCGAGGATGGTGAGGTCCGAGTGGGAGTGGAGCGGAGAATTAAAGCGACAGGCGACCGGAAGCTCGGGGTCACACTTACGGACCGATGCTGCCTGACCTGCTGAGTATTTTCAGCATTTTCTGTTTTTATTTAACTTATTAACTATATCACTTTAACAAACTATTTTTACCCAATTCCCCCCTTCTGTCCTTTAGGCACTGACTCTCGCTGAGGGACAACGGCCCAGGTATCGAATTCTCTCCCCAATACCGACTCGTCTCTAAGACCGACCTCTCTCTCGTGCTTCACCCAAATGGCTGATGTCCATCTCTGAGCCTTTGCAGTCAATCTAAATCCCAATGCCAAACCCGCAACCTCTTCCACCTAGAAGGACAAGGGCAGCAGGCGCATGGGAACACCACCACCTCCAAGTTCCCCTCGAGTCACACACCATCCTGACTTGGAAATATATCGCTGATCCTTCATCGTCGCTGGGTCAAAATCCTGGAACTCCCTAACAGCACTGTGGGAGCACCTTCACCACACGGACTGCAGCGGTTCAAGGCGGCTCACCACCACCTTCGAGGGCAACTAGGGATGGGCAATAAATGCCGGCCTTGCCAGCGATGCCCACATCCCAGGAACGAATTTAAAACAAGGTTCCTGCTTGGGTTCCTCTGCGCTCTGACTCTGCCTCACCTGGCTGCCCTCCCCCACCCTGCACCTCGGGCCTTTCACTGAAAGAAAGACATCCTTTGAGGAGTTTCCCTCTGATTGAGTTGGAGACCTATCGAGTGGGTGGACTGCTCTTTCCGAAGGCATTCAGCACGTTTCACTAGTCGGACGAAGGCGAGAATTGGCACGCAATAGATTCTGTGCTTTTCATTGAGGAGTCTTTGCGGATCGGTGCGCTACAGGTTATTCATTTGTTTAGAATCCTGATCATTGTCTTTCTGCTCCCTTCGATTCAGCAATCAAAATAGTCCATTAGACCCCAACACATTCGCTCTCTACAGGCACGACTAATGGACTCTAAACAACTTGTCTTTATATAGCACCTTTAATGTAGTAAAATGTCCCAAGGCGCTTCACAGGAGCGATTATCAAGCAGAAATTTGACTCCGAGCCACATAAGGAGATATTAGGACAGGTGACCAAAAGCTTGGTCAAAGAGGTCGGTTTTAAGGAGCGTCTTAAAGGAGGAGAGAGAGGCGGAGAGGTTTAGGGAAGGAATTCCAGAGCTTGGGGCCCAGGCAGCTGAAGGCACGGCCGCCAATGGTGGAGCGATGGAAATCGGGGATGCTCAAGAGGCCAGAATTGGAGGAGCGCAGAGATCTCAGGGGGTTGTGGGGCTGGAGGAGATTACAGAGATAGGGAGGGCCGAGGACATGGAGGGATTTGAAAACAAGGATGAGAATTTTAAAATCGAGGCGTTGCTGGACCGGGAGCCAATGGGTGATGGGTGAACGGGACTGGGTGTGAGTTAGGACACGGGGCAGTGAGCACAGGGGGTGATGGGTGAACGGGACTGGGTGTGAGTTAGGACACGGGGCAGTGAGCACAGGGGGTGATGGGTGAACGGGACTGGGTGTGAGTTAGGACACGGGGCAGTGAGCACAGGGGGTGATGGGTGAGCGGGACTGGGTGCGAGTTAGGACACGGGGCAGTGAGCACAGGGGGTGATGGGTGAACGGGACTTGGTGCGAGTTAGGACACGGGGCAGTGAGCACAGGGGGTGATGGGTGAACGGGACTGGGTGCGAGTTAGGACACGGGGCAGTGAGCACAGGGGGTGATGGGTGAACGGGACTGGGTGTGAGTTAGGACACGGGGCAGTGAGCACAGGGAGTGATGGGTGAACGGGACTGGGTGTGAGTTAGGACACGGGGCAGTGAGCACGGGGGGTGATGGGTGAACGGGACTGGGTGTGAGTTAGGACACGGGGCAGTGAGCACAGGGGGTGATGGGTGAACGGGACTGGGTGTGAGTTAGGACACGGGGCAGTGAGCACAGGGGGTGATGGGTGAACGGGACTGGGTGTGAGTTAGGACACGGGGCAGTGAGCACAGGGGGCGATGGGTGAACGGGACTGGGTGCAAGTTAGGACACGGGGCAGTGAGCACTGGGGGTGATGGGTGAACGGGACTGGGTGTGAGTTAGGACACGGGGCAGTGAGCACAGGGGGTGATGGGTGAACGGGACTGGGTGCAAGTTAGGACACGGGGCAGTGAGCACGGGGTGATGGGTGAACGGGACTGGGTGCAAGTTAGGACACGGGGCAGTGAGCACGGGGTGATGGGTGAACGGGACTGGGTGTGAGTTAGGACACGGGGCAGTGAGCACAGGGGGTGATGGGTGAACGGGACTGGGTGTGAGTTAGGACACGGGGCAGTGAGCACAGGGGGCGATGGGTGAACGGGACTGGGTGTGAGTTAGGACACGGGGCAGTGAGCACGGGGTGATGGGTGAACGGGACTGGGTGCAAGTTAGGACACGGGGCAGCAGAGTTTTGGATGAGCTGAAGTTTACAGAGGGTGGAATGTGGGAGGCTGGCCCGGAGAGCGTTGGAAAAGTCGAGTCTGGAGGTAACAGAGGCAGGGATGAGGGTTTCAGCAGCAGATGAGCTGAGGCAGGGGCGGAGACGGGCGATGTTACAGAGGTGGGAGTAGGCGGTCTTGGTGATGGAGAGGATACGGGGTCGGAAGCTTGGTCGCCTTCTCTTCCTCATCTATGTGTTGCCCCTCAGTGACACCATTGGCAGACATTATACACTGACGACACCCAGCTCTACCTCACCACCACTGTCTCCACCCCTCCACTAAAGAAATTCTTACATTTCTACAGCTTCGCTCAGAACGTCCCAAAGCACCTCAGAGCCAATGAAGTACTGTTTGAAGTATATTCACTGTTGTAATGTGGGAAATGCGCCAATTTGCGCACAGCAAGCTCCCACAAACAGCGATGTGATAATGACCAGATCATCTGTTTCAGTGATGTTGGTTGAGGGATAAATATTGTGCCCAGGACACCGGGGAGAACTCCCCTGCTCTTCTTCGAAATAGTGCCATGGGATCTTTTACATCCACCTGAGAGAACAGACGGGGCCTCGGTTTAACGTCTCATCCGAAAGACGGCACCTCTGACAGTGCGGCGCTCCCTCAGCACTGCACTGGGAGTGTCGGCCTGGATTTTGTGCTGAAGTCTATGGAGTGGGACTTGAACCCACAACCCTCTGCCTCAGAGGCAAGAGTGCTGCCCACTGAGCCACAGCTGATGCAACTATCTGTGTTGTCAGACTGATTGTCCAACATCTCCAATGAGCTGCAATTTCTTCTGGCTAGACATGTGTCTTGGGCCCCCACCACAAACCCCATACCCTTGCGACTGATTCTGACCCCTCCCTAGCCACGGTCTCCAGCTGAACCAGACTGTTCTCAATCCTGGCATCCTATTCGTGCTCCGCTAAGTGTTTGACTATCATCAAGTTTGCTGATGACACTACCGTTGTAGGCCTGATCACAGATGGCGACGAGACAGGCTACAGGGAGGAGGTTAGAGCCCGAGCAGAATGGTGCAAGTACAACAACCTCTCCCTCAACATCAGCAAAACAAAGGAGATGATCGTGGACTACAGGAAGCGGCAGGGGGAGGGACACACCCCAATCTACATTGAAGGGGCTGAGGTGGAGAGGGTCAGCAGCTTCAAATTCCTGGGTGTATTCATTACGGAGGACTTAACGTGGTCCCATCACATCGATGTCGTAACCAAGAAGGCATGCCAATGCCTGTTCTTCCTCAGGAGACTGAAGAAATTTGGAATGGCCCCCCAGATTCTCACCAACTTCTACCGGTGCACCATCGAGAGTATCCTGTCCGGCTGCATCACTACCTGGTATGGCAACTGCACCGCCACAGACCGCAAGGCTCTACAGATGGTAGTGAAAGCTGCACAACACACTATAGGAATTAAACTACCTGCTGTGCAGGATATCTACCCCGAGAGGTGCCGGGGGAAGGCCCTGAGAATCATTAAAGACGCGAGCCACCCCAGCCACAACCTCTTCGCCCTGCTCCCGTCCGGTAAGAGGTACCGAAGCATACGGTCTCGTACCAGCAGGTTTCGGAACAGCTTCTACCCCCAGGCCATAAGACTCATGAACGAATAATTTATTATTATTTATTACTGTTGTTTTATTTATTACTGTATTTCTATTAGTATTTTATCATTGTTATGCCATATTTATTCCAATGTTGGGAGGACTCGTAAAAATCAACATTTTTCATTGTGCAGTACACACGTTTGCTGCATGTAGGACAAATAAAATTGAATTGAATTGAATTGACCCCATATCCTCTCTAGCACCAAGACCGCCTACTTCCAGCTCCTTAACATCGCCTGTTTCCTCCTCAGCAACTATTCCAATACCCTCCTGGCCTTATTCCCATTTGCCCCCCTCTGAACACTTCAGCTCATCAAAACCCTCAGTTTCAGACTCTCAGTTATAACACCCCTTCACACGCCCCACCCTCAGTTATAACACTCCTTCACACGCCCCACCTTCAGTTATAACACCCCTTCACACGCCCCACCCTCAGTTATAACACTCCTTCACACGCCCCACCCTCAGTTATAACACCCCTTCACACGCCCCACCCTCAGTTATAACACTCCTTCACACGCCCCACCCTCAGTTATAACACTCCTTCACACGCCCCACCCTCAGTTATAACACTCCTTCACACGCCCCACCCTCAGTTATAACACCCCTTCACACACCCCACCCTCAGTTATAACACTCCTTCACAAGCCCCACCCTCAGTTATAACACTCCTTCACACGCCCCACCCTCAGTTATAACACTCCTTCACACGCCCCACCCTCAGTTATAACACTCCTTCACACGCCCCTCATTTATAACACCCCTTCACACACCCCACCCTCAGTTATAACACTCCTTCACAAGCCCCACCCTCAGTTATAACACTCCTTCACACGCCCCACCCTCAGTTATAACACTCCTTCACACGCCCCACCCTCAGTTATAACACTCCTTCACACGCCCCTCATTTATAACACCCCTTCACACACCCCACCCTCAGTTATAACACTCCTTCACAAGCCCCACCCTCAGTTATAACACTCCTTCACACGCCCCACCCTCAGTTATAACACTCCTTCACACGCCCCACCCTCAGTTATAACACTCCTTCACACGCCCCTCAGTTATAACACCCCTTCACACGCCCCACCCTCAGTTATAACACCCCTTCACACGCCCCACCCTCAGTTATAACACCCCTTCACACGCCCCACCCTCAGTTATAACACTCCTTCACACGCCCCACCTTCAGTTATAACACCCCTTCACATGCCCCACCCTCAGTTATAACACTCCTTCACACGCCCCACCCTCAGTTATAACACCCCTTCACACGCCCCACCCTCAGTTATAACACCCCTTCACACGCCCCACCCTCAGTTATAACACTCCTTCACACGCCCCACCCTCAGTTATAACACTCCTTCACAAGCCCCACCCTCAGTTATAACACTCCTTCACACGCCCCACCCTCAGTTATAACATCCCTTCACACGCCCCACCCTCAGTTATAACACCCCTTCACACGCCCCACCCTCAGTTATAACACTCCTTCACACGCCCCACCCTCAGTTATAACACCCCTTCACAAGCCCCACCCTCAGTTATAACACCCCTTCACACGCCCCACCCTCAGTTATAACATCCCTTCACACGCCCCACCCTCAGTTATAACACCCCTTCACACGCCCCTCAGTTATAACACCCCTTCACACACCCCACCCTCAGTTATAACACCCCTTCACACACCCCACCCTCAGTTATAACACTCCTTCACAAGCCCCACCCTCAGTTATAACACTCCTTCACACACCCCACCCTCAGTTATAACACTCCTTCACACACCCCACCCTCAGTTATAACACTCCTTCACACACCCCACCCTCAGTTATAACACTCCTTCACACGCCCCACCCTCAGTTATAACACTCCTTCACACGCCCCTCAGTTATAACACCCCTTCACACGCCCCACCCTCAGTTATAACACCCCTTCACACGCCCCACCCTCAGTTATAACACCCCTTCACACGCCCCACCCTCAGTTATAACACCCCTTCACACCCCACCCTCAGTTATAACACTCCTTCACACGCCCCACCCTTAGTTATAACACCCCTTCACACGCCCCACCCTCAGTTATAACACTCCTTCACACACCCCACCCTCAGTTATAACACCCCTTCACACGCCCCACCCTCAGTTATAACACCCCTTCACACGCCCCACCCTCAGTTATAACACTCCTTCACAAGCCCCACCCTCAGTTATAACACTCCTTCACAGCCCCACCCTCAGTTATAACACTCCGTCACACGCCCCACCTTCAGTTATAACACCCCTTCACAAGCCCCACCCTCAGTTATAACACCCCTTCACACGCCCCACCCTCAGTTATAACATCCCTTCACACGCCCCTCAGTTATAACACCCCTTCACACGCCCCACCCTCAGTTATAACACTCCTTCACACGCCCCACCCTCAGTTATAACACTCCTTCACACGCCCCACCTTCAGTTATAACACCCCTTCACATGCCCCACCCTCAGTTATAACACTCCTTCACACGCCCCACCCTCAGTTATAACACTCCTTCACACGCCCCACCCTCAGTTAAAACACCCCTTCACACGCCCCACCCTCAGTTATAACACTCCTTCACACGCCCCACCCTCAGTTATAACACTCCTTCACACGCCCCACCTTCAGTTATAACACCCCTTCACATGCCCCACCCTCAGTTATAACACTCCTTCACACCCCTTCACACGCCCCACCCTCAGTTATAACACTCCTTCACACGCCCCACCCTCAGTTATAACACTCCTTCACACGCCCCACCTTCAGTTACAACATCCCTTCACACGCCCCACCCTCAGTTATAACACCCCTTCACACGCCCCTCAGTTATAACACCCCTTCACACACCCCACCCTCAGTTATAACACCCCTTCACACGCCCCACCCTCAGTTATAACACCCCTTCACACGCCCCACCCTCAGTTATAACACCCCTTCACACACCCCACCCTCAGTTATAACACTCCTTCAAACGCCCCACCCTTAGTTATAACACCCCTTCACACGCCCCACCCTCAGTTATAACACTCCTTCACACACCCCACCCTCAGTTATAACACCCCTTCACACGCCCCACGCTCAGTTATAACACCCCTTCACACGCCCCACCCTCAGTTATAACACTCCTTCACACGCCCCACCCTCAGTTATAACACTCCTTCACACGCCCCACGCTCAGTTATAACACCCCTTCACACGCCCCACGCTCAGTTATAACACCCCTTCACACGCCCCACGCTCAGTTATAACACCCCTTCACACGCCCCACGCTCAGTTATAACACTCCTTCACACGCCCCACCCTCAGTTATAACACTCCTTCACACGCCCCACCCTCAGTTATAACACTCCTTCACACACCCCACCCTCAGTTATAACACTCCTTCACACGCCCCACCCTCAGTTATAACACCCCTTCACACGCCCCACCCTCAGTTATAACACTCCTTCACACGCCCCACCCTCAGTTATAACACCCCTTCACACGCCCCACCCTCAGTTATAAGACCCCTTCACACGCCCCACCCTCAGTTATAACACTCCTTCACAAGCCCCACCCTCAGTTATAACACTCCTTCACAAGCCCCACCCTCAGTTATAACACTCCTTCACAGCCCCACCCTCAGTTATAACACTCCTTCACACGCCCCACCCTCAGTTATAACACTCCTTCACACGCCCCACCCTCAGTTATAACACTCCTTCACAAGCCCCACCCTCAGTTATAACACTCCTTCACACGCCCCACGCTCAGTTATAACATTCCTTCACATGCCCCACGCTCAGTTATAACACCCCTTCACAGCCCCACCCTCAGTTATAACACCCCTTCACACGCCCCACGCTCAGTTATAACATCCCTTCACAAGCCCCACCCTCAGTTATAACACTCCTTCACAGCCCCACCCTCAGTTATAACACTCCTTCACAGCCCCACCCTCAGTTATAACACCCCTTCACACGCCCCACCCTCAGTTATAACACTCCTTCACAAGCCCCACCCTCAGTTATAACACCCCTTCACACGCCCCACCCTCAGTTATAACACTCTCTCTGTTACCCACCCTCAGTATAAGGCTCTCAATTACCAGGATTGCAGGGACTAGGTGCTTCCGATTGTATTTTGTGTTGTTCCCATTGTCCCCCAGCAGGAGGGGGAAAGGGGGTTTTCTGGCTGGCTCCTACCTGGTATCGATGAGGCCGGCAGGATTTTATTATCAAAGGTTTTCAAAGATAAGTCTTCAATTGGACCTCGTGTCAGCTGCGACTGAACACGGTCTGAGGGTAATAGGACATAGAGTGGAGGAGCAGGAGCTCGTGATCTCAAAGTACTGTCAGACGCCAGAACCAGATGTCTCATTCCGAAAACAACAATTAGCCCAGGTTTGGGTGGTTAGTTTTCCTTTGCTTCTGAGTGCTTTCAATTACATAAAAAATATATAAAAGTGCAGAAGAATGACCCAATGCTCGGCATGTCATTGATTACCAGCTGTCCTGGACAGCCCGTGAACTCCAGCTATTAACCAGGAATGTAATGATTATGTAGTAGAAGCTTCTCAAACCCACAAAGATTCACTTCCTGGAGAGCTGTTTGCTGCTTAGAATTACAGGGAATGTACAGCACAGAAACAGGCCATTCGGCCCGACTGCTCCTTGCCGGTGTTACTGCTTCACACCAGCCTCTCCCACCCCTCCTCATCTCACCCCATCACCATATCCTTCAATTCCTTTCTCCATCATGTACTTATCCAGAATAACAACAGAAAATGCTGGAAAAACTCAGCAGGCCAGGCAACATCCGTGGAGAGAAAATAGAGTCAACGTTTCGGGTCAAACCCTTTGTCAAGACTGGAAAGGCACAGGAAATGAAATAGATTGAAAGGCCGGGCTGGGAGAGAACAAAAGAGAAGAGACATTAAATGGTATTCAAAACGAGACGAGATGGTGGTCGGACTAGTGGAGACAAAAGATGGCTCTAGATTAGGTGTGAAATGCGCTGGCAGAATGGGAGACAGCTGCCATGTGGGAGAGAGAAAGGGGGGAAAGGGCCAAAACATAGGTGTGGATAAAAAATAAGTAAAAATGTAATGGGGGCCGAGGTTATGATCTGAAATTGTTGAACTCGATATTGAGTCCGGAACGCTGTAAAGTGCCTAAGCGGAAGATGAGGTGCTGTTCCTTGAGTTTACGCTGAGCTTCCGTGGAACAATGCAATAGGCTGAGGACGGTGAGGTCAGAGAGGGAGTGAAGCGGAGAATTAAAGTGACAGGCGACCGGAAGCTCGGGGTCACCCTTACAGACTGAACGGAGGTGTTCCGCAAAGCGGTCACCCAATCTGCGTTTGGTCTCCCCAATGTAGAGGAGACCACATCGTGAGCAGCGAATACAGTATACTAGATTGCAAGAAGTACAAGTAAATCGCTGTTTCACCTGGAAGGGGTGTTTGGGGCCCTGGACAGTGGGAAGGGGGGAGGTATAGGGGCAGGTGTTGCATCTCCTGCGCTTGCACGGGAAGGTGCCGGGCGAAGGGGAAGGGGTGTTGGGGGTGATAGAGGAGTGGACTAGGGTGCTCGGAGGGAGCGGTCCCTATGGAATGCTGAAAGGGGAGGGGAGGGGAAGATGCATTTGGTGGTGGAATCACTTTGGAGGTGGCGGAAATGGCAGAGGATGATCCGTTGAATGTGAAGGCTGGTGGGGTGAAAGGTGAGGACAAGGGGAACCCTATCGTGGTTCCGGGAGGGAGGGGCAGGGGTGAGGGCAGAAGTGCGGGAGATAGAATGGACACAGTCGAGGGCCATGTCAACCACGGTAGAGGGGAATCCTCGGTTGAGGAAAAAGGAAGACATGTCGGAAGCACTGGTGTGGAAGGTGGCATCGTCGGAGCAGATGCGGCAGAGACGGAGAAACTGGGAGAATGGAATAAAGTCCTTACAGGAGGCGAGGTGGGAGAAAGTGTAGTCCAGGTAGCTGTGGGAGTCAGTGGGCTTGTAGTGAATGTTGGTCAATAACCTATCCCCAGAGATGGAGACGGAGAAGTCAAGGAAGGGAAGGGAAGAGCTGGAGATGGACCATGTGAAGGTGAGGGAAGGGAGGGTGGAAATTAGAGGGAAAGTGAATGAAATTTTCTAGTTCGGGGCGAGAGCAGGAAACGGCACCGATACAGTCATCAATGTACTGGAAAAAGAGGTGAGGGAGGGGACCCGAGTAGGACTGGAACAAAGAGTGTTCCACATATCCCACGAAAAGGCAGGCATAGCTAGGACCCATGCGGGTACCCATGGCAACACCTTTGATTTGGAGGAAATGAGTGGAGTCAAAGGAGAAGTTGTTCAATGTGAGAACAAGTTCAGCCAGGCGGAGGAGGGTGGTGGTGGATGGGGACTGGTCGGGCCTCTGTTCAAGGAAGAAGCGGAGCGCCCTCAGGCCATCCTGTGCTTTTTCAGTCTTGACAAAGGGTTTGACCTGAAACGTTGACTCTATTTTCTCTCCACGGATGTTGCCTGGCCTGCTGAGTTTTTCCAGCATTTTCGGTTGTTATTTCGGATTTCCAGCATCTGCAGTATTTTGCTATCACAGGTACACTGGCCTAGAAATTCAGTGGCCTGCGCCACCAGTTTGCGCCCAAAGAGGGCTTTTGCGCCACTGTGCAAACCTACCGCGATATTTAGCGGGGCGCTAATGGCGGCGTTAGCCATTAGCGCTGCGCCGCCACCGATGAAGTCATTGGTGTGCGCAGCGCCCCGCTATCGCCCCGCTGGCCATATTTGGTTGCTGCCGCCTCCCCCGCGCCGGCCGCAAACAGCGACCGGTACACAGGGGCCTGCCTGTGCCGGTAGTGGGGCGAGTTAAGGTGGAGGTGCGGCCGGCTGCTTTTTCGGCGGCCGCCTGCCCGCACCTCCTTCCCCGGCCTCCTACAGCCCCCCCGCCCCCCCCGCGGCATTGCCGGCTGTTTCCAGAGAGCCCGGCATTTCTCCTTGGTGCCGGGCTCATTTGCCGGCACTCGCGAGCGGGGATCGCGCTGTTGCAGGCACCTCCCCCTTAAGAATGAGAGGAAGGCCTGCAGTACCGCAGCGTGCCGTGCCGCAGCGGGTGGCGCTGCGGCACTTTACACGCCGATATTCAATTTCAGCGCCCCAAGCGGGGCGCCGAAACCCTTGTTTAGCGGCCGGCTTCCACTTGGGGCGCTGAAACTGAATTTCCCGCTGGCGCAAGTGGCTCCGCGCGCAGCAGTAATTCCGGCGCCCAGGCGAGCTGGGCGCCCCTAACTGAATTTCTAGCCCACTATCCCTTATCCGAAAGCCTTGGGACCAGCTGAGTTTCGGTTTTCGGAATTTTTCGGATTTCAGAAGGTATTGGGAAATTTGTCGGGGGTCGGCGGGGGGTCGGGGTCAGCGGGGGGGTTGGCGGGGGGTCGGGGTGGGCGGGAGGTCGGTGGGGGGTCGGGGGTGGGGGTCGGCGGGGGGTCAGGGTTGGTGGGGGGTCGGCGGGGGGTCGGGGGGGAGAAAAGAATATCGGACGGGCCGCGGTTCGGGTCGGGGGGGGTCGGGTCGGGTGGGAGGGGGGAGAAAAGAATATCGGACGGGTCGGGGGTCGGGTCGGGTGGGGGGTGGAGAAAAGAATATCGGACGGGCCGCTGCAGCTATCGGACGGGCCGCTGTATTGTTGGGTTCACTCTCCCGGTACCTCCTTCACACTGCCCGGCTCGGCCTGCAATCTCCTACCCAGGAGGAAACTCTGTGACCCTCTGCCCTGCTCAGCGTAAGTCGTGCGCCACTCTGGTCATGTCGTGCGCACGACTTACGCTGAACGAAAAAACTTTCGGTTTTTAGAGGTTTTCGGTTTTCAGAAGTTCGGATAAAGGATAGTCTACCTGTATACTTATCCAGGCTCTGCTGGTATTCCCAGTCACTCTCTGCACCGACTCTGATCCTCAGAGAAGAGTCCTTCAGAGGGTTACCATCAATGATTGATAGCCTTCTACAGAACTGAGAGAAAAGGCAGGAAATGAAACAAAAGGCAGTTTGGGGGCTGGTAAATGGGGGAGGGGATGAAAGAAGAGACATTGGCCCAGAAATTCGAGTCGGGGGCTTGCCGCGCGTGTAAGCCCCCGATCTGCACTTACCCGACGCGCCGGCCGTTGAGCTTCAGGGACGCCTGGAATTGCTGTTTTAAAATGTTGACTCCCGGGCAGCGTCTGACGTCGCGCCGCCCAGGAGTGCAGCCAGCGCGAAGCCTGTAGCGCACTGTGCAACTGAGACACGCCCCTTGAGGTCTCAGTTTAACAGGACACGCCCCCAATGTTTCTGCCAAGCTGCTAAGCATTTTTACATGCAAAGCAGCAGTTTAAATAGGTTTTTGGAAGTTTTTTGAAGCTTTTGGTAACTTTTATAAACTTTTAAAAACGTTTACATTATTTTGAAGAATCTGAAGTAGTTTTAAACAGAATTAAAGCAATTTAAAGACTTTTAAAAGCCCTAAAAGAATTTTTTAAATTCCATTTATTTATTTAGCAATGTCGTCGTCATACGTGTCTTCACACTGTTCCCTTTGGGGAACTGTATGAAGTGGTGGATGGATTTATGGCCGTGATTAACGCTCATTCCGTGACCGTAACCATCTTTGAACCAGCCATTAGGGCGGTTAGTCCTATGGCGGGAGGGTTTTACGGGCTCCCACAAGCTATACAAGGAGGGGGGGCCACCCACACCCACGGACGCAAATATCCCACTGGATGTCTGATGCGCTATCAATTACTCATAAAAGACTGAGAGTTAAGAGAGTAACTAAAGGCTTTTATTAGCAAAGAACAGAGCATGCCTCTCGTGGTTGACTGGGTTCCAAGAAGGCAGGGGGCTGCAGGTCAATCACCTTTATACCTGGGCCTGTGTGGGTGGAGCCAGCCGAGACATGTTGAGGCATGCATAGGTACAACAGTGTGTAACAACAACAACAACAACAACAACAACAGTGGTTTACCACATTCACCCCTTGTTTAAAATTGAGTCCGGCGGGGTGAAGTGTACTAAAGGTTCGTGTAAGTAAGCCTATCAGGTGGCCTTGTATGCCGTCCTGATCGTCGTGGTGGCGGCGGTGATGGTGCAGCATCCAACGTTGAGTCTGGCGTCTCATTGAGTGGTTGGGTGGTCAATGACGGGTCCTGGGGCTGCGGCATGCCGTCTAGCGGGGTTGGGTTGTGGGTAGTGGTGGATGGCAATGGTAGTGTTTCAGGGGCACCCAAAGGTGCGAGATCTCGTGTGGGGGCTGTGTCCTCCCGCCCGTCCGGGTAGGCTACGTAAGCGTACTGGGGGTAGGCGTGGGTAGTGGTGGATGGCGAGGGGGGTGTTTCGGGAGCACCCGAAGGTGCGAGGTCTCGTATGGAGACTGTGTCCTCCCGCCCGTCCGGGTACACCACGTAAGCATACTGAGGGTTGGCATGGAGGAGGCTCACCCTCTCGACCAGGGGGTCCGTCTTATGGGACCTCACGTGCTTCCGCAGTAGGACGGGTCCTGGAGAAGTCAGCCATGTCGGTAACGAGATCCCCGATGTGGACTTCCTGGGGAAGGAGAACATTCTCTCGTGAGGGGTAGCATTGGTGGCTGTACAGAGCAGTGACCGAATGGAATGGAGCGCCGCAGGGAGGACTTCCTGCCAGCGAGAGGTCGGAAGGCCCTTAGATTTCAAGTTTAAAAGGACTGCCTTCCAGACCGTCGCATTCTCCCTTTCCACCTGGCCATTCCCCCGGGGGTTGTAGCTGGTGGTCCTGCTTGTAGCGATACCTCTCGAGAGCAGGTACTGCCGGAGTTCGTCGCTCATAAAGGATGAGCCCCTGTCGCTATGAATATAGCTAGGGAAACCGAACAAGGCGAAGAGGTCATTCAGACATTTAATGACCGTGGTACTGGTCATGTCTGAGCAAGGGATGGCAAACGGGAAACGGGAGTACTCATCAATTATGTTGAGGAAGTACACATTGCGGTCGGAGGAGGGGAGGGGCCCTTTAAAATCGACGCTCAGCCGTTCAAAGGGGCGCGTGGCTTTGATCAGGCTTGCTCTGTCTGGCCTATAAAAATGCAGTTTGCACTCGGCACAGATTTGGCAGTTCCTTGTCATGGTCCTGACCTCCTCGATGGAGTAGGGCAGGTTACGGGATTTGATGAAGTGAAAAAACCTGGTGACCCCCGGGTGGCAGAGGTCATTGTGGAGGGTCTTCAGTCTATCGACCTGCGCGTTGGCGCATGTACCACGTGATAGGGCATCTGGGGGCTCATTGAGTTTCCCGGGCCGGTACAAGATATCGTAATTGTAGGTGGAGAGTTCGATTCTCCACCTCAAGATCTTGTCGTTCTTGATTTTGCCCCTGTGCTTATTATTAAACATAAAAGCTACTGAACGCTGGTCAGTGAGCAGGGTAAATCGTTTTCCGGCCAGGTAATGCCTCCAATGCCGCACAGCTTCCACAATGGCCTGGGCCTCCTTTTCGACAGAGGAGTGTCGAATCTCGGGGCCCTGGAGGGTCCTTGAGAAAAAGGCCACGGGTCTCCCTGCCTGGTTAAGGGTTGCAGCTAGGGCAAAGTCGGATGCGTCGCTCTCCACTTGGAAAGGGATGGACTCATCCACTGCGTGCATTGTGGCCTTCGCAATATCTCCTTTTATGAGAGTGAAGGCTGCACAGGCCTCTGCTGTCAGGGGGAAGGAGGTGGACTTGAGGGGTCTGGCTTTGTCCGCATAGTTGGGCACCCACTGAGCATAGTACGAGAAAAACCCTAGGCATCTCTTCAGTGCTTTTTGGCAGTGGGGGAGGGGGAGCTCCATAAGGGGGCGCATCCTGTCGGGGTCGGGGCCGATGACTCCGTTCTCCACTACACAGCCAAGAATGGCAAGGCGCTTGGTACGAAACATACATTTGTCCTTGTTGTATGTTAGGTTCAGCCGCTGGGCCGTACGGAGGAATTTCTCTAGATTAACATCATGGTCCTGCTGGTCGCGGCCGCAGATGGTGACGTTGTCTAGATAGGGGAAAGTGGCCTGGAGCGCGTTCTGGTCAACCATCCGGTCCATCTCCCGTTGGAAGACTGAAACCCCGTTGGTGACGCCGAAGGGAACTCTGAGGAAGTGGTAGAGACGACCGTCAGCTTCAAAAGCTGTGTACTGGCGGTCCTCAGCCCTGATGGGGAGCTGGTGGTATGCCGACTTCAGATCAATCGTCGAGAACACCCGGTATTGTGCTATCTGATTGACCATGTCAGATATGCGGGGGAGTGGGTATGCATCTAGCTGGGTGTAGCGATTGATCGTCTGGCTGTAGTCAATAACTAGGCGCTGTTTTTCGCCAGTCTTCACTACCACCACTTGTGCTCGCCATGGGCTGGTGCTACTTTCAATAATCCCTTCCTTCAGGAGTCTTGCTACCTCGGATTTAATGAAGCTCCTATCCCCGGCACTGTAACGCCTGCTTTTGGTAGCGATGGGCTTACAGTCGCGGGTGAGGTTAGCGAACAAGGAGGGGGGGGGGGACTTTAAGGGTGGAGAGGCTGCAAATGGTGCGCGGCGGGCGATTTAAAAGCTGCTGGCTGCAGACTGTGAGTGGGGGGAGGGGTCCGTCGTACGCTAATGTGACACTCTTAAGGTTGCACTGAAAATCCAACCCCAGTAGAACGGCAGCGCAAAGATGGGGCAGGACCAGGAGTTTAAAATTTTTGTATTCTGTGCCCCTTACTGAAAGGGTCACTACACAGTAGCCACCGACGTCCGCTGACTGGGCTTTGGAAGCCAAAGAGATCCGATGTCGCGTCGGCAGGACCGGGAGAGAGTAACTCCGCACCGTGTCGGGGTGGATAAAGCTTTCCGTGCTCCCGCTGTCAAAAAGGCAGGTAGTGGCACGGCCGTTTACCTTAATGTCCATCATGGACCTGGACAGTTGATGAGGGAGAGATTGGTCCAGCGTCACGGAGGCCAGTGTATGGTCGAGCGAGTCGATGTGGTCGTCAGATGAGGCGGTGGTTGAGTCCGGGTCCCCCGTGGTTGAAGTTGGAGACGTCCGAGATGGCGGACAAAATGGCGGCGCCCATGGTCCCGATCCCCACGCGGCTGGGGGAGTCCAAGATGGCGGGCAAGATGGCTGCCCCCACGGTTCGCACGCTGCGCTGCTGGCGTTAGCGGTTTTACCTTTGCAGGCGCTGACATAGTGTCCTTTCTTCCCGCAGCCAGAGCAGGTGGCGTTTCTCGCCGGGCAGCGTGCTCTGGGGTGTTTTGCCTGGCCACAAAAATAACATTTCTGTGCCTTGGACATCGCAGCAGCAGTTGAAGGTGGCAGTCCCATGACCCAAGGTTGTGGCGTCCACGTTACGGAGCGGTTAGGGGAGAAGGCGTCCATATTCCTGTGGGCCGCGTCGAGCGAGAGCGCGAGGGACACTGCCTTTCTCAGGTCCATTTCTCCCTTTTCCAACAGTCTCTGCCGGGAGTAGTCGGACCTTAGACCCGCAACGAAAGCATCTCGGATCAGTCCCTCCGTGTGTGCTGCGGCTGATGCTTCTTTGCAATCGCAGTCTCGGCCGAGTATCCGTAGTGCCCGTAGGAAGGCCTCCACCGATTCCCCGGGCTGCTGTCTGCGGGATCTTAAGAGGTGCCGGGCATAGACCGTATTTACCGGGCGTGCGTATTGCCCTTTTAGCAGATCGATAGCCGCCGCGTAGGTCGTCGCATCCTGGATTATTGTATAAACTTGGTGGCTCACCTTTGAGGCCAGGATTTCCAACTTGTTTTCGTCCAGGGTCACAGTTGAGGCTTGCAGGTAGGCCTCGAAGCAACGCAGCCAATCCGCGAATTTGGTAGCCGAACCCGCTTCTTGGGGGTCTAGGTCCAGGCATGTTGGTCTGAGGGCTCGCAGCAGCTCCTGTTGCTCAGCGTTTGGTGCAGCAGCCTGCTGTTCAGCGTTTGGTGCAGCAGCTCCTGTTGCTCAGTGTTTGGTGCAGCAGCTCCTGCTGTTCAGCGTTTGGTGCAGCAGCTCCTGTTGCTCAGCGTTTGGTGCAGCAGCCTGCTGTTCAGCGTTTGGTGCAGCAGCTCCTGTTGTTCAGCGTTTGGTGCAGCAGCCTGCTGTTCAGCAAATGTCGACATTTTGTTTTTGCTAATAAAATTGATGCGCTATCAATTACTCATAAAAGACTGAGAGTTAAGAGAGTAACTAAAGGCTTTTATTAGCAAAGAACAGAGCATGCCTCTCGTGGTTGACTGGGTTCCAAGAAGGCAGGGGGCTGCAGGTCAATCACCTTTATACCTGGGCCTGTGTGGGTGGAGCCAGCCGAGACATGTTGAGGCATGCATAGGTACAACAGTGTGTAACAACAACAACAACAACAACAACAGTGGTTTACCACAATGTCAACCCAGAATTTAGAGCCGGAGCTCCGACTCCACTTGCCGGGACTGTCTGGAGCGGGGTTCGAAACCCTACCCTGATCTGGCCCAGCGGCGGGGATCCTACCGCTATGCCAAAGGCCCAATCCGATTAGCAACGTGAAATGGCTGGAATGAGCACAATTCACGGCATTAAAAGAACTCACAATTGAACTGATGATGACCTCAGCAATCTCCTCAAGGAGGTGGAGGCGCAGCGCCTGCTCATCATTGGTAATGAGAAGTCAAAGGCGCCGCAAAAAGGGCTGATGATAGCTTGGTCTTTCAAGTGGCAGCATAGGGCTCCAGTCACGGGGAGGGAAAAGGCGCAGGAAACGTATGGGTGTCACCTTTTGTGCGGAGTGAGCCTTTTGCGTAGCAGTAAGCATCCCCGCCGCTGGGCCAGAAGGAGTAGGGTTTCGAACCCCACTCCAGACAGTCCCGGCAAGTGGAGTCGGAGCTCCAACTATAAATTCTGGGTGTACATCCAGCGAGATATTTGCGTCCGTGGGTGTGGGTGGCCCCCCCCCCTCAGATGGGTTGTGGGAGCCCGTAAAACCCTCACACCATAGGACTAACCACCCTAATGGCTGGTTCAAAGATGGTTACGGTCACGGAATGACCGTTAATCACGGCCATAAATCCTTCCACCACTTCATACAGTTCCCGAAAGGGAACAGTGTGAGGATACGTACGACGATGACCTCTTGCGCAATGCACCTCCTTGGACCCTCAGTCGCAGATGCGAGGGGGCAAATCGTGCAATTGTTAAATTTTTCATTTTATTGACATGTAAAATGTTGGCCCAGTAATTCCCTTCCAAATGCGCGAGTACGGTCGGGGTACTTACGCGTCTGGCCGGAGGAAATGCCGGTTTTCAGCATGCACAGCGCATGCGGGGAAAACCGGCATTTCCTGTCCTCTGAACGAAGGGGTTCAGAGGCAGAACGCGTGCGCAGTAAAATTCGCCGCTTTCATTCATGCTTTCAGTGAGGTCAAGTCCTTACAACTTACACATGAAAAAAGCATGGGTACAGTTGCTCCAGAGGCTGCGGAGGAAGATATTTCTTATCGTGGAGCTTCTGAAAGTATGTATGTCTGTATATATTCCTTTGCGTGTTATGTATATATTCCTTTACTTATGTGTATGAATGTATTATTTAATTATGACTTTCAGAGAAAGTAACTTATTGGAAAATCATAATTAAAAACATACATTCATACACATAAGTAAAGGAATATAAAACATACATACATATACGTAAAGGAATATATGCGGACATACATACATAATTACTTATTACTGATGAAAAGTTTCTTTCTTAAAAGTGCTGGAAATGTTACATTACTCATTTTAGAACACTCATTTTCACATTCAATTCACACAGCCACAATTGCTCCTTCTACCTACCGTTCTGAAAACCCGTTTAAAAAAAAAAATTTAAACTTTAAAACTTACTTAAAATTTCTTAAAATAACTTCCCTCCCTTTCCCAAACAAAAATATTGCCTTTCAGAAGCTCCACGATAAAATATATCTTCCTCCGCAGCCTTGGAACAACTTTACACATGCTTTTTTCAAGTGTAACTTGTAAGGACTTACCCTCACTGAATCCATGAATGAAATCGACGAAGTTCACTGCGCAAGCGCTGCCTGTGCAGTCACACGTGCTGTGCCTATGAACCCCTTCGTTCCGAGGACTGGAAATGTCGGCGTTCCCCGCATGCGCTGTGCATGCTGAACGCTGGCATTTCCAACGGCCAGATGCGTGAGTACCCAAACCGTACTCACGCATTTGGTCACGAATTTCTGGCCCATTGAGAGATATTCAAGGTGAGACGAGGTGGTAATAGGACAGGTAAAGAAACAAACAATGGCTCTAGATGAAGTGTGAAATGCGCTGGCAGAGTGAGAGACAGCTGCCATGTGGGAGAGAGAGGGAAAAAAAGGAAAAGTCACAAACCCAAAAGTGTGGATAAAAAATATAAAAATATAATAGGGGCCGAGGTTATGATCTGAAGTTGTTGAACTCGATATTGAGTCCGGAAGGCTGTAAAGTGCCTAAACCTACAGTCTGTCACAGGTGGGGCAGACGGTGGTTGAAGGGGCGGGTGGGTGGGGTTTTTGGGTTGACGTGCGTTCCTTGCGCTGTTTGCGCTTGGCTTCCGCTTGCTTCCAGCGAAGAGACTCGAGGTGTTCGGCGCCTTCCCGGATGCTTCTCCTCCACTTTGTGCGGTCCTGGGTCAGGGATTCCCAGGTGTCGGTGGGGATGTTACACTTTTTCAAGGAGGCTTTGAGGGTGCCCTTGAAGCATTTCCTCTGCCCACCTGGAGTTCTCTTGCCGTGCTGGAGCTCCGAGTAGAGCGCTTGTTTTGGGAGTCTCGTATCGGACATGCGGACAATGTGGCCCGTCCATCGGAGCTGATCGAGCGTGGTCAAAGCTTCGATGCTGGGGATGTTGGCCTAAGCAAGAACACTGACCTATCCTGGCAGCGGATTTGCAGGATCTTGCGGAGGCAGCGTTGGTGGTAACTCTCCAGTGCTTTGAGGTGCCTGCTGTACATGGTCCATATCTCTGAAGTATACAGCAGGGTGGGTATCACGGCTGCTCTGTAGACCATGAGCTTAGTGCCGGGTTTGAGGTCCTGGTCTTCAAACACTCTCTTCCTCAGGCGACCGAAGGCTGCACTGGCACACTGAAGGCGGTGTTGGACTTCGTCGTCGACGTCTGCCCTTGTTGACAGTAGGCTCCCGAGGTATGGAAAGTGGTCCACGTTGTCCAAGGCCTTGTCGTGGATTTTGATAATCGGGGGGCAGTACTGTGTGGTGGGGGCAGGTTGGTAGAGGACCTTTGTCTTACGGATGTTTATTGTAAAGCCTATGCTCTCGTACGCTTCGGTGAAGGTGTTGACGATGGTTTGGAGTTTGGCCTCCGAGTGAGCGCAGACGCAAGCGTCGTCTGCATACTGTAATTCGACGACAGAGGATGGGACGACCTTGGATCTGGACTGGAGGCGACGGAGGTTGAACAGTTCCCCGTTTGTTCTGTAAATTAGCTCCACTCCAGTGGGGAGCTTACTGAGGGTGAGATAGAGCATTGCAGCAAGGAAGATCGAGAAGAGCGTTGGTGCGATGACACAGCCTTGCTTGACCCCGGTTCATACGTGAATTGGATCTGTGCTGGAACCGTTGGTCAGGATCACGGCTTGCATGTCGTCGTGAAGCAGGCGGAGGATGGTGACAAACTTTTGAGGGCAGCTGAACTGTCCCTCCGACAGTGCAGCGCTTCCTCAGTAATGCCCCTCCGACAGTGCAGCGCTCCCTTAGTACTGTCCTTCCCACAGTGCAGCGCTCCCTCAGTACTGTCCCTCCGACAGTGCGGCGCTCCCTCAGTACTGTCCCTCCGACAGTGCGGCGCTCCCTCAGTACTGCCCCTCCGACAGTGCGGCGCTCCCTCAGTACTGTCTCTCCGACAGTGCAGCGCTCCCTCAGTACTGCCCCTCCGACAGTGCGGCGCTCCCTCAGCACTGCCCCTCCGACAGTGCGGCGCTCCCTCAGTACTGTCTCTCCGACAGTGCGGCGCTCCCTCAGTACTGTCCCTCCGACAGTGCGGCGCTCCCTCAGTACTGCCCCTCCGACAGTGCGGCGCTCCCTCAGTACTGTCCCTCCGACAGTGCGGCGCTCCCTCAGTACTGCCCCTCCGACAGTGCGGCGCTCCCTCAGTACTGCACTGGGAGTGTTAGCTTAGATTTTGTGCTCGTGTCTCTGGCATGAAGACCTGAACCCATGGCCTTCTGCTTCAGAGGCGAGAGTGCTGCCCACTGAGCCACGGCTGACATCCTAAAGCCTGCGGCCCTCTAATCCCATAATAGTCTGTGATATTGCTCCACTTTTCCTCCTTCCTGTCCCGGAGGTGATGGCTCTCACTGGAGTTCGGTTCCTTGGGTTCCACACGCCTTCCAGTAACCCCGCAAGTCTTGGCCGGATGTTGGGCCTACGCCTGGTCCTTACCTGTGAGCCTGGCAGCAGTGCTCAGGAGCAGGACCAACAACAGTAACATGCATTTGTATAGCGCCTTTAATGTCGTAAAATGTTCCGATAGGCTTCACAGGGGCGTTATTGAACGAAGATTGACACCGAACCACATAAGGAGATATTAGGACAGGTCAAAGAGGTGGGTTTTAAGGAGCGTCTTAAAGGAGGAGAGAGGGGGCGGAGAGGTTTAGGGAGGGAATTCCAGAGCTCGGGGCCCAGGCAGCTGAAGGCACGGCCGGCAATGGTGGAGCGATTAAAATCGGGGGATGCACAAGAGGCCAGAATTGGAGGAGCGCAGAGATCTCGGGGGGTTGAGGGGCTGGAGGAGGTTACAGAGATAGGGAGGGGGCGAGGCCATGGAGGGATTTGAAAACAAGGATGAGAATTTTAAAATCGAGGCGTTGCTGGACCGGGAGCCAATGTAGGTCAGCGAGCACAGGGGGTGATGGGTGAACGGGACTGGGTGCGAGTTAGGACACGGGGCAGTGAGCACAGTGGGTGATGGGTGAACGGGACTGGGTGTGAGTT
Source organism: Somniosus microcephalus (assembly GCF_052327205.1). NCBI lineage: Eukaryota > Metazoa > Chordata > Chondrichthyes > Squaliformes > Somniosidae > Somniosus > Somniosus microcephalus. The sequence goes on from NC_140999.1 coordinate 4,089,813, forward strand.
AGGACACGGGGCAGTGAGCACAGGGGGTGATGGGTGAACGGGACTGGGTGCGAGTTAGGACACAGGGCAGTGAGCACAGGGGGTGATGGGTGACCAGGACTGGGTGTGAGTTAGGACACGGGGCAGTGAGCACAGGGGGTGATGGGTGAACGGGACTGGGTGTGAGTTAGGACACGGGGCAGTGAGCACAGCGGGTGATGGGTGAACGGGAGTGGGTGCGAGTTAGGACACGGGGCAGTGAGCACAGGGGGTGATGGGTGAACGGGACTGGGTGCGAGTTAGGACACGGGGCAGTGAGCACAGGGGGTGATGGGTGAACGGGAGTGGGTGCGAGTTAGGACACGGGGCAGCGAGCACAGGGGTGATGGGTGAATGGGACTCGGTGCGAGTTAGGACACGGGGCAGCAGAGTTTTGGATGAGCTGAAGTTTACGGAGGGTGGGAGGTGGGAGGCCGGCCCGGAGAGCGTTGGAATAGTCGAGTCTGGAGATAACAAAGGCGTGGATGAGGGTTTCAGCAGCAGATGAGCTGAGGCAGGGGCAGCTGAATATTTCTCACTGATGTCAGTAAAACATTAAACTCCCAAAGTATCTTCCACTGCAGTGAGTTTTCTGCCTCGCCCTTTGTTACTGGCAGATGGAGGGAGGCCTTGCTCAATCAGCAAGGTCCACTAGCTTCATTTCCTGTTGCTAAGCTGATTAATTGGACGTGTGAATGCCGTCGATCTGTGCTGCCCTCTGCTATCCGAGCCTGTTCAATCGCGCCTGAGGCTTCATTAGTGGAGCTGTTCGAGGTGGCCCTTGTGATGCCAGCTCTTTGCCAGTCACGCCTGGCAACATAAATTACTTTATTTCCCCAATTTGTTTTTCACATGTTACATAGAATGACATCGAACTTACAGCACAGAAACAGGCCCAACTGGTCCATGCCAGGCTGTAACTAGTGGGGTGCCGCAAGGATCAGTGCTGGGGCCTCAGCTATTTACAATCTATATTAATGACCTAGATGAAGAGACCGAGTGTAAAGTATCCAAGTTTGCTGATGATTCAAAGCTAGGTGGGACAGTAAGCTGTGAGGAGAACACAGAGTCTGCAAAGGGATATAGGTAGACTGAGTGAGTGGGCAGTAAGGTGGCAGATGGAGTATAATGTAGGGAAATGTGAGGTTATTCACTTTGGTAGGAAGAATAGAAAAACTGAATATTTATAAATGGTGAGAAACTTTCAAATGTTGGTGTTCAGAGAGATTTGGGTGTCCTCGTGCAAGAAACACAGAAAGCTAGCCTGCAGGTACAGCAAGCAATAAGGAAGGCAAATGGCATGTTGGCCTTTATTGCAAGGGGGTTAGAGTATAGGAGTAAGGAAGTCTTGCTACAATTGTACAGGGCCTTGGTGAGACCACACCTGGAGTACTGCGCACAGTTCTGGTCTCCTTATCTAAGGAAGGATATACTTGCCTTGGAGGCGGTGCAACGAAGGTTCACTAGATTGATTCCTGGGATGAGAGGGCTGTCCTATGATGAGAGATTGTGTAGAATGGGCCGATACTCTCTGGAGTTTAGAAGAATGAGAGGTGATCTCATTGAAACATACAAGATTCTGTAGGGGATTGACAGGGTAGATGCTGAGAGGTTGTTTCCCCCTGGCTGGAGTGTCTGGAACCAGGGGTCACAGTCTCAGGATAAGGGGTCAGCCATTTAAGACAGAGATGAGGAGGAATTTCTTCACTCAGAGGGTGGTGAATTTTTGGAATTCTCTGCCCCAGAGGGCTGTGGAGGCTCAGTCGTTGAGTATATTCAAGGCTGAGATCGATACATTTTTGGACTCTCGGGGAATCGAGGGATATGGGGCTCGGGCGGGAAAGTGGAGTTGAGGTGGATGATCAGCCATGATCTTATTGAATGGTGGAGCAGGCTCGAGGGGCCGAATGGCCGACTCCTGCTCCTAATTCTTATGTTCCAATGCCGGTGTTTATGCTCCACACAAGCCTCCTCCCACCCTACTTCATCTTTCTATTCCTTTCTCCCTCATGTGTTTATCCAGCTTCCCCTTAAATGCATCTCTGCTATTCACCTCAACCACTCCCTGTGGTAGCGAGTTCCACATTCTCACCACTCTGTGCAGTTTTGGTCGCCTTATCTGAGGAAGGATGTTCTTGCCATGGAGGGAGTGCAGCGAAGATTCACCAGACTGATACCTGGGATGGCAGGAATGACGTATGAGGAGAGATTGGGTCGATTGGACTTGTATTCGCTAGAGTTTAGAAGATTGAGAGGGGATCTCATTGAAACTTATAAAATTCTGTCAGGCCTGGACAGACTAGATGCAGGAAGGATGTTCCCGCTGGCGGGGGAGTCCAGAACCAGGGGTCACAGTCTAAAGATAAGGGGTAAGCCATTTAGGACAGAGATGAGGAGGAATTTCTTCACCCAGAGAGTGGTGAACCTGTGGAATTCTCTACCACAGAAGGCAGTGGAGGCCAATTCATTAAATATATTCAAGAAGGAGTTAAATATATTTCTTAAGGCTAAAGGGATCAAGGGATATGCGGAGAAAGCAGGGACAGGGTACTGAATTTGGATGATCAGCCATGATCTCATTAAATGGCGGAACAGGCTCGAGGGGCCGAATGGCCTACCCCTGCTCCTATCTTCTATCTATGTTTCTATTTATGACCCTAGTTCTGGTCTCCCCCACAAGTGGAAACATCTCTACATCTACCCTATTGAACCCTTTCATAATCTTAAAGACCTCTATCAGGTCGCCCCTCAGTCTTCTCTTATCTATCGAAAAGAGCCCCAGCCTGTTCAATCTTTCCTGATCGGTATAAACTCTCAGTTCTGGTACAGTATCATCCTTGTAAATCTTTTTTGCACCTTCTCCAGTGCCTCTACATCCTTTGTATAATATGAGAACCAGAACTGTTCACAGTGCTCCCGAGTGTGGGCTAACCAAGGTTCGATACAAGTTTAACATAACTTTTCTACATTTCAATTTTATTCCTCTAGCTTGGTTTTGCATTTTTGTTAACCTGCGTCGCTGCTTTTAGTGATTTGTGAATCTCTACCCCTTGGTCCCTCTGCTCCTCTACCTCATTCAGACTCTTATTTTCCAAGCAGTATGTGGCCTCCTTATTCTTTCTACCAAAATACACCACCTCACACTCATCCATATTACACCGAGTTACATCTACAGCACAGCAACAGGCCATTCGGCCCAAATGTTCGCGTTACTACTCCACACGAGCCTCCTCCCCACCACTGAGAAATATTGGAATTGCATTGCCATTTACACCTCTGTCCTCTCCTGAAGACGCTGATTCCTGCCAGGAGGCAGGGTTCCATGGGGGCCGCACGCCTGCTGGTACCTCACTCCTAGTACATGGGTCTGGGCAGCGCGCCAGCAGGATATTCCACCATGGCAGACTCACAGCAAAAACCCAATCCTGAACTCAACCCCATGTCCGTGACTGTGGGGGGGTGGTCACCGGACGGTGATCAGATGTAGGAAGCTTGGCCGCCTTTTCCCACCCTGCTAGCAAGGGTTCTGAGGTCAATTGTAGAGGCCCTCACCGATCGGCCCAAACGTTAAACCTTAAGGAAGGAAAGAAGAAACCAGCTGAGGATCGAGTATCAGTCTGACCCAAATCTTTCATGGTCACCAGCTGCCAGTGATACAGAGAAAGAAAGAAAGCAAGCAAGCAAGCAATCAATCAATCAATCCCACTGAAGCATTTACAGCCAATGAAGTACTTCTGATGTGTAGTCACGGCAACCAATTTGCACACAGCAAGTTCCCACAAACAGCAATGTGATAATGACCAGATCATCTGTTTTAGTGATGTTGATTGAGGGATAAATATTGGCCCCAGGACACTGGGGAGAACTCCCCTGCTCTTCTTCAAAATAGTGGCCGTGGAATCTCTTATGGCCACCTGAGAGAGCAGACGGGGCCTCGGTTTAACTTCTCATCCGAAAGATGGCACCTCCAACAGTGCGGCGCTCCCTCAGTACTGCCCCTCCAACAGTGCGGCGCTCCCTCAATACTGCCCCTCCGACAGTGCGGCGCTCCCTCAGTACTGCCCCTCCGACAGTGCGGCGCTCCCTCAGTACTGCCCCTCCGACAGTGCAGCACTCGCTCAGTACTGCCCCTCCGACAGTGCAGCGCTCCCTCAGTACTGCCCCTCCGACAGTGCGGCGCTCCCTCAGTACTGCCCCTCCGACAGTGCGGCGCTCCCTCAGTACTGCCCCTCCGACAGTGCGGCGCTCCCTCAGTACTGCCCCTCCGACAGTGCAGCGCTTCCTCAATACTGCCCCTCCAACAGTGCAGCGCTTCCTCAATACTGCCCCTCCAACAGTGCAGCACTCGCTCAGTACTGCCCCTCCGACAGTGCAGCGCTCCCTCAGTACTGCCCCTCCGACAGTGTGGCGCTCCCTCAGTACTGCCCCTCCAACAGTGCAGCACTTCCTTAGTACTGCCCCTCCGACAGTGCAGCACTCCCTCAGTACTGCCCCTCCGACAGTGCAGCGCTCCCTCAGTACTGCCCGTCCGACAGTGTGGCGCTCCCTCAGTACTGCTCCTCCGACAGTGCAGCACTCCCTCGGTACTGACCCTCCAACAGAGTGGCGCTCCCTCAGTACTGCTCCTCCGACAGTGCAGCACTCCCTCAGTACTGACCCTCCAACAGAGCGGCGCTCCCTCAGTACTGCCCCTCCGACAGTGTGGCGCTCCCTCAGTACTGCCCCTCCGACAGTGCAGCGCTCCCTCAGTATTGCCCCTCCGACAGTGCAGCGCTTCCTCAGTACTGACCCTCCGACAGTGCAGCACTCCCTCAGTACTGACCCTGCGACAGTGCGGTGCTCCCTCAGTACTGCCACTCCAACAGTGCCGTGCTCCCTCAGTACTGCCCCTCTGACAGTGCGGCGCTCCCTCAGTACTGCCCCTCCAACAGTGCAGCGCTTCCTCAGTACTGACCCTCCGACAGTGCAGCACTCCCTCAGTACTGACCCTGCGACAGTGCGGTGCTCCCTCAGTACTGACCCTCCGACAGTGCAGCGCTCCCTCAGTACTGCCACTCCGACAGTGCAGCGCTCCCTCAGTACTGTCACTCTGACAGTGCAGCGCTCCCTCAGTACTGGCCCTCTGACAGTGCGGCGCTCCCTCAGTACTGCCCCTCCGACAGTGCTGCGCTCCCTCAGTACTGACCCTCCGACAGTGCAGCGCTCCCTCAGTACTGCCCCTCCGACAGTGCGGCGCTCCCTCAGTACTGCCCCTCCGACAGTGCAGCGCTCCCCCAGTACTGACCCTTCGACAGTGCGGCGCTCCCTCAGTACTGACCCTCCGACAGTGCAGCGCTCCCTCAGTACTGCCCCTCCGACAGTGCAGCGCCCCCTCAGTACTGCCCCTCTGACAGTGCAGCGCTCCCTCAGTACTGCCCCTCCGACAGTGCAGCGCTCCCTCAGTACTGCCCCTCCGACAATGCAGCGCTCCCTCAGTACTGCCCCTCCGACAGTGCGGCGCTCCCTCAGTACTGCACTGGGAGTGTCAGCCTGGATTATTTGCTCAAGTCTCTGGAGTGGGACTTGAACCCTCAGCCTTCTGAGTCAGTGCTACCCACTGAGCTAAGGGTGGAATGGCCGTGCCTACATCGAGAACCCTCTGCTCCACGCTTCCACATTATCGGCCTGTTTCCGATCACGGTTGATCAGCTCCCATGTTTGCCCCACACCCTTTCAAAGAAATAGCATCAGAGAATTAATCTTCTGGTATGAAGCTTTCCTGTGACTTTCCATCCCTGTGACTCTCTACCAATGACTGTTCCTCACTGAATCCCTTTGTGCTTGCTGTCTGTCTCTGTGTGTCTCGTGCGTTCTCTGACTGCTTTGTTCTCCCTCTGTATCTGCCTCGCTCTGCAGTCTGATTCCTTCCTCACTTTAGTGCTGTCACATTATACAGAATGGTTGGTGAGATGATATCACTCGCTGCTGATGGCCTGTGCCTGCCGCAGCCCCGCTCCCCATCCTGTATTGCTGCATCTGGGAGAGTTAATCTGCTCATTAAGGAACTTTACGCTTTATTTCACAATCCACTTTTAGCAGATTGGCCATAAAATTGAAGCAGCTATTTCTGAATCCAGTAAATTTATGGAGGGATCAAAATAATGGATGACTAAGTAACAATGACTGGCCAGTAAGAGCAAGCGAGATAGAGAGAGAGGAAGAAAGAGACAGAGCGACAGATCGCCAATAATCATGCCTTCTCTCCTTTAGCATCCAGGATTCACACACGGAAGGGGCAAAAGTGATAATCCCATTGCAGGCCTACACTACAGACTGAAGACCTCCACCTCAAAGGAATGTAAGCAACAACGTGCATTTATATAGCGTCTTTAATGTAGTAAAACATCCCAAGGTGTGTCACAGGAGCGATTAACAAACAAAATTTGACACCGAGCCACATAAGGAGATATTAGGATGGGTGACCAAACGCTTGGTCAAAGAGGCAGGTTTTAAGGAGCGTCTTAAAGGAGGAGAGAGAGGCAGAGAGGATTAGGGAGGGAATTCCAGAGCTCGGCGCCCAGGCAGCTGAAGGCACGGCTGCCAATGGTGGAGCGATGGAAATCGGGGATGGACAAGAGGCCAGAATTGGAGGAGCACAGAGATCTCGGAGGGTTGTGGGGCTGGAGGAGGTTACAGAGATAGGGAGGGGGGAGGTCATGGAGGGATTTGAAAACAAGGATGAGAATTTTAAAATCGAGGCGTTGCCGGACCGGGAGCCAGTGTGGGTCAGCGAGCACAGGGGGTGATGGGCGAACGGGACTTGGTGTGAGTTAGGACACGGGGCAGAGAGCACAGGGGGCGATGGGTGAACAGGACTGGGTGTGAGTTAGGACACGGGGCAGAGAGCACAGGGGGCGATGGGTGAACGGGACTGGGTGTGAGTTAGGACATGGGGCAGTGAGCACAGGGGGCGATGGGTGAACGGGACTGGGTGCGAGTTAGGACACGGGGCAGTGAGCACAGGGGGTGATGGGTGAACGGGACTCGGTGCGAGTTAGGACACGGGGCAGTGAGCACAGGGGGTGATGGGTGAACGGGACTGGGTGCGAGTTAGGACACGGGCAGCCGAGTTTCGGGTGAGCTGAAGTTTACGGAGGGTGGAATGTGGGAGGCCGGCCCGGAGAGTGTGGGAATAGTCAAGTCTGGAGGTAACAAACGCATGGATGAGGGTTTCAACAACAGATGAGCTGAGGCAGGGGCGGAGACGGGCGATGTTACAGAAGTGGGAGTAGGCGGTCTTGGTGATGGAACGGCTATGGGGTCGGAAGCTCAGCTCGGGGTCAAGGTTGCGAATGGTTTGGTTCAGCCTCAGACAGATGCTAGGGAGAGGGATGGAGTCGGTGTCCAGGGAACAGAGTTGGTGGCAGAACCTCCCATCTCTCTGGACGCTGCTTCTTGGCATCGCATAGGCGTCCGATTCATTGGTCCCCATCTGAACTGAATTTCAGTTCCGCGTATTTAATCCTGTATCTCGCTGCCCTATTGATCAGTCTATATTTAGTGGCTGTAACTGAGTTCCGGGGAATACCTCGCTCCCTGGAGACTGGAGAACATTAGATCTGCCTCAGCAAACCCCAGGTTCAGCATTGCCAAGATTGGCGAAGATTCATTCGCTGAAGAAGAGTCGGTGGGCAGGGGAGGGCCAACACTCCCAACGTCAGCTCACCTTCTCTCAGTGTGAGCAAAGCCAACTGGGGAGGTGCAATAATCACAAAACACTTAATCACAGAAACAGGACTCGCAGAATTCAAATCAGACACAATCAGGGGAATTTTAATTGACGTTTTGCAATAGTGTTATGAAAAAAATTCTTCCCTCCCAATTTTCACCTTTCTCGCCCACTGACTCTCACTGGGGTACGGGTTCCACAGACACTGACTCTCACCGGGGTACGGGTTCCACAGACACTGACTCTCACTGGGGTAAGGGTTCCACAGACACTGACTCTCACTGGGGTACGGGTTCCACAGACACTGACTCTCACTGGGGTACGGGTTCCACAGACACCGACTCTCACTGGGGTATGGGTTCCACAGACACTGACTCTCACTGGGGTACGGGTTCCACAGACACTGACTCTCACTGGGGTACGGGTTCCACAGACACTGACTCTCACCGGGGTACGGGTTCCACAGACACTGACTCTCACTGGGGTACGGGTTCCACAGACACCGACTCTCACTGGGGTATGGGTTCCACAGACACTGACTCTCACTGGGGTACGGGTTCCATAGACACTGACTCTCACTGGGGTACGGGTTCCACAGACACTGACTCTCGCTGGGGTACGGGTTCCACACACACTGACTCTCACTGGGGTACGGGTTCCACAGACACTGACTCTCACTGGGGTACGGGTTCCACAGACACTGACTCTCACTGGGGTACGGGTTCCACAGACACTGACTCTCACTGGGGTACGGGTTCCACAGACACTGACTCTCACTGGGGTACGGGTTCCACAGACACTGACTCTCACTGGGGTACGGGTTCCACACACACTGACTCTCACTGGGGTACGGGTTCCACAGACACTGACTCTCACTGGGGTACGGGTTCCACACACACTGACTCTCACTGGGGTACGGGTTCCACACACACTGACTCTCACTGGAGTGTGGGTTCCACACACACTGACTCTCACTGGGGTACGGGTTCCACACACACTGACTCTCACTGGGGTACGGGTTCCACACACACTGACTCTCACTGGGGTAGAGGTTCCACACACACTGACTCTCACTGGGGTACGGGTTCCACACACACTGACTCTCACTGGGGTACGGGTTCCACACACACTGACTCTCACTGGGGTACGGGTTCCACAGACACTGACTCTCACTCGGGTACGGGTTCCACAGACAATGACTCTCACTGGGGTATGGGTTCCACACACACTGACTCTCACTGGGGTACGGGTTCCACACACACTGACTCACACTGGGGTACGGGTTCCACAGACACTGACTCTCACTGGGGTACGGGTTCCACACACACTGACTCTCACTGGGGTATGGGTTCCACAGGCACTGACTCTCACTGGGGTACGGGTTCCACAAACACTGACTCTCACTGGGGTACGGGTTCCACAGACACTGACTCTCACTGGGGTACGAGTTGCACAGACACTGACTCTCACTGGGGTACGGGTTCCACACACACTGACTCTCACTGGGGTACGGGTTCCACACACACTGAGTCTCACTGGGGTACGGGTTCCACACACACTGATTCTCACTGGGGTATGGGTTCCACACACACTGACTCTCACTGGGATACGGGACCCACAGACACTGACTCTCACTGGGGTACGGGCTCCACACACACTGACTCTCACTGGGGTACGGGTTCCACACACACTGACTCTCACTGGGGTACGGGTTCCACAGACACTGACTCTCACTGGGGTACGGGTTCCACAGACACTGACTCTCACTGGGGTACGGGTTCCACACACACTGACTCTCACTGGGGTATGGGTTCCACAGACACTGACTCTCACTGGGGTACGGGTTCCACAGACACTGATTCTCCCTGGGGTACAGGTTCCACACACACTAACTCTCACTGGGGTACGGGTTCCACACACACTGACTCTCACTGGGGTACGGGTTCCACACACACTGACTCTCACTGGGGTACGGGTTCCACAGACACTGACTCTCACTGGGGTACGGGTTCCACAGACACTGACTCTCACTGGGGTACGGGTTCCACACACACTGACTCTCACTGGGGTATGGGTTCCACAGACACTGACTCTCACTGGGGTACGGGTTCCACAGACACTGACTCTCACTGGGGTATGGGTTCCACAGACACTGACTCTCACTGGGGTACAGGTTCTACAGACACTGACTCTCACTGGGGTACGGGTTCCACAAACACTGACTCTCACTGGGGTACGGGTTCTACAGACACTGACTCTCACTGGGGTATGGGTTCCACAGACACTGACTCTCACTGAGGTACGGGTTCCACAGACACTGACTCTCACTGGGGTACGGGTTCCACAGGCACTGACTCTCACTGGGGTACGGGTTCCACAGACACTGACTCTCACTGGGGTACGGGTTCCACAGGCACTGACTCTCACTGGGGTACAGGTTCCACACACACTGACTCTCACTGGGGTACGGGTTCCACAGACACTGACTCTCACTGGGGTACGGATTCCACAGGTATTGACTCTCACTGGGGTACGGGTTCCACACACACTGACTCTCACTGGGGTACGGGTTCCACAGACACTGACTCTCACTGGGGTACGGGTTCCACAGACACTGACTCTCACTGGGGTACGGGTTGCACAGGCACTGACTCTCACTGGGGTACGGGTTCCACAGACACTGACTCTCACTGGGGTACGGGTTCTACAGACACTGACTCTCACTGGGGTACGGTTTCCACAGACACTGACTCTCACTGGGGTACGGGTTCCACAGGCACTGACTCTCACTGGGGTACGGGTTCCACACACACTGACTCTCACTGGGGTACGGATTCCACAGACACTGACTCTCACTGGGGTACGGGTTCCACACACACTGACTCTCACTGGGGTACGGGTTCCACAGACACTGACTCTCACTGGGGTACGGGTTCTACAGACACTGACTCTCACTGGGGTATGGGTTCCACAGACACTGACTCTCACTTGGGTACGGGATCCACACACACTGACTCTCACTGGGGTACAGTTTCCACAGACACTGACTCTCACTGGGGTACGGGATCCACACACACTGACTCTCACTGGGGTACGGGTTCCACACACACTGACTCTCACTGGGGTACAATTTGAAGAGGTTACTGACCCCTCTGAATGGCAAAGCGTTTCAGACAGTGTGAGTACTGTGACTGGTTAAAGACCTTGCGGCAATACATGGAGTTTTGTGTAGCTTTGCTTCAAGGGCAATATTTACATATTTCACAAAAAAAAAACGAAATGATTGCAGATGGAACAGTTCAGTTTAACACCCGGAGCAACACACAGTGCGGCAAAAAACTCTCTTATTACCTTGGGAATTCTGCGGGAATAATGAACCGAGAAATTGAGGTTGTCCATCTCAGCAGCATGGCTGACCCAGAAATCGACTGTCATGGTGACAGGGAGCAGAGACTGGAGGAGACAGTGACAGCCCGGCCTGTAGCAGAGTGAGCAACAGATTGGGGAATTCGGAGTCAAACTGAAAATGGGTTTTTTCACTTCTGTGTTAAAATTAGTTTCTGACCTGCTTCCCGCTTCACACTGCGAGTCTCTATCCCTTTCCCCTCCCCTGATTAATATAACAGGATTAACTCGTGTCCTACATAAAGCACATTGTCACCTTGAAGGTGCCCTCCAGGCTATCGCCAGTGTTTCAGCTAACAAATAGATAGGGAAGGGAATTGGTTCGGAGGCAGGAGATCGAGAGTGGGGATAATGGGTCTGTACATCAACTGGCAGGATGTGAGCAGTGGTGTCCCCCGGGAATCTGTACTGGGGCCTCAGCTTTTCGCTCTATTTATAAATGAATGAAGGAATAGAGAGCCGTGTATCCAAGTTTGCTGAGGACACCCAGTTTGGTGGCACAGTATGTAGTGTGGACGGGAGCAGGGAGTTGCAAAGGGACATTGATCGATTCAGTGAGTGGGCAAAACTGTGGCAGATGGTGTTCAATGTGAGGAAAGCGTGAGGTCACCCACTGTGGATCAAAGAACGCCTCGAGTCTCTTCGCCGGGAGCAAGCGGAAGCCAAGCACAGGCAGCGCAAGGAGCACACATCAACCCAAGCACCCCACACCCACCCGCCCCTTCAACCACCGTCTGCCCCACCTGTGACAGAGACTGTATTCAATTCAATTCAATTTTATTTGCCATATGTACTAGTACAATGGAATGCTTACTCCCCGTCGGGACACGTCAGCTATTCTTACAGTGCCGTGTTCAGAAAGTCAATTCTTTGGCATCCAGTGGCAGTGGGAGCACGATGTCCCTCAGCCGCTCCGTCCTCCTCGTCACCGCGGCCTCCTCCTCACTGTTGCCGGCTCGGCTCCACGTGTGGTGGCCTGCTTCTCCTGCATTGGACTCATCAGTCACCTGAGAACTCATTTTTAATGTGGAAGCAAGTCATCCTCGGTTCCGAGGGACTGCCTAAGAAGAAGACCCAAGAAAGATTGACCAGGGTATTTTTTAAATGGCGAGATTCTGGGAATGGGGAGGAGCAGAGAGATGTAGGAGTCCCAGTACAGAAAACACAAAGCCGGCGGACAGGTACAAAAAATAATTTAAAAGGCCAATGGAATGTCGGCCTTTATCTCGAGGGGGCTGGAATATGAGGAAGTGATGTTTCACCTGTACAGAGCTCTGGTCAGACCCCACCCGGAGTAACTGTGTTCAGTTCTGGGCCCCGCACCTCGGGAAGATATATTGGCCTCGGAGGGGGAGCAGCGCAGATTCACCAGAATGATACCGGCGCTAAAAGGGTTAAATTATGAGGACTCCAGCCCTACAACCTCCCGAGATCTCTGCGCTCCTCCAATTCTGGCCTCTTGCGCATCCCCGATTCCCATCGCTCCACCATCGGCGGCCGTGCCTTCAGCTGCCTGGGCCCCGAGCTCAGGAATTCCCTCCCTAAACCTCTCCGCCTCTCTCTCCTCCTTTAAGACGCTCCTTAAAACCGACCTCTTTGACCAAGCTTTTGGTCGCCTGTCCTAATATCTCCTGATGTGGCTCGGTGTCAAATGTTGTATGACACTCCTGTGAAGCGCCTTGGGACGTTTTAATATGTTAAAGGCGCTAGATAAATGGGAGTTGTTGTTGAGTCAGCGACTTAAGGAAAGTTGGAATAAAACACACCTGCCCAGGACATTTCTTTTTTTGTTCCTTCCCTTTGCAGCCTTAACAGGATGATGACATTATTGAAATAATGAATTTTTAAAGATTTTTAAATGATTTCATTCACGTTGGGGAGTGAAGAATGGCAAACTCATCATTACTGACTAGGCCTGGTCTCTCGGGCACCTGGACTGTGATTCCTCATTCTACTGTGTGCCCTCGCAGTTGGCAGGAGCCAGCTCACTGAGCAGGCTGCTGTGAATGCCTGACCCACAAGTAACAAATACATTGGAGACTTGGCAGCAGTGCACTTTCCATGGATGGGTTTCCAACCGGAATAAGATCATAAGAATTAGGAGCTGGAATTGGCCATTCGGCCCCTCGAGCTTGCTCCGCCATTCAATACGATCATGGCTGATCTTTGACCTCAACTCCACTTTCCTGCTTGATCCCCATATCCCTTGATTCCCCGAGAGTCCAAAAATCTATGTCTCAGCCTTGAATATACTCAACGACTCAGCATCCACAGCCCTCTGGGGCAGAGAATTCCAAAGATTCACCACCCTCTGAGTGAAGAAATTCCTCCTCATCTCAGTCCTAAATGGCCACCCCTTATCCTGAGACTGTGCCCCCTGGTTCTAGACTCTCCAGCCAGGGGGAAACAGCCTCTCAGCATCTACCCTGTCAATCCCCCTCAGAATCTTGTATGTTTCAATGAGATCACCTCTCATTCTTCTAAACTCCAGAGAGTATCGGCCCAATCTACACAATCTATTGGAATAAAAAACACCTGTCCTGGACATTTCTTTATGGAGGCCTAGTCAGTAATCATGCTGTATGAATGCTACAAATGCTTCAGTTGTACAGAACCTTGGTCAGATCCCATCCGGAGCAACTGTGTTCAGTTCCAGGCCCCGCACCTCGGGAAGAATATATCGGCCTCGGAGGAGGAGCAGCGCAGATTCACCAGACTGATACCAGGGCTAAAAGCGTTAAATTATGAGGACAGGTTGCACAGACTTTGAAGATTTCAAAACTGAGATCGATAGGTTTTTGTTGGGTAAGGGTATTAAGGGTAATGGAACCAAGGCGGGTAAATGGAGTTAAGAAGTAGATCAGCCACGATCTAATTGAATGGCGGACCAGGCTCGAGGGGCTGAATTGCCTCCTCCTGTTCCGATGTTTCTATAGTACAGGATATTTGGAGCTGAGAGATTACAAGAAAGGAAAGTACTGTACAGAGGAACAGTGACTAAAATATCATTGGCAGGGAAAGAGGTCCGAGGCTCAAGGGGTCACCTATGAAAGAAAGAACTTGCATTTATATATCTCAAGTGTGGTCACTGTTGTAATGTAGGAAACACGGCAGCCAATTTGCACACAGCAAGCTCCCACAAACAGCAATGTGATAATTACCAGATAATTAGTTTTTAGCGATGTTGATTGAGGGATAAATATTGGCCCCAGGACACCAGAGCGAACTCCCCTGCTCTTCTTCGAAATAGTGGCCGTGGGATCTTTCTCGTCCACCTCAGAGCACAGACGGGGCCTTGGTTTAAGGTCTCATCCGAAAGACGGCACCTCCAACAGTGCGGCGCTCCCTCAGCACTGCATTGGGAGTGTCGGTCTAGATTTTTGTGCTCAAGTCTCTGGAGTGGGACTTGAACCCACAACCATCTGAAGTCTATTACTATCTTCCTCACTGTTTACTACACTTTCATGACATCCGCAAATTTCAAAATTGTGCCCTGTACCAACCCAAGTGCAAGAATATTAACAGTTTCTGGCCTGTGTGTGGAGAAATTGGGTTAATTCTCCAGAGTGGAAATGAAAAGGGCTGGCGATGGCTCCTAAACACTTGTTTATCAGCTGTGAGCAGTGACTGTTGCATATTAATGTCATGAAACTGGCCGGGCAAATTAAACAACAACGGTCTCCACTCTCTCCCGCCGAGACTCTTTCTTCTGACTGTTTGCTCCCCGCCCCCCCAATAGCCCCCCCAGCGAGTGCAGCTGCTGGTCCACAGGCAGTGGCTGTCAAGGAAAGGTCACCCAGCTTCCAGTAGCCCAACCCACACACGCAGGCAGAGGCTGTGGAACTGTGCCCAACGGGAGACAGGTTGCGAAAGAGATTCCACAGGCAGCGGCAGAAAGGCAAACGTTCCCCCAGCTTTTCTGCCTCTTCAGCTTCCTCGAGGGAGAGAGGCCGAGAATTAGAGACAAGAACACGAAGCAATTTAGCACACGTCTGTTTGCAAATGGTTTTTCAATGACTCCCATTAATCTTCCTGGTCCCCCTGAGCAAGCCGACTGCTTGAGAAATCTCCAGCTCTCGCAGACCCAATGAATATTCTCAGGTGGACACAATGGAGTCATTTTTTGGGGGGTGAGGGGAGGGGGTGGGATATCCTAACCCCTTGCTACCACATGGCTGCCTGCCTGCAAATTTCTACTAAGCACTAATGGTGGGGGGCAGGGGGATGTACTCTAGAAATTATCGCAGGGCAGGTACAGCACGGGCTAGATACAGAGTAAAGCTCCCTCTACACTGTCCCATCAAACACGCCCAGGGCAGGTACAGCACGGGTTACATACAGAGTAAAGCTCCCTCTACACTGTCCCATCTAACACTCCCAGGGCAGGTACAGCATGGGTTAGATACAGAGTAAAGCTCCCTCTACACTGTCCCATCAAACACTCCCAGGGCTGGTACAGCACGGGTTAGATACAGAGTAAAGCTCCCTCTACACTGTCCCATCAAACACTCCCAGGGTAGGCACATCACGAGTTAGATACAGAGTAAAGCTCCCTCTACACTGTCCCATCAAACACTCCCAGGGCAAGTACAGCACGGGTTAGATACAGAGTAAAGCTCCTTCTACACTGTCCCATCAAACACTCCCAGGGCAGGTACAGCACGGGTTAGATACAGAGTAAAGCTCCCTCTACACTGTCCCATCAAACACTCCCAGGGCAGGTACAGCACTGGTTAGATACAGAGTAAAGCTCCCTCTACACTGTCCCATCAAACACTCCCAGGGCAGGTACAGCACGGGTTAGATACAGAGTAAAGCTCCCTCTACACTGTCCCATCAAACACTCCCAGGGCAGGTACAGCACGGGTTAGATACAGAGTAAAGCTCTCTCTACACTGTCCCGTCAAACACTCCCAGGGTAGATACAGAGTAAAGCTTCTTCTACACTGTTAATTTGGAAAGTGTAAGGGGCAAGATTGGGTAAATCAGGAGGTTGCAAACACCGACTCGTCCTAACAAATTTAGGAGTCCGGGTCTGAAATGTGGGGAAGGAAAAGAAAAGACAGACTTGCATTTCTCCAGCGCCTTTCACGACCTCAGGACGTGCCAAAGTGCTTTACAGCCAATGAAGTACTTTTTGAAGTGTAGTCACTGCTGTAATGTAGGAAATGCAGCAGATAATTTGCACACAGCAAAATCCTACAAACAGCAATGAGATAATGACCGGGTCCTAAATTTAAATAAAGGAAACTACGAAGGTCTGAGGCGCGAGTTGGGTAGGATTGATTGGGGAATGTCACTCAAAGGGTTGACGGTGGATAGGCAATGGCAAACATTCAAAGACCGAATGGATGAACTACAGAATTTGTTCATCCCAGTTTGGCATAAAAATAAAACAAAACAGGTGACTCAACCGTGGCTAACAAGGGAAATTAGGGATAGCATAAGATCCAAGGAGAGGACATATAAATTGGCCAGAAAAAGCAATAATCCTGAGGATTGGGAGCAGTTTAGGATTCAACAAAGGAGGACAAAGGGATTAATTAAGAAGGGATAAATAGAATATGAGAGTAAGCTTGCAGGGAACATAAAAACTGACTGTAAAAGCTTTTATAGATATATGAAGAGAAAAAGATTGGTGAAGTCAAGCGTAGGTCCCTTGCAGTCAGAATCAGGGGAATCTATAATGGGGAACAAAGAAATGGCAGACCAACTAAATACATATTTTGGTTCTGTCTTCACAAAGGAGGACACAAATAACCTCCCAGAGATGCCGGGGAACATAGGGTCTGATGAAAGGGTGGAACTCAAAGAAATCAGTATTTGTAGGGAAATGGTGTTAGGAAAATTGATGGGACTGAAGGCCGATAAATCCCCAGGGCCTGATAATCTACATCCTAGGGTACTTAAGGAAGTGGCCCTAGAAATAGTAGATGCATTGCTGATCATCTTCCAGAACTTGATAGACTCTGGAACAGTACCCATGGATTGGAGGGTGACTAATGTTACCCCACTATTCAAAAAAGGTGGTAGAGAAAAAGCGGGGAATTATAGACCGGTAAGCCTGACATCAGTAGTGGGGAAAATGCTAGAGTCCATTATAAAAGATGTAATAGCAGAGCACTTGGAAAGCAGCGACAGGATCGGACAAAGTCAACATGGATTTACAAAAGATAAATCGTGCTTGACTAATCTACTGGAATTTTTTGAGGATGTAACTGGTAAAATAGATAAGGGAGAACCAGTGGATGTGGTGTATTTGGACTTTCAGAAGGCTTTCGATAAGGTCCCGCATAAGAGATTAGCGTGCAAAATTAAGGCACATGGGATTGGGGGCAAGGTATTGACTTGGATAGAGAACTGGTTGGTGGATAGAAAGCAAAGAGTTGGAATAAACGGGTCGTTTTCCGAGTGCAGGCAGTGACTAGTGGGGTACCGCAAGGATCGGTCCTAGGACCCCAGCTGTTCACAATATACATTAATGATCTGGACGAGGGAATTGGATGTAATATCTCCAAATTTGCAGACGACACAAAGCTGGGTGGGAGGGTATGCTGTGAGGAGGATGTCGTGAAACTCCAGTACGATTTGGACAGGTTGGGTGATTGGGCAGAAACATGGCAAATGCACTATAATGTGGATAAATGTGAGGTTATCCACTTTGGTGGCAAAAACAGGAAGGCAGATTATTATTTGAATGGCAATAGATTGGGAGAAGGGGAAGTGCAACGAGACCTGGGTGTTCTTGTGCACCAGTCGCTGAAGGTAAGCATGCAGGTGCAGCAGGCGGTTAAGAAGGCAAATGGTATGTTGGCCTTCGTAGCAAGAGGGTTCGAGTACAGGAACAAGGATGTCTTGCTGCAGTTGTACAGGGCCTTGGTGAGACCACACCTTGAGTATTGTGTGCAGTTTTGGTCGCCTTATCTGAGGAAGGACGTTCTTGCCATGGAAGGAGTGCAGTGAAGATTCACCAGACTGATACCTGGGATGGCAGGAATGACGTATGAGGAGAGATTGTGTCGATTGGGCTTATACTCACTGGAGTTTAGAAGATTGAGAGGGGATCTCATCGAAACCTATAAAATTCTGTCAGGCCTGGACAGACTAGATGCAGGAAGGATGTTTCTGATGGCCGGGGAGTCCAGAACCAGGGGTCATAGTCTAAGGATAAGGCAAAGCCATTTAGGACTGAAATGAGGAGGACTTTCTTCATCCAGAGAGTGATGAACCTGTGGAATTCTCTGCCACAGAAGTGGTGGAGGCCAGTTCATTAAATATATTCAAGAAGGAGTTGGATATATTTCTTAAGGCTAAAGGGATCAAGGGATATGGGGAGAAGGCAGGGACAGGGTACTAAATTTGGATGATCACCCATGGTCTCATTGAATGGCGGAGCAGGCTCAAAGGGCTGAATGGCCGACTCCTGCTCCTATCTTCTATGTTTCTATGTTTCTATGTTTAATCTGTTTTTTTTCCAGTGATGTTGATTGAGGGATACATATTGGCCCCAGAACTGCCCTGCTCTTCTTCGAACAGGATCTTTTACGTCCACCTGAGAGAACAGACGGGGCCTCGGTTTAACGTCTCATCTGAAAGACGGCACCTCCAACAGTGCAGCGCTCCCTCAGTACTGCACTGGGAGTGTCAGCTTAGATTTTATCCTCATTTCAATTCAACCTTCTGAAGGGAAATTAGGGCTGGGCAATAAATGCAGACCTTGCCAGCGACACCCACATCCCATGAATGAATAAGAAAAGGTGGCCACTGCCTGTATACTACTTGTAAATAAATCGCACTATTGATTTTAGCCTGAAGGACACAGTGTCGGAGTTTGGCATTTTCTGCTTTTCAGAGTGGGCGGCGGGGGGGGCGGCGGGGGGGAATCATATTTGTTGCATGAATTTCCCGTGTGAAGTAGCGAGCAGCAGGATGTTGCTATGGTGAACTCTCCCATTCACATAAGGCAACAAGTTCCAGTTCTTGGAGGCTTGCTGCTGGTTACAGAAACTTGCCGTTGTAGTGTGCGTTGGGAGTCAGCCCAAAATTACAATATGTGTGACACCAATCCTAGAGATTGCCGGGGGGGGGGGGGGGTTAGATTGAGGGAAGGGGAGGATCTGCCACAAGTTTAGGGTCCCAGGAAAGAATAGGTTAGACTAGGGAATCCGTGCGATGAGTCTTGATTTCACCACAATGAGGAGGCAGGTTGGAGGGAGAGCATGTCGGGGCCTCGCCCCTCCCTATCTCCTCTGTTGTATATGTACCTTTAAGGGAATAACTGGTCTCAGACTGCAGTACCGGCAGTGACCACCCCTGTATAAAAGGCCCTAGCAGGCTTCTGTAGTTTCAGTTTCCAGGTTGTCTCCATTCAGTAAAGACTTGTTATAATCAACTCCTGCAGTCCGTGTCTCAATTATACACGGACATAATACTGGCGACGAGTGAGAAACGAACTTACCTGCAACTCGGCAGCACCTCAGACGACGTTATTGAAGGTCGAAGCCAGAAGAAAAAAAAATAATCCAACGAAACTCGAGAAACGGGCGTCGACCGTGGGCAACCACCCTCCAAATCATCGAATTGAAAAGTGCAGGAGAGACTGTCGAGAGCCAGGCTTGGTTCTCCAGTCTGTCGTTTCCCAGCTAATCGGGCTGGTGGCAGGTAGTGCACTGATCTTTCCTGGGCTGCGGCGGGCTAGAGCTCGATCGGGTGGCTCTGCAACGGGGCTGGGCAGCGAGTCGGGAAGCAAAGAGAGAGGGAGAGGGTGGAGCACACAGGGTGCGGCCGGTGCTTCGAAGCCGGGCAGCGTTCGGACCTAAGAAGAGGGAGGGAAGTGTCCCAGAGGGTCCGCTCCATGACGGGAACGGTCCTTCAATTAACGGAGCAAATATTGAAGCGCGATAGAAAAATAAAAATACCGCGGAGAGCGGCATTGGCAGCAGCGATCGGGGAGGCGCGAAGACCATAGGGCGTCGCCATTGCAGGATAATAAAATAAATATAATCGCCAGCAACAGCGTTGACAGCAGCGGCAGCGGCGGGAAAGCGCGGGAGGCGCCATCTTAACTCGGCGGGGAAGAAGGAAAAGCGCGGGAGGCGCCATTTTGATCCATCGGGGACGAAGGCAAAGTGCGGGAGGCGCCATCTTAGATTTTCAAGATGCCAAATACTGGCGATATCACTGCCTTCGATAATGCAATAGAAGACTGGACCACGTCTTATAAACTGTAGTTTATAGTTACTAGGGTCTTTTCTGGTCTAGCAGGGACTGTTGGTAGACTATACAAGCGCCTTAGAGATATTTTTAATTGGTGGTAGTAAATTAATTTAAATTAAGTAAAGGGAAGGTCATGCCAGGTGAGCCCAGCCCCGTGATATGCTCCTCTTGCTCTATGTGGGAATTCAGGGACCCCGGTGCCCCTGATGACCACGTGTGCCAGAGATGCATCCATCTGCAGCTACTAGCAGACCGCATTGAGGCGCTGGAGCTGCGGGTGGATGGGTTGTTGAGCATTCATGATGCTGAGAGGGTTGTGGATAGCACGTTTAGTGAGTTGGTCACACCGCAGGGAAGGGCTGCACAGGAAGACAGGAAATGGGTGACCACCAGGCGGAGCAATAGAAGCAGGCAGGTAGTGCAGGAGACCCCTGTGACCATTCCCCTCTCAAACAAGTATACCGCTTTGGATACTGTTGGGGGGGAATGACTCACCAGGGGAAGGCAGCAGCAGCCAACTTCCTGGCACTGGGGGTGCTCCTGCTGCCCAGGAAGGGGGGAAAAAGAGTGGGAGAGCAATAGTGGTAGGGGATTCTATAGTAAGGGGAACAGATAGGTGTTTCTGTGGCCGTAGACGTGAATCAAGGATGGTTTGTTGCCTCCCTGGTGCCAGGGTCAAGGATATCACTGAGCGGCTGCAGGGCATTCTGGAGGGGGAGGGTGAACAGCCAAAGGTCGTGGTCCACATTGGTACCAACGACATAGGTAAAAAGAGGGATGAGGTCCTGCAGCAAGAATTTAAGGAGCTAGGTGAAGGATTAAAGAGCAGGACCTCAAAGGTTGTAATCTCTGGATTACTCCCGGTGCCACGTGCTAGTGGGTATAGGAATAGGAAGATAGAACAGATGAATGCGTGGCTAAAGGGATGGTGCAGGGGGGAGGGCTTTAGTTTCCTGGATCACTGGGTCTGCTTCTGGGAAAGGTGGGACTTGTACAAGTCGGACGGTTTACACCTGAACCAGAGGGGAACCAATATCCTTGCGGGGAGGTTTGCTAGCACTGCTGGGGGGGGTTTAAACTAACTTGGCAGGGGGATGGGGTACAGAGTGGAGCTATAGTAGGGGGTGATTTACAGCCAAATACAGAGGAAAAAACAAGTCAGCTGGGAAGGCAGAGCAAATATGTGAAGGCAAAAGGGAATATGGCAGGGCTGGAAGGCATTTATTTTAATGCAAGGAGTCTTGCAAATAAGGTGGATGAACTGAAGTTGTTGTTGAACACAGGGGAGTACGATATTGTTGCTATCACGGAGACATGGTTGAGGGAGGGTCAGGACTGGCAGCTCAATATTCCGGGGTATAGAATCTTCAGGCGAGACAGAGGGGGGTGTAAAAGGGGAGGGGGTGTTGCAATATTAATTAAGGAGTCAATTACTGCTGTAAGGAGGGATGATATATTAGCGGGGT
Source organism: Somniosus microcephalus (assembly GCF_052327205.1). Classification (NCBI taxonomy): domain Eukaryota; kingdom Metazoa; phylum Chordata; class Chondrichthyes; order Squaliformes; family Somniosidae; genus Somniosus; species Somniosus microcephalus. Next base: position 4,111,626 of record NC_140999.1, read on the forward strand.
CCTCTAATGAGGCCATATGGGTAGAACTTAAAAACAAAAAGGGGGCAAGCACTTTGCTGGGAGTGTACTATAGGCCCCCAAACAGTCAGGGGGAGATAGAGGAACAGATATGTAGGCAAATCTCAGAGAAGTGCGAAAATAATAGGGTAATAATAGTGGGGGATTTCAACTTCCCCAATATAAATTGGGATAGTCAGAGTGTGAAAGGCTTAGAGGGTGCAGAATTCTTAAAGTGCATCCAGGAGAGCTTTTTGAGCCAACATGTAGAAAGTCCTACAAGAGAGGGGGTGGTACTGGACCTAATTCTGGGGAATGTTGCCGGGCAAGTGGTGGAAGTATCAGTAGGAGAGCATTTTGGCGACAGTGACCATAATTCGGTGAGATTTAAGGTGGTCATGGAAAAAGACAAAGGCGGCCCGGAAATAAGGGTTCTAAATTGGGGGAAGGCCGATTTTAATATGATAAGGCAGGATCTGGCCAAAGTGGACTGGGAGCATCTACTTATAGGAAAATCCACATCAAAACAGTGGGAGACTTTCAGAAGGGAAATAGAGAGAGTACAGTGCCAACATGTTCCTGAAAAGGTCAAGGGTGGGACCAACAAGCAAAGGGAACCTTGGATGACAAGGGATATACAAAAATGCATTAGAAATAAAAGGGGGGCTTTTGGCAGTTACAAAAGACTAAAGACGGAAGAAGCCCTAGAGGAGTATAAAAAGTGCAGGGGCATACTTAAAAAAGAAATTTGGAGGGCGAGGAGGGGCCATGAAATAACACTGGCGAGCAAAATAAAGGAAAATCCTAAGATGTTTTATAAGTATATTAAGGGCAAGAGGATAACCAGGGAAAGGGTAGGGCCCATTAGGGACCAAAGTGGCAATCTGTGTGTAGAGCCAGATGATGTAGGCGGGGTTTTAAATGAATTTTTTGCATCTGTGTTCACTATGGAGAAAGACGATGCAGACATAGAAATCGGGCAAGGGGACTGTGACATACTTGAACATATTAGCATCGAGAGGGAGGAGGTGCTAGCGGTTTTAGCAGGCCAAAAAGTGGATAAATCCCCAGGCCCGGACGAGATGTATCCCAGGCTGCTGTGGGAGGCAAAGGAGGAGATTGCAGGGGCTCTGACACAAATTTTCAGAACCTCTCTGGCCACAGGGGATGTACCAGAGGACTGGAGAACAGCTAATGTAGTACCATTATACAAGAAGGGTAGCAGGGATAAACCAGGGAATTACAGGCCAATGAGCCGAACATCTGTGGTAGGGAAATTATTGGAAAAAATTCTGAGGGACAAAATTAGTCTCCACTTGGAGAGGCAAGGATTAATCGGGGATAGTCAGCATGGCTTTGTCAAGGGTAAATCATGTCTGGCAAATCTGATTGAATTTTTCGAGGGGGTGACTAGGGGGGTGGATGAGGGAAATGCTGTGGATGTGGTCTACATGGACTTCAGTAAAGCCTTTGACAAAGTCCCGCATAGGAGACTGGTCAAGAAGGTAAGAGCCCATGGGATCCAGGGTGCCTTGGCGCGTTGGATCCTAAACTGGCTGAGTGGCAGGAGGCAGAGGGTGATGGTCGAAGGTTGCTTTTGTGACTGGAAGCCTGTGTCCAGTGGGGTACCTCAGGGATCGGTGCTGGGTCCCTTGTTGTTTGTGATCTACATAAATGATTTGGATGAGAATGTAAAAGGTATGATCAGCAAGTTCGCAGATGACACGAAAATTGGTGGGGTGGTCAATTGCGAGGAGGAAAGCCTCAGGCTACAGGACGATATAAATGGGTTGGTCAGATGGGCGGAAAAGTGGCAAATGGAATTTAACCCTGAAAAGTGCGAGGTGATGCATTTTGGACGGACAAATAAGGCAAGGGAATACACAATGAGTGGTAGGACCCTAGGAAGTACAGAGGGCCAGAGGGACCTTGGTGTACATGTACATAGATCCCTGAAGGCAGCGGAACAGGTAGATAAGGTGGTTAAAAAGGCATATGGGATACTTGCCTTCATTAGCCGAGGCATAGAATATAAGAGCAGGGAGGTTATGATGGAGCTGTACAAAACGCTGGTGAGGCCACAGCTGGAGTACTGTGTGCAGTTCTGGTCGCCTCACTATAGGAAGGATGTGATTGCTTTGGAGAGGGTGCAGAGAAGATTCACCAGGATGTTACCTGGGATGGAGCGCCTCAGCTATGAAGAAAGGCTAAACAGGCTGGGGTTGTTTTCCTTGGAGCAAAGAAGGCTGAGGGGGGACCTGATTGAGGTATACAAAATGATGAGGGGCATAGATAGGGTAGACAAAGAGGAACTTTTCCCCTTAGTAGGGGGGTCAATAACAAGGGGGCATAGATTCAGGGTAAGGGGCAGGAGATTTAGAGGGGATTTGAGGAGGAACTTTTTCACCCAGAGGGTGGTTGGAATGTGGAACTCAATGCCCAAAAGGGTGGTAGAGGCAGGAACCCTCACAACATTCAAGAAGCATTTGGATGAGCACTTGGAATGCCATTGCATACAAGGCTATGGACCAAATGCTGGAAAATGGGATTAGACTGGACAGGGATGGATGGGCGGCGCAGACACGATGGGCCGAAGGGCCTCTTTCTGTGCTGTAAAACTCTATGACTCTATGACTCTATGACGTATGTGGAAAGAGTCGAGGTATATTGCGAGGCAAACGAAATAGCCGATGAGAAAAAGGCATCGGTATTGCTAAATTTAATGGGCGCAAGAACGTACGGCCTATTGCGGGACCTGATTACTCCAGCCAAACCGAAGGCGAAGAGTTTTAACAAAATTGTTGCTATCCTACAGGAACACCTAAATCCTACACCGCTGCTGATAGCAGAAAGATTTAAATTCCACAGGAGAAATCAGCATAAAAATGAGAGCAATGCTGATTACCTTACGGAACTACGCAAGCTATCTAAGCACTGCCAGTTCAGAGCAGGACTGGCAGGTACCTTACGGGACAAATTTGTCTGTGGACTCCTGAGTGAAGGAACCCAGAAGAGGTTACTCTCAGAGAAAGAGCTGACGCTAGATAAGGCTTTCAGCGTGGCAGTATCGTACGAAGCAGCAGCAAGGGGAGCTGCGGAAATACAACAAAAGCCACAGGAATACGGCACCCACGAAATGACACGGGGATTTGCAAAATGTTATCGTTGTGGCAGAACAAACCATGACCAGAAGGACTGCTGGTCCAAGGACAAAATATGCAGGCAATGCGGAAAGATGGGACACATTGCATGAGTTTGCAGGTCTGGGAAGAAGACCAACGACAACAAAAAGGCTACTAAGGAACCGTACAGGAAAGTACAAAAGATGACGGACAGTAGTTCCGAAGACCAGATGAGCGATAGTGAATCCGGGAACAAGAGACTAAGCTGTCTCAAACTTCACAACGTAATCGCAAAAGAGGATCACCGAACCATTTGGGTCACCCTCATGATAGCAGGGTCCCAAGTCAAAATGGAATTGGATACAGGATCAGCTCTAACCGTCATGAATCGACGAGACTACGAGCGGCTATTCTCACACATACCCTTGAGAGAGACATCCATCGTCTTGAGGACGTATACGGGGCAAAAAGTATACCCCAGAGGAAAAATAAGGGTGCCTGTCGAATACAACGGCAAGAAAATACGGAAATTGTATCTCTACATTCTGCAAGATGGTGGACCACCATTATTGGGACGTGAATGGATCAGAAAGATAAGTTTAGACTGGCACTCCATTCAGGCACTGACGGTGGCTGGTAAAAAGGATGACGACGTCACTCCTGGACGATTGTCAACAATCTTAGCTGACGCCAAAGAGGTATTTCAACAAGAACTGGGCACTCTTAAAGGCGTAACCGCCTCGATAAAAATAGAGGAGAATGCAATTCCCAAGTTTTTCAAAGCAAGACCGGTACCATATGCAATTCGCCCAGCCGTCGAGGCAGAGCTGGAGAATCTGGAGAATGCAGGCGTGTTATTTAAGGTAGACTGGAGCGAGTGGGCGACACCCATCATTCCTGTCATGAAGAAAACGTTAAACAATAAGTCTGAGGAGCCAAGGAAGGTTCGCATCTGTGGGGACTTCAAGGTGACGGTGAACCCAGTCCTTCACACAGTACAAGATCCTCTTCCAAGGATAGAAGATATCTTCGCCTCACTATCTGGAGGGAAGCGTTTTACAAAAATTGACCTAGCACAAGCATATTTGCAGATGGAGGTTGAAGAATCCTCTAGGAAGCATCTCACGATAAACACTCACAAAGGCCTTTACCAGTATAATCGACTGGTATTCGGAGTAGCATCAGCTCCGGCGATATGGCAAAGAGCGATGGAACAAGTCCTGCAAGGGATTCCGGGGACTCAGTGTTACTTGGACGACATCCTAGTGACAGGTGAAGATGACAGTGAACACCTTGCCAACCTAGAGCAGGTGCTCACTAGACTATGTGAACATGGGCTACGAGCCAATCGCCCCAAGTGCGAGTTTTTTAAGAAACAGATATCGTATTGTGGCCACGTGATTGATGAAGAGGGGTTGCATAAGTCCCCTGACAAAATTGAAGCGGTAGTTAAGGCTCCAGCGCCTGAAAATGTGTCACAACTGAGGTCATTCCTTGGATTGGTGAATTACTACCATAAGTTTTTGCCGAATTTGTCCACAATTCTGCATCCACTGAATGCCCTACTACGAACGGGAGTAGCATGGAAATGGAGCGATGAATGTAAGCGGGCCTTTCAGAAGAGTAAGGACCTAATCACTTCAAGAGAAGTATTGGCTCACTACAACCCATCACTACTGATAAGACTGGCATGTGATGCGTCTCCCTACGGCATTGGGGCGGTACTGTCACATAAATTCCTTGATGGTTCAGAGAGGCCGATAGCTTTTGCATCACGCTCATTAACTTCAGCCGAGCGTAACTACGCCCAGATTGACAGAGAGGCCCTCAGCCTGGTGTGGGGGGTGAAGAAGTTCAATCACTACCTGCACGGTCAGAAATTTACTCTACTAACTGATCATCAACCTCTCGTCTCCATTTTCAACCCTCAGAAGGGCGTACCGATAATGACGGCACAACGGCTACAGAGGTGGTCCCTTTTCCTAGGGGCACACCAATATGACATCAAGTACAAAGGAACTAAACAGCATGGGAATGCTGATGGATTGTCGCGCCTACCGTTGCCGACGGTGGAAGAAGAACTGGCAGTGGATCCAGTGGAGTTATTCCACTCGACTATAGTCGAATGTCTCCCTGTGACGAATGCAAACATAGAAAAGGAAACACGAAATGACCCGACACTCTCCTGGGTCTATGATTTAACGGTGAAGGGATGGCCAGCACATGGCGAACCACTGCTGCCAGCATTCTCGCCGAGAAGAGAACAGCTGTCAGTGTGCAGAGGAACCTTGATGTGTGGATCCAGAGTAGTAATTCCACCCAAATTGAAGGATAGAGTGCTCAATGAGCTTCATGAGGGTCATCTGGGAGGGGTAAAAATGAAGAACTTAGCCAGAGCGTTTGTGTGGTGGCCGGGAATCGATAGAGAAATCGAAGAGATGACCAAGAGCTGTACAGGATGCCAGAAGGTCCAAAACGCCCCACCACAAGCCCCTCTACATCCATGGGAGTGGCCCTCATCTCCATGGCAAAGGGTGCACATTGATTTTGCTGGTCCTTTATGGACTCGATGTTTTTAATTGCGGTGGATGCACATTCAAAGTGGCCAGAGGTAATAAAAATGTCCTCAACCACCACAGAAAAAACTATCACAGTCTTATGACCCATATTCGCCAGGAATGGGCTGCCTGAACAGATTTGCTCTGACAATGGACCACAGTTTGTGTCTGAAGAGTTCCGGAGGTTCTTAAAGAACAATGGTGTTAAGCATTACACATCCGCCCCATATCATCCAGCCACTAATGGATTGGCCGAGAGGTTTGTTCAAACATTCAAGAAGGCTATCAAGGCAATGTGTAATGAAGATATACCCCTACAACACAAGGTGGACAACTTCTTGTTTGCCTACCGGAATGCGACACATGCGGTTACCAACCAAACTCCAGCCATGATGTTCTTCAATCAAAGACTACGATGCCGCTTGGATTTGGTTAAGCCAAACGTCAGAAGAGGTGTGGAGAACAGGCAGTTTCAGAATATGAAGGAAAGGCCGACCAGGAGTTTTAAGATAGGTCAACCAGTTTTGGCCCGGGACTACCGCACAGAGAAATGGCAGCCAGGAACGATCTGTACATGGCAAGGACCTCGAATGTATACCGTGGACATTGGAGAGAGCATTGTAAGACGCTATGCTTACCAGATTCTAGAGTCACTGGAAAACGTCAACTCCACACCACGATCTGATACACCTGGCGATGAAACCGGAGTACCAATTGCATCTACCGCAGAATCGGTGATATTGGAAGCAGACGAACCAAACGACGACATTGATCCTGACTCAACCTTGCCAGAAGAACCTGATATCCCAAAGAGGCGTTATCCAGACAGAATCAGGAAGCCTCCTCAAAGACTGAACTTATAATTGCTTAACTTCAACCAATGTATCTAGCAACCGTAATTGTAATTAGTTATTATTTAGTTGTTAAATGAATGTTATGTACTGTTTATCTAAAAGGGGAGGAATTGTTGTGTATGTACCTTTAAGGGAATAACTGGTCTCAGACTGCAGTACCGGCAGCGACCACCCCTGTATAAAAGGCCCTAGCAGGCTTCTGTAGTTTCAGTTTCCAGGTTGTCTCCATTCAGTAAAGACTTGTTATAATCAACCCCTGCAGTCCGTGTCTCAATTATACACGGACATAATATCCTCCAGTCCTACAACCACCTCCCCCCCCCCCCCCCCGAGATCTCTACACTCCTCCAATTATGACCTCGTGCACATCCCCGATTTTCATCGCTCCACCATTGTCGGCCGTGCCTTCAGCCGCCTGGGCTCCAAGCTCTGGAATTCCCTCCCTAAACCTCTCCGCCTCTCTACCTCCTCCTTTAAGATGCTCCTTAAATCTATCTCTGTCCCAACTTTTGGTCACCTGTCCTAATATCTCCTTATGTGGCTCCTGTGCAGCACCTTGGGACGTTTTATTCTGTTAAAGGCGCGTTATAAAGGCAAGTTGTTGTAGTACAGGCGATTTGGAGCTCAGATGAAACATGGAAGTTCAGGAGCATCTCGATCAAAATAATATTGATAGAGACAAGGGAGAGAGAGACACAGAAAATACCTTGAGTATTGTGTACACTTTTGGTCCCCTTATCTGAGGAAGGATGTTCTTGCCATGGAGGGAGTGCAGCGAAGATTCACCAGACTGATACCTGGGATGGCAGGAATGACGTATGAGGAGAGATTGGGTCGATTGAGCTTATACTCGCTGGAGTTTAGAAGAATGAGAGGGGATCTCATTGAAACTTATAAAATTCTAACAGGACTAGACAGACTAGATGCAGGAAGGATGTTCCCGATGGCGGGGAGTCCAGAACCAGGGGTCACAGTCTAAGGATAAGGGGTAAGCCATTTAAGACTGAGATGAGGAGGAATTTCTTCACCCAGAGAGTGGTGAACCTGTGGAATTCTCTACCACACAAGGCAGTTGAGGCCAATTCATTAAATATATTCAAGAAGGAGTTAGATATATTTCTGAAGGCTAAAGGGATATGGGGACAAAGCAGGGACAGGGTACTGAATTTGGATGATCAGCCATGATCTCATTAAATGGCGGAACAGGCTCGAAGGGCCGAATGGCCTACTCCTGCTCCTATCTTCTATGTTTCTATGTAAAGGCTGGAGGCTAGAGGGAAGAATTGATGATCAGACGATAATCTTTCTCCCTCTTCCTGTCCCGTTGTATTGGAGAAATGCAAGGCACATTTATTATTTACTTTTGCCATAAGATCTGTAAGATGAATAAATAAGTAAACATTGTTAAAGTTAGGTGTTATTGCCAAGTTAAAACGCAGGCTTTTCAATATTTATTTACATTGGTGAAAAAAATCTGCACCCTGACAGATCGAAGGTAAATTTGAAGCAAATCAGTTAAAAAAAAAAAAGTTTTTTATTTTGAACATTGTTAAAACTCAAGAAAACAAGCAGAGGATTAGAAAAAAAATGTACATTCAATGGTAAACTCACAATTATTTACACAATTGATGGGACACCACTTTCCGAGGCCTCATCGCCAGTCACTCGCCCAACCTCGAGTGATTTTAAAATTAAAAGTTAAACTAACGTTAATCGTTCTGGCTTTGCCCACTTAACCCGCCACTAGGACAGTGGGACAGTCACAGTTGTTGGGAGATTCTGCCCAAGGGAGCTCGATGTGAGCACTTCAGTTTTCAGGGGGCTATCACTGTAAGAAGTGTGGTTGATTTTCTAATTATTCACTCTCGGGATGAGGGCGTTGCTGCCGAGGCCGCCATTTATTGCACAACTGGTTTGCGAGGCCACTTAGGAGGGCAGTTAAGAGTCAATCACGTTGGTGTGGGACGAGAGTCACATACAGGCCCAGACCGGGTAAGGATGGCAGGTTTCTTTCCCTGAAGGACATTAGTGAACCAGTTGGGTTTTTACAACAATCCGACAGCTTCATGGCCACTTTTACTGAGCCCAGCTCTCTATTTCCAGGTTTCCTCTTTCAACTTCCCATACTGATGAGATCGGAACTTACCTTCTCTGGATTATCAGTCCAGCAACATCCCCACTACACTTTCGTCCTGTCCCACTCCATACCTACCTAGCAATGAGTATAAAGATTGGCCCCACCACAAACTCCCTCACCACCGACTCCATCCCTCTCCCCGGCCACTGTCTAAGGCTGAACCAGACTGTTTGTATATTGGTGTCCTATTTGACCCAGAGCTGAGCTTCTAACCCCATATCCTCTCCATCACCAAGACCGCCTACTTCCACCTCCGTAACATCACCTGTCTCCGCCCCTGCCTCAGCTCATCCGCTGCTGAAAGCCTCATCCATGCCTTTGTTACCTCTGGACTCGACTATTCCAACACACCCCGGGCCGGCCTCCCACCCTCCACCCACCGTAAACTTCAGCTCATCCAACACTCGGCTGCCCCGTGTCCTAACTCGCGCCAGGTCCTGTTCACCCATCGCCCCCTGTGCTCGCTGACCTTCATTGGTTCCTGGTCCTCGACTATTAAATTCTCATCCTCATTCACAATTCCCTCCAGGGCCTCGCCCCCCCTCCCTATCTCTGTAACCTCCTCCAGCCCTACAACCCTCCAAGATCTCTGTGCTCCTCCAATTCCGGCCTCTTGCGCAACCCCCGATTTCCATCGCTCCATTATTGGCGGCCGTGCCTTCAGCTGCCTGGGCCCTAAGCTCTGGAATTCCCTCCCTAAACCTCTCCGCCTCTCTCTCCTCCTTTAAGACGCTCCTTAAAACCGACCTCTTTGACCTGTCCTAATATCTCATGTGGCTCGGTGTCAAATTTTGATTGATTACGCTCCTGTGAAGCGCCTCGGGACGTTTACGACGTTACAGGCGCTATATAAATGCAGGTTGTTGTTGATGTGCTTAGGGCTCTATGTAAACGAGCTCCACGTTCTCTTAAAGACTGCACTTTCCTTTTTCTTTTCCTGATGAGAATCAGGTCGAGAGCGTGTGTCGCACTGGTGATGTCACTGTGGCGCAAGCTGATGTCACAGATGCGATGTGTGCATTTCAGACCCAGTTTTGGGGGAAATACTGTGGGGAAAAAATCAAATTCAGGAGGAAATCAGTTTTTAAAATCAATTAACTGCCCAGTTTTAAAAATAATTGGTGAATTTATCAATGGAAATTGGTACAAACTGATTTTAACATCTCCACCAATACAAACACTCTCAGGTAAGGCAGAAAACACACCGAGCCAGTTATTCACAGTTGGGAGTTTTATTGAGCATCGACATTTTTAAGGAGGCATCAAATTAACCCAATTTCCTATTGGTTTACTCCTGACCCTGGCTGCATGCCAATCTGAGTTTTCATTGGTCCTCACTGGACTGATTGACAGGTGGGTCGGATTAGCATCATGCCAGAGTCAATGGAGGCTGCAGCACCAATTGGAGCAGGACGAGCGGGGGGGGGGTAGAGGAGTGGGAGGGGAGGAGTGGAGTGGCAGAGGGGGGAGGGGAGTGGGAGGGGAGGAGAGTGGTAGAGGGGGGAGGGGAGTGGTAGAGGGGGGAGGGGAGTGGGAGGGAGGGGAGTGGAGAGGGGGTGGAGGAGGAGGAGGCGGGGGAGGAGTAGGAGTAGGAGGGGGAGGGGAGGAGTAGGAGGGGGAGGGGGGAGGAGTAGGAGGGGGAGGGGGGAGGAGTAGGAGGGGAGGGGAGGAGTAGGAGGAGGAGGGGGTGGAGTAGGAGGGGGAGGAGGAGGGGGTGGAGGAGGAGTAGGAGAGGAGGAGGGGGTGGAGGAGGAGGGGGGGGGGTGGAGGAGGAGGGGGAGGGGTGGAGGAGGGGAGGGGAGGAGTAGGGGAGGGGAGGAGTAGGAGGAGGAGGGGTGGAGGAGAGGAGGAGGGGGAGGGGGGGTGGAGGAGGAGGAGGAGGAGGGGGAGGGGTGGAGGAGGAGGAGGAGGAGGGGGAGGGGTGGAGGAGGAGGGGGAGGGGTGGAGGAGGAGGAGGAGGGGGAGGGGGGTGGAAACAATTGGCAGAATTTTGATTTCACTTCATTTTGTGTGGACAGGCCAGGCGGCCATTTTAAGTGATGCTGCAGCCATTTCTTTGGGTTTGTTGGTGAATGAAGGGCGGGGCGGGGCGGGGCGGGGAGGGTGATGGCCATTTTTCTAGTGGAAGAGTCGGCTATGTTAAGAGTGTGTTTAGACCCAGAGTACAAACGGAAACTATAACTTCCTATTTCTTCCTTTTGAACATTGATATTTGGTGGTTCCTGTGGCAGTAATGAAACTCGAGTCCTTCTATTGACCCTGGTCACCGGTGCTAAATTATGATTTTCCTGAATAGTATGTTCCTTTAAAAATGACATACCACTGCTGCTGTAACACTCATTGCTTTCTCCCAGAGCACTTGGACCATATTTCCCAAAAGCCAACGGTGAGTTGGGATAATTCAGTGATTCGACAACACATAAAAAGGACCAACCCCAGGTAGACCCAGGCGATGACCAACTCAATCGCTTCCATTTAAACCTGTTACTCTTCCGAGTCATTGGCTGCACCAAAGGTCTGGGTATGCGAACTGTCCCAATACTATATAGCGTAACTTGTCTAAGAGACAGCCAACGCCATTATAACCTTGCTATGTTTACTATTTCTTGGTCTCCTTAAGATGTTGCAGGTTATCGACCAAGTGGCAAAGTCCAGCAGCATTTTAAAAATAAACTTTGTCCCGGATCATTACTTACCAAACAATTATTTGGACTCCAAGCCGCATCTAATGCCCAATTTACCTTATTTCTCCTCTCCTGAAGAGGCTGGGAGTGAAATCGGTCTCCGACGAGAGCACAAAGCGGGAAGCGGCGAGTCGACAGGCCGCTGTGAAAAGAAAAGTGGCCGCGGTGTAAGGCGGGCTGCTGATTCGCTGTCGCTGAAGACCAGTTTCACCCCCGCACTGGCTCTTCTGGGGTGCCACGAGTGGGCAGGCCTCTGGTGACCCTCCAAATCACTGCTAGTCGATCCTAACTCGCACCCAGTCCCGTTAAATCCATCAGCCCCGTGCTCGCTGACCGACACTGGCTCCCGGTCCGGCAACGCCTCGATTTTAAAATTCTCATCCTTGTTTTCAAATCCCTCCATAGCCTCGCCCCTCCCTATCTCTGTGACCTTCCAGCCCCACAACCCTCCGAGATCTCTGCGCTCCTCTGATTCTGGTCTCTTGAGCATCCCCGATTTCCATCGCTCCACCATTGGCGGCCGTGCCTTCAGCTGCCTGGGCCCCGAGCTCTGGAATTCCCTCCCTAAACCTCTCCGCCTCTCTCTCCTCCTTTAAGACGCTCCTTAAAACCGACCTCTTTGACCAAGCTTTAGGTCACCTGTCCATAATATCTCCTTATGTGGCTCGGTGTCAAATTTTGTTTGATAATCGCTCCTGTGAAGTGCCTTGGGACATTTTACTACATTAAGGCGTTATATAAATACAAGTTGTTGTTGTTGCAAGTCTAGACATTAAGTGTTGACAGATGTTGGGGCGGGGGGCACCACATCCCAGCCCCATCCTGGCCGACGCTCCACCTCTACAAATGTTCTCCATCGATTGGTTGATGTTCGGGAGGAGGAACCCTGTCTCACCTTTACCCTCCGACCCTAGGGTATGCTGAGGCCTACTGCAACGTCCCCTACAGCTGTGGCCCTGCAAGCTCAGTTCAGACTATGGAGCGAACCTGGCCTGTAGTAGCTCAGCGCCACTGTGATGGTCTTTTACCCACTTGACCATAGCGGGAGCGAGCAACCGTGTCTGAACACAAGATGTTGGGCCACACCTTGATATAAAGAGGCAGTCCTGTGCCAACAGAAGCTCACGGACCACCTGCAGACTGTCCGTATACCAAACACCCACCCAACCCAATCGCCTCCCAAAGTCTGTTGAGGACAGTAACTAGGATAGATTCTACAATGGAAACTTGGGTCTTGCCAGAGGACAGGAATAATGGTATCTTCCCAGAGTCTTTGTCTAATTGTACCTAATTATTCATATAGTTGAGGATCCTCAATGTTAAGGTCTTGCACTGAGCTGTACAATGGGACTGGGATGGACAGCAAAGGGCTACCTTGCTCGTAGATTGCACTGCTCAACACTGGACAGCCAAAACTTGTGCGTGTGTCGTTGGGCGGGCGGGAGAGGGGGAAGGAAGGGTCGGAGAAGAGGAGGAGGAGGAGGCTTAAGGGAGATGGCTTCAACCTTTATAGACTGGCCCGAACCCCTTGGCACAAGCCTCGGGAGCTGCTTTACCCTTTTAAATATTAACGGTAACACGCAGCTTCACTCTGGTATCCTAAAACCAAACTTATAAATAGAGATGGCTTTATAGAAAAAAGCTAACATTGTAAGCCATACAATGGCCAAGTGAGATCAGATCATCTGCTTCTGAAGGCCCTAGCTGCTGTCAGAAGATGTATGCGGTGCTGTCGATGGCGATCGGCGCCTTCGCGTTGGCGTCCATGACCTCTCTGAACTGTAAGTGACTTGTTTAAATCTGTGCGTGTGAGTCTCAAAGAAGTCTCGCTGCTGCTGGCCAATGGCCTGGGTGATCAGTCCGGGTAAAGCCTGCAGGCTGACAGTTAGTGAGTCGAGTTTGGTCTCCAGCATCACAATCCGTTTCTCCAAGTCTTCGTTCTTTTCCTGCAGCTCCGACAGGATGTCGTACATCACATTCTGTGTCTGTGAACGGGAGGCAAAAAGAAACACACGGGCGTCAGGAGGAGAGCGACACGGGGAGAGTGACGCGGGGAGAGCGACGCGGGGGCCAGGGACACACGGTGAGTGTGTCGCACGCTTGGGAGGAACAGGTGACTTTGGACCTATGGTTCCCAAAGCTCTTCACCACTGGGGGTTTTCTCCACCTTGTGTCTGCGTCTGTTTTTACTCATTCTCGGGATGTGGGTGTCGCTGGCAAGGCCGGCGTTCATTGCCTGCCTCTAGTTGCCCCGAGAAGGTGGTGGTGAGCCGCCACTTTGAACCATTGGTCGTAGTTTTGATACAACCGAGGGGTTTGCTGGACCACTTCAGAGGGCAGTTAAGAGTCAACCACATTGGTGAGGGACTGGAGTCACATATAGGCCCAGACCGGCTAAGGACGGCAGGTTTCCTTCCCGAAAGGACCTTGTAGACTCATTGACAGAAATTGATCGCTGGGATTGGTCAACAACTCCATTATCGTTGTATCGTGTGACTCCAGGATGGTAGAAGGCGGACTAGATGCACCCTGGTCTTCTATCGTCTAGTAATTCCTATCTTCCAATGTACAGCTGGGCTATTGACCTCTAACACGGTGACATTGTTTCCAAATCCCTCCGTGGCCTCGCCCTCTCCCTATCTCTGTAACCTCCTCCAGCCCTACAACCCTCCGAGATCTCTGCACTCCTCTGATTCTGGCCTCTTGCACATCCCCTGATTTTAAATCGCTTCACCATTGGTGGCCGTGCCTTCAGCTGCCTGGGCCCCAAGCTCTGGAATTCCCTCCCTAAACCTCTCCACCTCCCTCTCCTCCATTAAGACATGCGTTGGAACCTACCTCTTTCACCAAGCTTTTGGTCACCTTTCCTTATATCTCATGAGGCTCGGCGTCAAATTTTGATTGAGTACGCTCCTGTGAAGCACCTTGGGACGTTTTACTACGCATCGTTACCTCTGGTGTCCCCCAAGGATCTATCCTTGGCCCCCTCCTATTTCTCATCTACATGCTGCCCCTTGGCGACATCATCCGAAAACACAGCGTCAGTTTCCACATGTACGCTGACAACACCCAGTTCTACCTCACCACTACTTCTCTCGACCCCTCCACGGTCTCTAAATTGTCAGACTGCTTGTCCGACATACAGTTCTGGATGAGCAAAAATTTTCTCCAATTAAATATTGGGAAGACCGAAGCCATTGTTTTCGGTCCCCGCCACAAACCCCGTTCCCGAGCCACTGACTCCATCCCTCTCCCTAACATCTGTCTGAGGCTGAACCACACTGTTCGCAACCTTGGTGTCAGATTTGACCCTGAAATGAGCTTCTTCCGACCACATATACAGCATAACTAAGACCGCCTATTTCCACCTCCGTAACATCGCCCGTCTCCGCCTTTGCCTCAGCTCATCCGCTGCTGAAACCCTCATCCATGCCTTTGTTACCTCTAGACTTGACTATTCCAACACACTCCTGGCTGGCCTCCCACATTCTACCCAATGTAAACTTGAGGTCATCCAAAACTCGGCTGCCCGTGTCCTAACTCGCACCAAGTCCTGTTCGCCCATCACTCCTGTGCTCGCTGACCTACATTGGCTCTCAGTTAAGCAACGCCTCGATTTCAAAATTCTCATCCTTGTTTTCAAATCCCTCCATGGCCTTGCCCCTCCCTATCTCTGTAATCTCCTCCAGCCCCACAACCACCACCCCCCACCCCCAAGATACCTGCGCTGTTCTAATCCTGCCCTTTTGAGCATCCCTGATTATAATCGCTCAACCATTGGTGGCCGTGCCTTCTGTTGCCTGGGCCCTAAGCTCAGGAATTCTCTCCCTAAACCTCTCCGCCTCGCTACACCTCTCTCCTACTTTAAGCCGCTCCTTGAAACCTACCTCTTTGACCAAGCTTTTGGTCACCTGCCCTAATTTCTCCTTATGTGGCTCGATGTCAAATTTTGTGTCTTACAGTACTCCTGTGCAGTGCCTTGGGACGTTCTACTATGTTAAAGGCGCTATATAAATACAAGTTGTTGTTGTGATATTATTCACAGGTTTTCTCTTCCCCCGCCTCCTTCCAAAGGTGCTCGCCTACACTGGGGTGAGGTTCCAGTATCCCTTTAAGTGTACAGTGTGTGTTGCCAGGTCATTCAACAATGGGGGGAATCACAACCAAATCCAATCCTGCCCTCTCCCAACAATATCCTCCCTCCCAGCTCCCCCACCACACCACACCTGGCAGAAGGATTCAGTAGCTATCCACCAGTAGCAGGAACCCTGGTAGATTTTTTTTTTTGAAGCCCTTCGTAGCCCAGGAGTGCCAAGGCCAATTGTAGCCTTTGGTGGCGACCCTTGACCGGGTGAACTCATGACAGGCCTGGGGATTGAACCTGCTCAGTAACACTGACCCCTCCTTGTGTGGTAGGGGTTTGCCAACCCTTCAGGATTGGCCTGGAGTCTCCAGGAATTGAAGATTTAATGTCAGGGACACGGCTGCGATCAACACCCGGGAGAAAAAAAAAAATCATAGGAGCATTAAAATGATTATTCGTTATAAAAATATCAGACATGGGAATAGAGGCCGTTTGACAGTCAAGAATCATCCAAACAGGTAATGAAGAGTCAGTCCGTAAGGGTGACCCTGAGCTTCCGTTCGCCTGTCATTTTAATTCACCGCCCCATTCCCACTCGGACCTCACCGTCCTCGGCCTCTTGCATTGTTCCACGGAAGCTCACCATAAACTCGAGGAACAGCACCTCATCTTCCGATTAGGCACTTTACAGCCTTCCGGACTCAATATCGAGTTCAACAATTTCAGATCATAACCTCGGCCCCTATTACATTTTAACTTATATTTTTTATCCACACCTTTGATTTGGCCCTTTCCCCACCCCCCTTTCTTTTTTTTCTCTCTCCCACATGGCAGCTGTCTCCCATTCTGCCAGAACATTTCACACCTAATCTAGAGCCGTCTTTTGTCTCCACTAGTCCTATCACCATCTCGTCTAGTTTTGAATACCTCTTAATGTCTCTTCTCTTTTGTTCTCTCCCAGCTTGGCCTCTGAATCTATTTAATTCCCTGTGCCTCTTTAGTCTTGATAAAGGGTTTTGACCCGAAACGTCGACTCTAATTTCTCTCCACGGATGTTGCCTGGCCTGCTGAGTTTTTCCAGCATTTTCTCTTGTTATAATGAAGAGTCTATTCGCTTTCCGATTGGCCGGTGGGATGGGCGTGTCGGGCGACCAATGGCGGGAGAGTGGGGGCGGGGCAGTTGGAGGCGGGAGGTCACGTGATGAAACCTCCAGGAATAGGCCAATCAGGGTTGGCCACCCGAGTTGACGGAGTGGCCTCGCCGCATTGCACCAGGAATTCTTATACGGTTCAGTGCGTTACCAACCTTGGCCAGATCCACCAGTGTATTCGCCTGGTCGTTCAGCTTCCTCTGCTCCATTTTAACACCCCTTAATCTGTGTGGGAAACGCAGCATTAATTTTATGCCAAATACTTCTCATCGCAGCCATGCAGGAATGATTAAAAAGAAAGGTACAGGCACAGGCGGCAAGCAGCATCTGCCGCAGAAGCAAGCAGTCAGATTCTAGTCGAAGGTTTAATACAATTTTTCTTTCCCGAAAGATTGATTAACCTTTTCTGAGCGTAGAACATGACGTCAACTGAAAGTTTTTGCAGAGTCCGATAACTTCCGTTCTGTGCTCAACCACTCGGGGTCAGGGGTCGGGGGGTCTCAGGGGGATGACCTTCCATGAGGAGGGGAGGGGAGGGTTGGCGCGGGAGCGAGAAGCCTCTTTAGAGAATATCACGTTGAGCATGTCGGAGATTAATTATAGACAATTTCAGATCATGCGAGCAGACATATTCAACTGCGCAATCCTTATGTTCATGACCGATATCCCCTCTGAACCGCCCGCTGCCCCCAATAAACACTTGTAAGAAACCTGTAGCCTACAATCAACTCAGGCAGGCAACCCCTATTGGCCGAGCCATTTTATTGGTGTTTTACGGTCCCAACTCATGCACAGTATTTACAGCACAGAAACAGGCCATTCGGCCCGACTGCTCCGTGCCGGTGTTTCTGCTCCACACGAGCCTCCTCCCGCCCCTCTTCATCTCACCCCATCACCATATCCTTCTATTCCTTTCTCCCTCATGTGTTTATCCAACTTCCCCTTAAATGCATCGACGCTATTCGCCTCGACCACTCCCTGTGGTAGCGAGTTCCACATTCTCGCCACTCTCTGGGTGAAGAGAGGCTAAGACTAGCCTGGTGGGCGGCACAGAAATATCAATAATATAAAAGTCCAATTTTAATTACAGTCTTTTCTCCCCTTATATAATCGGTTTGTAGGTTTTCAAGTGAATTTTCTGCGTCAGCAAAGACACAAAGATGACTTTGAAGGTGACTGGACATGTCGAGAAGGCTGTTAAAAAGGCATATGGAATCCTGGACTTTATAAACAGGTGCGGGGCGGAGTACTAAAACAAGGGAGTTATACTAAATCACTTTATAAAACACTGTTTAACCCTCAGCTGGAGTATTGTGGCCAATTCTGGGCACCGCACTTTAGGAAGGGTGTCAAGGCCTTGGAGAGGGTGCAGAGGAGATTTACCAGAATAGTGCCGGGGATGAGGGACTTCAGTTATGTGGAGAGACTGGAGAAGCTGGGGATTGTTCTCCTTGGATCGATAGATTCTTGGGCACTAAGGGAATCAAGGGATACGGGGCTAAGGCGGGAAAGTGATGTCGAAGTTCAGCCATGATCGTATTTGTTGTGTATGTGCCTTTAAGAGAAGAACTGATTCTATACTGCAGCACTGGCAGTGACCACCCCTGTATATAAACCCATAACAGGCTTCTGTATTTCAGTCTTGAATTACTCCCTGTTCAGTAAATACCTATTTTATTGTTCTCCTGCAGTCTGAGTATTATTGATCCTCGGACACTACACTGGCGACGGGCAGGTTTGAACTCACCTGCAGTACTGCATCACCTCATGGGGATCTTTTCCCTGAAGAGAAGCTTCTTGGAGGTCGAAGTCAGAACGGCGGGCGTCGACCGCGGGCAACCGCCCAGGGATCCATCGGACAGTTGCAGGGGAGGCTGTGGAGAGCTGGGCCTGGCTCCCCAGTCGAGGTGTTCCAGCAAGTCGTGCTGGGAGCAGGTAGTGCGCTGACCCTTCCGGACTGCGGCGGGCTCGGGCTCGATCGAGCGGCTCTGCAAAGGGGCCGTGCAGCGTCGTCGGGAGGGAGAGGGTGGAGCACACAGGGCGCGGTCGGTGCTCAAGAACAGGGCAGCGTGGAGAGGATAGAATGCGGGGAAGGAAAAGTGAGACGCGCCGAAGCCGCGGGTCGCCGCCATTACCCTGTAGAACGCTAGGAGCAGCGTGGCAGCAAAGGGAAGAAGGAAAAGCGCGGGAGGCGCCATTTTATTACATTGGGGAAGAAGAAAAAGCGCGGGAGGCGCCACTTTAAATCACCCAAGATGCCGAAGAGTGGCAGTATCACTGCTTTCGACAACGAGGTAGAAGACTGGACCACGTATGTGGAAAGAATTAAAGTGTACTGCAATGCCAATGAGGTGGCCAATGGAAAGGAGGTGTCGGTATTATTAAATTTGATGGGCGCGAGAACGTACGGCCAATTGCGGAATTTAATTACCCCAGCTAAACCAATGGAGAAAAGTTTTGAGGAGATTGTTAATATCTTACAGGAACACCTAAACTCTACACCGCTGCCGATAGCAGAAAGATTCAAGTTCCATAAAAGAAACCAGCACAAAGATGAGAACAATGCTGACTATCTTACGGAACTACGCAAGTTATCGAAGCACTGCCAGTTCGGAGCAGGACTGGCAGACACCTTGCGGGATAAGTTTGTCTGCGGGCTCCAGAGTGGAGGAACCCAGAAACGACTACTTTCGGAAAAGGACCTGACGCTAGAACAGGCTTTCAGCGTGGCAGTATCCTACGAAGCAGCAGCACGGGGAGCTGCGGAAATACAACAGAAACCACAGGAATACAGCGCTAACGAAATGGCGTATGGAGCAGAAAAGTGCTATCGCTGCGGCAGAACAACCCTGTGATAAAAATAATAACTTCCGGGAAGTTATGTCATCACTTCCTGTGAACTGTGAACTGTGAGCTATGAACTGTGTACATACCTCACTTCCTGTCATGTGTCACTTCCTGTTGGACTGGTATAAATGCTGGTCTGTTCAGTATTGTAAGAGGCTTCTACCAGAGGCATGGTAAAGACCTCTCTTGTATATAGTGTGTTTATAAGTTACTTAAAGCTTACTTTAAAGTTACTTGATGGTAAGCCTCCTTTTTCTTACATCAATTTAAGTAACTTAGTATTTACACTCACGAATACTAGACCTTCGGACAAACTCGGAATTAAGGATCCAGGGAACCACCCATCATGGAGAAAATCCTTAGACCTATTCGTCTGGACTTGGACCCGAATGCATCGGCAGCTGGCAGGGTATGGAAGCATTGGTACCGTACTTTTGAGAATTTTCTGGATGAATGTGAAGCGGATGCTCCTGCTAGATTGAAGATACTTATCAATTATGTGACCCCAAAAGTGTTCGAATATGTTGATGAATGGGATAATTACGATGAGGTGATTCGGGCACTTAAGAAACTGTATACCAAGACCCCAAATGAGGTCTATGCTAGACATCTACTGGCCACAGCCCGACAAGGGCCAGGGGAATCAATTGACGAATATTCACGTTTTCCGTTTGCCTTCCCCTGCTCCAATATGCTGGCGTCCACAGTAATCTGCTGCCTTGAGCAGGTATTTTCTCTCTGTGGCATGCCGGCTTATATTCACTCAGATCGGGGTCCATCCTTTATGTCAAGGGAACTCAAGGACTACCTCTCAGAACGGGGAATTGCTACAAGCAAAACAACACCATACCATCCCATCGGAAATGGGCAGGTAGAGAGGTATAACGGTATCATCTGGAATTCCGTACGTCTCGCTTTAAGATCTCGGGGCCTACCAGACCAGCAATGGGAAACAGTGCTTCCGGATGCATTGCACTCTATACGGTCCCTGCTTTCTACAGCCACAAATACTACACCTCATGAGCGGTTCTTTGGATTCCAGCGTCGCTCATCTCATGGGACATCACTCCCGTCATGGCTAACTACTCCTGGACCTGTATTACTCCGAAGATACGTTCAGACGTCTAAAAATGACCCTCTTGTAGACGAGGTCGAACTAACCGATGCCAACCCCACCTATGCAAACATACGATATTCCGACGGCCGAGAATCTACCGTATCATTACGGGATCTGGCTCCCTGCCCACCAGGACCTAGTGGGACATCGGGTGATGGCATTTCACCAGGAAACTCTTGGGACCTATCGGGTACCCCTCTCCAGGATCCTGATCGGACACCAACTAGCTTGGTGCCGGTAGAACCCCGTGCTCAAGGTTGCGACCCTCCCAGTACCACGCATGAAAGTACTGGTCTGCCACAGACCAGCTCTGCACCTCCCTCTGAACAGAGGCAGTCTGACTTTGAACCTATTGGGGCTCGTACTCGAAGCCATGATCTCCCCGACCCTTCACAGGGCAATCCAGGCCACACGGACTCTGGCCAATGGCCAACCGCATGTAAGCGGACCAGCGACCCTCTACGACGGGAATCCAAACGGGTGCGACTCTTCCTTGTTCGGCGGCTGCGGACCAAAAGGTAGACCACAGCCTCCTAAACCTGCAGGAGGGAAGAATGTGATAAAAAATAATAACTTCCGGGAAGTTATGTCATCACTTCCTGTGAACTGTGAACTATGAACTGTGTACATACCTCACTTCCTGTCATGTGTCACTTCCTGTTGGACTGGTATAAATACTGGTCTGTTCAGTATTGTAAGAGGCTTCTACCAGAGGCATGGTAAAGACCTCTCTTGTATATAGTGTGTTTATAAGTTACTTAAAGCTTACTTTAAAGTTACTTGATGGTAAGCCTCCTTTTTCTTACATCAAACCCATGATCAGAAGGACTGCTGGGTTAAGGACAAAGTATGCAGGCAATGTGGGGAAAATGGGACACATAGCAAGAGTCTGCAGGTCGGGAAAGAAAACCAACACTACAAGAACTACTAAGGAAAAGTACAAGAAAGTAAAGAAATTGACAGACAGTAGTTCGGAAGATCAGGAGAGTGATAAGGACTCCGGGAGCAGGAGACTAAGTTGTCTAAAGTTACACAACGTGATCGCAAAGGAGGATCACCGAACCATTTGGGTCACCCTCATGATAGCAGGGTCCCCAGTAAAGATGGAATTGGATACAGGATCAGCCCTAACTGTCATGAATCGACGAGACTATGAGCGGCTATTCTCACACATACCCTTGAAGGACACGTCCATTGTATTGAAGACATATACGGGGCAAAAAGTCTACCCCAGAGGAAAAATAAGGGTGCCAGTTGAATACAACGGCAAGGAAACACAGAAACTGTATCTATATATACTACCAGATGGAGGACCACCATTATTGGGACATGAATGGATCCGAAAAATACAATTGGATTGGCATTCCATTCAGGCGCTAACTGTGACTGATAAAAAGGATGATGATGTCACACTTGGACGACTGTCAAAAATTCTAACTGACGCGAAAGAGGTGTTCCAACAAGGACTTGGGACTCTAAAAGGAGTAACGGCAACGATAAAAATCGAAGATAACGCAAACCCAAATTTTTTTACGGCCAGACCGGTACCTTACGCGATCCGCCCAGCCGTTGAAGCAGAGCTGGAGAGTCTGGAGCGTTCGGGTGTGCTGTCCAAGGTGGACTGGAGCGAGTGGGCCACACCCATCGTTCCTGTAATGAAGAAATCATTGAGCAGCACGCCTGGGGAACCAAAGAAGGTTCGCATCTGTGGGGACTTCAAGGTAACTGTGAACCCAGTCCTGCACACAGGACAATATCCACTTCCACGGAGAGAAGATATTTTCGCCTCACTATCTGGAGGGAAACGCTTTACAAAGATTGATCTGGCCCAAGCGTATCTACAAATGGAGGTGGAAGAAGCGTCTAGGAAATACCTCACGATAAACACTCACAAAGGCCTTTACCAGTACAATCAACTGGTATTCGGGGTAGCATCAGCCCCGGCTATTTGGCAGAGGGCGATGGAACAAGTCCTGCAAGGGATCCCGGGGACCCAGTGTTATTTGGACGACATCCTGGTTACGGTCGAAAATGACAGTGGACACCTTGCCAACCTGGAGCAGGTGCTCACGAGATTACAGGAATATGGGCTACGAGCCAACCGCCCCAAATGCGAGTTCTTCAGGAGACAAATCTCGTATTGTGGCCACATGATTGATGAGGAAGGGTTGCATAAGTCGCCGGACAAGATTGAGGCTGTAGTCAAGGCTCCAGCACCGGAAAATGTGTCGCAACGGAGGTCGTTCCTCGGGTTGGTGAACTACTACCATCAGTTCTTGCTGAATTTATCTACAATTCTGCACCCACTGAACGCCCTACTGCAAACTGGAGTAACATGGAAATGGAGTGATGAGTGTAAGCGTGCCTTTCTGAAATGTAAATGCCTAATCACTTCAAAAGAAGTATTGGCCCACTACAATCCAACACTACCGATTCGGTTAGCATGTGATGCGTCTCCCTACGGCATCGGAGCGGTGCTGTCACACAAATTCCCTGACGGTTCAGAGAGGCCAATAGCCTTTGCGTCGCGCTCGTTAACGTCAGCCGAGCGTAACTACGCCCAGATTGACAGGGAGGCCCTCAGCCTGGTGTGGGGGGTGAAGAAGTTCAATCACTATCTGCACGGGCAGAAATTCACCCTACTGACTGATCATCAGCCCCTGGTCTCCATTTTTAACCCAAAGAAGGGCGTTCCGGTGATGACGGCGCAACGGCTGCAAAGATGGTCACTTTTTCTAGGGGCACATCAGTACGACATAGAGTACAAGGGTACGAAACAGCATGGAAACGCTGATGGGCTGTCACGCCTACCGTTGCCTACGGTAGAGGAAGCACCTGCAGTGGACCCTGTTGAGATATTCCATGCGATCATAGTCGAATGTCTACCTGTTACAAACTCAAGTATAGAGAAGGAAACCCGAAATGAACCGACACTCTCTCGGGTCTATGATTTGACGGTGAAGGGATGGCCAGCACATGGCGACTCACTGTTGCCAGCATTCTCGCCAAGGAGAGAACAGCTGTCAGTGTGCCGGGGGACCTTGATGTGTGGATCCCGAGTGGTAATTCCACCCAAGTTGAGAGATAGAGTGCTCAATGAGCTTCACGAGGGTCATCTGGGAGGGGTAAAAATGAAGAGCCTAGCCAGGGCGTTTGTGTGGTGGCCGGGAATTGATCAAGAAATCGAGGATATGACCAAGAGATGCACAGGATGCCAGAAGGTCCAAAACGCTCCACCACAGGCCCCTCCACATCCATGGGAGTGGCCCTCGTCTCCATGGCAACGGGTACACATTGATTTTGCTGGTCCATTTATGGACTCAATGTTCCTAATCGCTGTGGACGCCCATTCGAAATGGCCAGAGGTCATCAAAATGTCCTCCACCACCACGGAGAAAACTATTGCAGTCCTACGGACCATCTTCGCCAGGAATGGCTTGCCAGAACAGATTTGCTCCGACAATGGGCCACAGTTTGTGTCAGAGGATTTCCGGAGGTTTCTGAGGAATAATGGGGTGAAGCATTACACATCTGCCCCATATCATCCAGCCACAAATGGATTGGCTGAGAGGTTTGTTCAGACCTTTAAAAAGGCCATAAAGGCAATGCATAATGACGACATACCACTACAACACAAGGTGGATAATTTCTTGTTTGCTTACCGGAATGCGACACATGCAGTCACCAACCAAGCTCCAGCCATAATGTTCTTCAACCGAAGGCTAAGATGTCACCTGGATTTGCTCAAACCAAACATAAGACGAGATGTTGAGGATAAGCAATTCCAGCACATAAATGAGAAGCCAACCAGGAGCTTCAAGATAGGGCAACCAGTCTTGGCCCGCGACTACCGAACAGAAAAATGGCAGCCAGGAACGATATGCACACAGCAGGGACCACTAATGTACACAGTGGACGTTGGAGAGAGCATCGTGAGACGCCATGCTGACCAGATTCTAGAGTCACAGGAACAAGCCAAACCCATACCACGAGCAGGTGCACCTGGTAATCAACCCGAAGTACAGATTGCGTCTACCTCAGAAGCAGTGGTATTGGAAGCTGACGAACCAACCAATGACAATGAGCCAGAATCAACTCCGCCGCAAGAACAGGATACTCGAGAAAGGCGCTATCCAGTCAGGATCAGGAAGCCTCCTCAAAGACTGAACTTATAAATGATTATTTCAGTTGATGTATATAGTACAGAGAAAATTGTAATTGTAATTAGTTATTATTTAGTTGTTAAATGAATGTTATGTACTGTTTATCTAAAAGGGGAGGAATTGTTGTGTATGTGCCTTTAAGAGAAAAACTGATTCTATACTGCAGTACCGGCAGTGACCACCCCTGTATATAAAGCCATAGCAGGCTTCTGTATTTCAGTCTTGAATTACTCCCTGTTCAGTAAATACCTGTTTTATTGTTCTCCTGCAGTCTGAATATTATTGATCCTCGGACACTACAGTATTGAATGGCGGAGCAGGCTCGAGGAGCCGTGTGGCCGATTCCTGCTCCTATTTCTCATGTTCTTAGAGCAGAGAAGGTTAAGGGGAGATTTACCGTCGCTGGGTCAAGATCCTGGAACTCCCTCCCTAACACCATTGCCGCCTCACGGACTGCAGTGGTTCAAGAACAAGGCCCATCACCACCTTCTCGAGGACAACTGGGGATGGGCAATAAACGTTGGCCTTGCCAGCGACGCCCACATCTCGCGAAAAAATATTTTTTTTTAAACTAACTGACTCAGCTAAATTATCGGCAAGATTAAAATAGGTCTTTATATTTAACAGAGAGACAAATCTCATCCTTGTTGGGTTCCTATCTTTTGTAGTTCTTGCTCAGAAACTGCCCAATAATTGCAAGGCCAGTACTGTACTGTACTGCAGAATGTAAACAGACTAAAAAACATGAATAATAATATCTCGGTCACTTCCCTTCCGGTTTGGATTCCGACTGGACACGGCAGTTTTTTGGGGTATGTCATCCAGAAATTTCTAAAAGCAAAACTGGACAAAGTCTGCGTTTGTCTCAAACCTCCTCCTGTATCGCAGGGTGTGGGAGCAGAGGGGGGTGGGGGCGGAGGGGGGAGTGGGCTAATTGTTCTGGTTCACAATAAATTTCTCCGAGCAGTAAAACACAACTCAGCACTCAAACTTTCCCCCAGCCCGCCCCACTCCTCACCTTGTCCTGTTTTTTGGGAGATTTAACAAAAGGGTAACAACTTCCTGTTTAGGTTTTAATCATAACTTCCTGTTTAGGCCTCACAGTAACTTCCTGTTGCGGAGCAGTCGATGGCCTACTCCTGCTCCTATTTCTTATGTTCCTTGCTATGTAAGGAATGTCAAATGCTCAGATACTAGTAACCTGCAAATTACAAACTATATATATTTTTAATAAGTTTAATGTCAAGGAGCTGAAGGGGTTAGTTTAAATTGAAACATATCGTAGAATCTTACAGCACAGAAGGAGGCCATTCGGCCCATCGTGCCTGTGCCGGCTCTTTGGTCGAGCTCTCCAATTAGTCCCACTCCCCCCTGCTCTTTTCCAATAGCCCAGTTTTTCCTTTTCCAATTCCCTTTTGAAAGTTACTATTGAATCTGCTTTCAGGCAGCGCATTCCAGATCACAACAACTCGCTGCGTAAAAAAAGATTCTCCTCATCTCCCCTCTGGTTCTTTTGCCAATTACCTTCAATCTGTGTCCTCTGGTTACCGACCCTCCTGCCACTGGAAACAGTTTCTCCTTATTTACTCTATCAAAACCCTTCATGATTGTGATTACAACTCCAAATGCATTTTTTAAAGTTAGAACTTATTTCTAACTGTTGAGAAACTTGTTTTTTCTTCCTGTTCAATTCCTTGGTAACCTCTCCCTCCCACCCCCTCCCCCTCGCCCCGCCGTACACTTCCCTCTCCCTCCCACGCTCCCTCCCCCTCCCCACCTCCCCTCGCCCCGCCCTACACTTCCCTCTCCCTCCCACGCTCCCTCCCCCTCCCCACCTCCCCCCGCCCTACACTTCCCTCTCCCTCCCACGCTCCCTCCCCCCTTGTCCCGCCGTACACTTCCCGCTCCCTCCCCCTCCCCACCTCCCCCTGCCGTACACTTCCCTCAGCCTCAGTCACTTGGCAGCGTGCCATTCTTAGCCCCGTGCTGCCTGGATTGTCCTGTTCTTCCCTCTTGTAATCGGCAACATTCAGACAGGAGAGGGTGGGAAATGGATCGGGGTTTTATTTTTACACAAGATCCCTGCTCACTTTAACTCCCCCCTAATTTTCCGCCGTCATTTCCAGTGGGCAGCAGAAGATCCCCCCCCCCTCCCGCCCCTGTACTGGGTCGTCACATCTAAATGAGGTGGTTAAGATGCCATACATCCTACTTTTAAAAAAAAGTTAATTCCTGCCTCATTTATGCCTGGCACAAATCTATTTTCTATATAAAGTGTGTCCACAGTTGTTAGGCAATGGGGAAATGGCAGAAGTAAATTTAAGGAGCCAAGCAATGATATCTGAAAGCTTTGCAGAATCCGGAGATCAATTTTGCTTCTGCCAGGTATTTAACACTCTTCATTTCTAAGAACTTAAGAATTAGGAGCAGGAGTCGGCCACACGGCCCCTCGAGCCATTCAATAAGATCATGGCTGATCTTCGACCTCAACTCCACTTTCCTGCCCGAGCCCCATATCCCTTGATTCCCCTAGAGTCCAAAAATCTATCGATTTCTGCCTTGAATATACTCAATGACTGAGCCTCCACAGCCCTCTGGGGTACAGAATTCCAAAGATTCACAACCCTCTGAGTGAAGAAATTTCTCCTCATCTCGGTCTTAAATGGCCGACCCCTTATCCTGAGACTGTGCCCCCTGGTTCTAGACTCCCCAGCCAGGGGAAACAGCCTCTCAGCATCTACCCTGTCAATCCCCCTCAGAATCCTGTATGTTTCAATGAGATCACCTCTCATTCTTCTAAACTCCAGAGAGTATCGGCCCAATCTACACAATCTCTAATCTGCTGAGTTACCTCCACCCCCCTTCAGAAAGGGCACAAAATGGGGTTTCCCCCTGGAGATTCGCCTCCAACCCTTGCTTCTTGGAACAGGAGGAGGAGGAGGAGGAGGAAGAACAGAGGGAGGTCAGGTGGGTGAGGCTGTCCCTCAGACACGTGGCATCCACCCACCAGGACCCCCACATTTGAGGACAGAGGGAAAGGTACCTGCGCTTACCCAGGGAGCAACAGAAGCCTGAAGAGGATGTGGAGGGCAACTTTCTCCTGGCTCCAAGGCAGTGTCATACCACCTTGATACAGGAGATCTCCTCCTCCTCCTCGATCCAGTCACTGCACCTTCCTCCTGTCCCACCAGCAATGTGCCCCCATCCACCGTGACTCACTGCTACAGCATCAGATCCACTTCCAAACATTCCCCAAGAGCACATCTGCACGCACAACAACTTTAGTACGAAAAAATCTTAATCAAAACCCATGGGTGTGCCTGGTACTTCTTTCCTCACGGGGACAGCGGGAGAAGTGTTGGGTCTGGTGGAATGGACTGATTTGGAAGATCCAAGTTGACTCCTGGCCGATTTGGAAGATGATAATTCAGGTGAATCGAGGTCACAGCTCCAAGAAGGCTCAGATATTAACCAAGTCCACCCGTGCTTTGGGCTGATTACCAGTGAAGTGGATTAAGTTGTCTCATTCTCCTCGTGAGAAGAAGTGCTTCCCTGCCCTTCTCCTGCTATTGAGAGTTAGATTAATATTCAGACTCTCCTACAGAACAGGGTTCCCATTCAGGCCCTTAGGTCCTCAGTCACCCAGGTGCATTTGCATTGTAATTGGTGTTCGCTGCTCAGATCACACAACTTCCAATCCGAGGGAAATACAACGTGTACAAAATTCAGTGCGGAAGGAGGCCATTTGCCCATCAAGCTGGTGCTAGTCCCGCCTCAGAGCCATCCACTCCATTCCCTTTTCCTCGTACCCTTTAATACATTTCTTCTTCATGGTCAAGCCTGGGAATAACCTGTGCATCACCGATACCTCACTTGGATCAAGGAACGACGGGGCTTCCTTCGAGCGCCCAGGAGACATTGATGATGTCCAGTTTGGACGGACTTACCTCCCAAGTTAATGAAAATATCGGGAATTCATTCTCAGTGTTGACTGTGATTGCATAGCTGCCCCAGAAACAGGACTGACCCCCACCCCCACCCCGACCTGGTTACTTTGCACGCTTGGGTCGCCCGCTTCGATGTCCACGCGGGATGTCGCTACTTTTCTGGCCCTGGCCCGTCACATGAAGCCACACAGAAGGGCGAATTTCGCGAGACCCCGTGCCGCCAGCGAGACCCTCACACGCAGCCGCCGCACTGAAATGGACGGGTGGAATGTTGCGGGCAGCCTGTCTGTGCGCGCAAGGCCTGGCGAGATTTACCCTGGAATCTCCATTAGTCCATTACTCGGGGCCCAACTGTTTATCCTTTCAGTAGGCGGGATGAGATCAATGTGTAATGGGATCTCCTGGGTCAGAGGGGAAACCCGATGGAATAGGATTTTGGGAAGGGGGGGCGGGAGCCATCAAGGGCTATCTGGGATTCGGAACTGGGAAAATAAGGGGGGACACAGTCCATGCCAAAGATCGAGGTCAATGATCAGCCATGATCTTACTGAATGGCGGAGCAGGCTCGAGGGGCCGAATGGCCGACTCCTGCTCCTATTTCTTATGTTCTTATGACTGCACCAATGCACTAGGAGGTCTATTATTGGGAAGTAGCCCCTGTTAACAAGCTCGCAGGAACCATTTTGGAATTAGTAGGGATGTACCATGGACTGCCTTATTGAATGGTCTCTTTCCCGCCCCTCCAGAAGATGGTAGCTCCCATTTCTGCGCACCCACCTCCCCCCCCGCAATCCCATTTAAGTTTGTTTGAATCCACTTCAAAACTTTCAATTTGGTCTTGGGTCTTGGATTTGCATGCCCGCCAAAATCACGTCAGCACATGTACAGAACATACTTTCTTACAGGGCAGAGTCAACCCCATTGAATAGCCCGGGCAGGCCAGCGATGGTGCAGTCTCAGCCATGCCCGTCCGACTGGTTCCTACGGCCCGCCTGTCACACACACACGCTCCTGACCATCGCACCCCCAACTCGACATGCAAAAAGGAAAGGGAATATTATAAAATCAAACACAACTTACTTCTGGCCTCTGCATTGAGTTAGCGAAACAGAACGGAAAAGAAAAAGGACAAAAACACATCACAGGATTAATAAGACAAGACGCAGGGGTAAAGGAACATACGACAAGCAACAATTGTACAACCCCTCTCACATGAACCTTCTCAGCCAGTCACCTCGGAACTGTGAAGCTTCCTGTCCAACAGGAGGCCAAGATCTGTACTGAAGCATGGAGTGGGGGGAGGAGGGGGGCGGTGGGAAAGAGAGGAGGGGAGGGGACCAGTAGCAGACTGGAACTCGTTTCGGGCACCATGGCTTGGGTTGCTGTGACAACACCAGAGGCTGGAGGTCCTTTAGAATGCACGTGATTTCATGGAGACCCTACAGACTGGACTTCAAGACACTGAAACTCTCAACACACACCCGCCCTTCCCTCCTCCTGCTCAGGTTCATCCCACTCCTCTCTTGAAGACTCTTGCTGGGGTTCAGATTCCATGGGGATCCACTGCCCTCCTGTCTCTTACCCAACCAGCCATTCACCACACGTGCGCCTGGACAGTGTCCGCCAGACGATTTGACCTTTGAGGCTGGGGTCTGGGGGGCACACCATGGCCGAACCTGACCCTTGCCCTTAACCAGGGTCAGTTCCAACAGAGGTCATTGGATAATGATGAGGAGCAGGAATCCTGGCGGATTTTGTCCTTCCCTAGTCCAGGGACAGATGGTGCTGCCTCTACTCGTTGGAGGTAACTCAAAGGTCCAATCGACAGCATTCCTAGAAGATCCTGGAGGACGCTGCTGATATTGGGACCTTTCCATTTAACACTATTCAATGTACCAGTGCCAACAAGAAGGGAGTAAGGCATCAATCCCATTGGCACTTGTGTTCGGAGTGTCTCAGGCCACACCACATCTCAGGGTGAGACACTTGTGTCAGCCATGGGTCGCACTCTTGCCTCGGAGTCAGAAGGTTGTGGGTTCAAGTCTCACTCTGGAGACTTGAGCCCATAATTCAGGCCGACACTCCCAGTGCAGTACTGAGGGAGTGCTGCACTGTCGGAGGTGCCGTCTTTCGGATGAGACATTAAACCGAGGCCTCAGCTGCTCTCTCAGATGGATGTACAAGATCCCACGGCACTATTTCAAAGAAGAGCCGGGGAGTTCTCCCCGGTGTCCTGGGGCCAATATTTATCCCTCAATCAGCATCACTAAAACAGATGATCTGGTCATTATCACATTGCTGTTTGTGGGAGCTTGCTGTGCGCAAATTGGCTGCTGTGTTTTCCTACATTACAACAGTGACTACACTTCAAAAAAGTACTTAATTGGCTGTAAAGCGCTTTGGGACGTCCTGAGGTTGTGAAAGGCGCTGGAGAAAGGCAAGTTCTTTCTTCCTTGGTGTACTGAATATTAAAAATAACTCAGATATTAACTGTTGGCATCACTGTTCTAGCAAGTGGGAATGACCTATTGATATTAAATTGATCACAAATAAACTGCACTAAAATCAGAATCAGACAGGACTGGACTGAGAAGTTTCACATACCATTGGTGTGTACCAGTGACCCTGACCCCCGACCCCAGGTACCCTGACTACCAGCGGAATAAGGGAACCTGGAAATGGTCGTTCCCCGCTGGTTTCTAATGGCGACAGGAGACACCGGGGTGTCAATGTGCGGACAGCTCTGTGCATTCGGTTTGCGGAAACGCATCTCGCTTGATCCCGCGGCAGATCCACTGACCCTCGGCCTGAGACGCCTTGGGTTGTCTGGGGCGGCGGCTGTCACGCTCGGCTGCTTTGCTCGGATGTAAAGAGGCCGCCGGTTACCCTGGGATGGGTTCCTGTCTGCTGGGTCCGGGCTATTACTAACCGAGCACACAGCGGAGGCCACCTAGTAACGCACGCCTCTCGCCTCTCTGACCTGCTCGGAAAGAGTGACCGGTCACTTGTTCATTCCGAACGATGTCACCTCAGTTCGGGTAACCACCCCTGCTTGGACATATTGCAGGAGGTTTCATCACTTGACCGCCCCGCGCTCCCGCATTGACCGCCCCGTGCTCCCGCATTGACCGCCCCGCGCTCCCGCATTGACCGCCCCGCGCTCCCGCATTGACCGCCCCGCGCTCCCGCATTGTCCGCCCCGCGCTCCCGCACTGTCCGCCCCGCGCTCCCGCACTGTCCGCCCCGCGCTCCCGCACTGTCCGCCCCGCGCTCCCGCATTGACCGCCCCGCGCTCCCGCATTGTCCGCCCCGCGCTCCCGCATTGACCGCCCCGCGCTCCCGCACTGTCCGCCCCGCGCTCCCGCACTGTCCGCCCCGCGCTCCCGCACTGTCCGTCCAACGCGTCCCATTGCCTGTATTGTTGACATTGTTTTAGTCTGGAAAAATTTATTATTGTATTTGTACTGTTAATCTTAAAGCTGCTTTTTTTTTTAAAGGCTTCGCCTTATTGTGGTTAATGAATGTAATGGATTTATCATGTAATTGATGAGTTGTAACAAGTACTACCAGATTTAAATAAAAGAGGAACGTGTCCCATCCTCCCGCCTTCCCAGGGCCAATTGGAAAAAGAACGTTGCCTTGGTTACTCCGATTGGATAAATCTGGACTGTTGGCCAAATAGCCATTTTTCCCCATTTCCCATATTTTTTTATAACTAACAGAAGTGTTCCAAAAAAAAAAGCAGTTGTTTTTTTAACGCTATGATTTTTCTCCTGGGGTGTTGTTTGCAGCCAGTGTCCTGGAGATAAATCTTTAATTCCGGGAGACTCCCGGCCAACCCCGGAGGGTTGGCAACCCCTACACCACAAGGTCTAGTTACATTGATCGAGGGTCATTAAGTTCACTGACCACCGCCTGGGGGCAGGAGCTTATCAGTTGCATTTTAATCTTGTAAAAAAAATTAAAGCACTTTAAAAAAAATAGGATCTCCTGCGGAAGGGGGCGTGTCACTATGGTAACAGAGCAGTGCTACAATATAACAGGGAAAGAGAATGTAAAATAAATGGAAGGTTATTTCAGCTGGTAACATGGTTACTAAATAAGCTTCAATCAATAACATCACTTTGAAATCATTAATGCGTTTCACGGAGATAAAGCTGGGTTTAAATGAAATGCAACGTTAATCTGTGGGTTGATGGTGATGTGTCGGCGATTTTTCCTGCAGTTAGTCCATAGGTTTAATATATTTAGCAGGAGATCCCGAACCCATGTGGGCTTCATTGATCTCTGCGTACATTTGCGACTGGACCTCTCTCTCTCTCGCTTTATTTAATCTAGAGTTTGATGCAGTGCTGCGGGTACAGTTCCACACCCCGACCTCCCACGGCCATCAGTTAGTTGGTGGGTGAAATGTTCTACATCGAGCTCCCAGACTCTGTGCGTGTTATTGAACACTCGGCTCCCTGGGGCAGAGCGCCTTGGATTCACTGGAGTCTGTGGCTCAGTCGGTCTCCAGTCTGCGAGAACGCTGCAGGAAACAGCTGCCCATCCCCGCCCCAAGCATTAATCACAAGATCATAAGCGCTGGAGTTGATTTGGCTTGGAGCTCCCTTAACGCGGTGCTTGTCTACCTTCAGAGACCACTCCCATTTCCCACAGCACCGTCACTGGGAGAACTGTTGAATTGCGAGCAATTAGTAACACAGTTATGGATAGTTCTATTCTTTGAATGTCTACCCAGTGGGGATTTGCTTGAGATTGCTTTACGCCTTCTCACTCCAGATCCTTAAACACTGGAGATGACCTTCACTGCCTCAGTCTAAGCTGGATTCCAAGCCAGGCTCTGCAGGTGACAAAGAGTTTTCACCCAAAACGTTGACTGGCCTGCTGAGTTTTTCCAGCATTTTCTGTTGTTATTTCTGCAGGTGACTGACTGGCTAGTGTCCCTAAACCAGTCGCCTTTCAGCGAATACTGGCAACGAACGGCCTGTGAGAAGAACACCAACTCCAGTAGGTGACCCATTTCAGCATTGCGCAATTTCGAAGGCTTAGCTCATCAATCCTGAGGGATGACTTCAAATGAAACACCACAAGGTACTTTGAGTCAATAGCTCCATCTCCCAAATTCCTTTCATATAACAAAGCCAGAGATGACATTCCACATGCTCAAACTGTCAAACAAATTGATGATGTTGAGAAGGATTAGAGGCAGCTAGGATGGAAACAAGGTATGATAGGAGATATATGGAATGTCAGAAGGCTAGATAAGGCGGAGAGAAAGTGGGCGAACAAGAGGAAAGGTGGCATTGAAGGATTAACTGAAGGGGCAGAGCTAATCTCCCCACGATAGTGGCCTGGCCAGGGTTATTCTGAATATTAACCCTACACAACTTGCTTGGGACATTAACTCATATCTCCTGACGCTAGTTTATTGAGCTGTTGCATACTTCCATTTCACACGATGGGATCTATAATCAAACACAATGAGAGAAATATATATATAGAAAGAAATTGGAAATGGCTACGATTTTAGGTTATGGCAATAAAGGCTATTAATATAGATAGATGAGTACCAAGAGCCCAAGCGCTCAGTTGGTAACACTCTCACCTCGGAGTTAGAGTACTGTGGGTTCAAGTTTAACCCGAGGACTCGAGGCCGTAATCCAGGCCGACACTCCAGTCCAGTACGGAGGGAGTGTTGCACCGTCGGAGGTGTCGTCCTTTACAAGAGACGTTAAACTGAGGTCCCGTGTGTCTGTGGTGGTGGTTCAGGTAAACATCAAAGAACCCATGGTGCTACTGGAAGAGTAGGGAGTTCTCCCGGTCTCCTGGTCAAAAGTCCTCCCTGCTCCCTCAATCAACATCACCAAAAACAGATCAACTGGCCACTCATCTCAGTGTGGGACCATGAAGTGCACAAGTTGACTGCTGCATTTGTTGAAGTAACATTGACTGTACTTTCAGCAAGTAATTCATTGGCTGTGAAGTGCTTTGGGATGTCGATAATAACATTATTATATGGATAGCTTGCTGGCAATATGAATGATTTAAAAATTCTCATCCTTGTTTTCAATCCCTTGATGGTCTCGCCCCCTCCCTATCTCTGTAACCTCCTCCAGCCCTCCAGCCCTCTGAGATCTCTGCGCTCCTCCAATTCTGGCCTCTTGCGCATCCCCCGATTTCCATCGCTCCACCATTGGTGGCCGTGCCTTCAGCTGCCTGGGCCCCGAGCTCTGGAATTCCCTCCCTAAACCTCTCCGCCTCTCTCTCCTTCTTCAAGATGCTCGTTAAAACCTTTTTGACCAAGCTTTAAGTCACCTGTCCTAATATCTCCTTACGTGGCTCGGTGTCAATTTTTTGTCTGATAATCGCTCCTGTGAAGCGCCTTGGGAGGTTTTTACTGGGTTGAAGGTGCTGTATAAATGCAAGTTGTTGTTGTGATATTTTGATGCAGGCTTTTTCTCTCTTTAGAAGCTCACTGAGCTGCCATGTGCTTCAAGCATCTCCTGTTTATATTTCAGATTCCCAGATTTTTATTTTCTCTCTGCGATGAAGGGGTTTGTGATCTGAACAGGTTGTCCAATCCGTGGGCGTAACTCTCTTTTGTGAATTTGCCACCTGCTGCAGTCTAGTCTGACCAGTTACCATCTGGCAGGTCCCCGTTTCCAGGAACAGCACGTGGAGATGGTGCCAAATGGAATCTTTCTGCGGTGGACTAGTTCCCTGCCTTGGAAGCCTGGGGACATCTGTGCAGATGTACTCGGCCTCTTGCATTGTTCCACGGAAGCTCAGCGTAAACTGGAGGAACAGCACCTCATCTTCCGATTAGGCACTTTACAGCCTTCCGGACTCAATATCGAGTTCAACAACTTCAGATCATAACCTCGGCCCCATTACATTTTTACTTATATTTTTTATCCACTCCTTTGTTTTGGCCTCGTCCTCACCTTTCACCCCACCAGCCTCCACATTCAACGGATCATCCTCCGCCATTTCTGTCACCTCCAAAGTGATCCCACCACCAAACGCATCTTCCCCTCCCCTCCCCTTTCAGCATTCCGTAGGGACCGCTCCCTCCGAGACACCCTAGTCCACTCCTCTATCACCCCCAGCACCCCTTCCCCTTCGCCCGGCACCTTCCCGTGCAAGCGCAGGAGATGCAACACCTGCCCTTTTATTGCCTCCCTTCCCACTGTCCAGGGCCCCAAACACCCCTTCCAGGTGAAACAGCGATTTACTTGTACTTCTTGCAATCTATTATACTGTATTCGCTGCTCACGATGCGGTCTCCTCTACACTGGGGAGACCAAACGCAGATTGGGTGACTGCTTTGCGGAACACCTCCGTTCAGTCCGTAAGGGTAACCCCGAGCTTCCGGTCGCCTGTCATTTTAATTCACCGCCCCATTCCCACTCGGACCTCACCGTACTCGGGCTCTTGCATTGTTCTACGGAAGCTCAACGTAAACTCGAGGAACAGCACCTCATCTTCCGGACTCAATATCGAGTTCAACAATTTCAGATCATAACCTCGGCCCCTATTACATTTTTACTTATTTTTTATCCACACCTTTGTTTTGGCTCTTTCCCCCCCGCCCCCCTTTTTTCTCTCTCCCACATGGCAGCTGTCTCCCATTCTGCCAGCGCATTTCACACCTAATCTAGAGCCGTCTTTTGTCTCCACTAGTCCTATCACCATCTCGTCTCGTTTTGAATACCTCTTAATGTCTCTTCACTTCTCTTTTGTTCTCTCCCAGCCTGGCCTCTCAATCTATTTCATTTCCTGTGCTTTTTCAGTCTTGACAAAGGGTTTTGACCTGAAACGTTGACTCTATTTTCTCTCCACGGATGTTGCCTGGCCTGCTGAGTTTTTCCAGCATTTTCTGTTGTTATTTCAGATATCATACTGCAAAGCTCAGGGCACCAGCAAGCTCATTCCCAACTGAGATCGATTGGGTTGATGTGTAATGTAAAAAATGGTTTTTGTCCCAAACTGCAGCTAATTTATTTCTGAATGCCATACATAAGCGATTAACATTTACTAATTAATGGTAGAATTGGTAATCCATTACATCTTTACCACATCGCCAAGATTGCCCCAATGTCTCCCCGTCTCCTAGATCCTTTCTACTGTTCCATAACATACGAAAATGACGGGCAGGAAAAGACCAGCTGGTCCATCAAGCCGGCCCCACACTCCATAATGGCTGGAACATCGCGACTAAATACTTCCCACCAACTCCCTCTCCCCTCACTCCCCCAGCCCTGATGGCCTCGCTCTCCGTCCAGCCGGTCGCTGCCGATCCCACCATCCCCCAGCCTTTCACCCCTTCTGCGATGGCCTCGCTCTCCGTCCA
This sequence comes from Somniosus microcephalus, assembly GCF_052327205.1. NCBI lineage: Eukaryota > Metazoa > Chordata > Chondrichthyes > Squaliformes > Somniosidae > Somniosus > Somniosus microcephalus. The sequence continues at coordinate 4,148,643 of NC_140999.1, forward strand.
GCCGGTTGCTGCCGATCCCACCATCTCCCAGCCTTTCACCCCTTCCACGATGGCCTCGCTCTCCCATGGCTCTCCCACCGTGCGCTGATTGCGGCCAATTGCCGGCGACCGCCCCCAAGAGTACCCGTCTGCAGGCTCATCCGCTGGTTTTCCCGTCAGGCAGACGGTCAGGCTGTCAATCGGACCGGCTGCCAGGCGGGAAACTTGAAGGAAACAAAATTATATTGATGTCTCTCCTTGCTGAGTTCCTCGGCCGTTGCCGGCCGCCCCATCGCCCCCATCCTCTCCTGCCCCTGCTCCCTTCCCCCGCACCCTCCCCACCTCCATAAATATTGGGGACATCTGTGCAGATATCGTACTGCACAAAGCTCAGGGCACCAACAAGCTCATTCCCAACGGAGATCGATTGGGTTGTGTTTATGAAATACTTGTTCTGCTCCCACTTCCAATGCAAGTCAGAGACCAGCGTTCAAGGCTGGCGTGTTTACACACCCATGGTGAGGGGCACACAGCAGTGACTGTTGGCGTGAGGGTCGGACACACGGATGTGCAGGATATCACGGGAAAGAACCCGGCCGTTCTTGATTAAACCTCGCCACTCGTGAAGCTTAAAATCTGAAGAGCTATTTAAATGTTTTCCAGTAAATGGATTTGATGGACAGACACATGGAGCGATACACAGATACACACAAGGTCAGATACAGGGACACGCAGGCTGAACATCTGCCCTTGTTTTTAATCAACACAGGCAAAAAAAAAAGAGCTGAACCAGAGAATTGAGCGGTGAGAAGAATAATATTGGACTGCAGAGGTGAATGTAAACTGCAAGAAGAGTCAATGGAAAGTTAGAGTAACCAGTGAATGCAAAGCAATCACATATGAAAGGGATTTTAAATAGGAATACAGGGCTCGGGGTTACCCCAACTAGGCTAGGGTTTATAGAACTGGGCTAATGGATACCCAACTAGGCTAGGGTTTATAGAACTGGGCTAATGGATACCCAACTAGGCTAGGGTTTATAGAACTAGGCTAATGGATACCCAACTAGGCTAGGGATTATAGAACTGGGCTAATGGATACCCAGCTAGGCTAGGGATTATAGAACTGGGCTAATGGATACCCAACTAGGCTAGGGGTTATAGAACTGGGCTAATGGATACCCAACTAGGCTAGGGATTATAGAACTGGGCTAATGGATACCCAACTAGGCTAGGGTTTATAGAACTGGGCTAATGGATACCCAACTAGGCTAGGGATTATAGAACTGGGCTAATGGATACCCAACTAGGCTAGGGAGTATAGAACTGGGCTAATGGATACCCAACTAGGCTAGGGTTTGTAGAACTGGGCTAATGGATACCCAACTAGGCTAGGGTTTATAGAACTGGGCTAATGGATACCCAACTAGGCTAGGGATTATAGAACTGGGCTAATGGATACCCAACTAGGCTAGGGAGTATAGAACTGGGCTAATGGATACCCAACTAGGCTAGGGTTTGTAGAACTGGGCTAATGGATACCCAACTAGGCTAGGGTTTATAGAACTGGGCTAATGGATACCCAGCTAGGCTAGGGTTTATAGAACTGGGCTAATGGATACCCAACTAGGCTAGGGTTTGTAGAACTGGGCTAATGGATACCCAACTAGGTTAGGGATTATAGAACTGGGCTAATGGATACCCAACTAGGCTAGGGATTATAGAACTGGGCTAATGGATACCCAACTAGGCTAGGGTTTATAGAACTGGGCTAATGGATACCCAGCTAGGCTAGGGTTTATAGAACTGGGCTAATGGATACCCAACTAGGCTAGGGTTTATAGAACTGGGCTAATGGATACCAAACTTTGCTAGGGATTATAAAACTGGGCTAATGGATACCCAACTAGGCTAGGGATTATAGAACTGGGCTAATGGATATCCAACTAGGCTAGGGATTATAGAACTGGGCTAATGGATACCCAACTAGGCTAGGATTTATAGAACTGGGCTAATGGATACCCAGCTAGGCTAGGGTTTATCGCCCACTGTCGGACTGAAGGGCGGACAGTGACGAAACAGCAGAACTTTGCTTTTGTTAGATTTCAAAGGCCTCTGTTGACGGGACGGCTGAATCACACCGAGTAGACTCAGCGACCTCCTGAAAACTGCGCAGAATGTGGGATAAGGGAAGGAGAAGGAGGCTCCCACACTTTAGCACCTGGGAGGTGGAATTCTATAAAACGTTAGCGGAGATATAATGAGGAAAATCCTCGGAGGGAAGCTCTGAGGCCGTCTACTCACTGATGAATGGCTTGTAGAAACTTCCGTTGGTGTTTGCGTACTTTGGCGTGGTCAATCTTCTTTACCAGTTTGGTGTGTTTGTAAATCAGCCACGTTTCCCTGAGTACGTTGGCAGCAGTGTTTTTTACCTGAAAGAAATTAATTGCAAGTGAGCGACAAGTGTTTGACGATGAAATCTTTGTTACAAATTTCATTTTTCTTTCACTCTAATTTTCTCCCTCCTCCTCTCTGAAGGCATCAACTCTCCATGTCAGCCGTGGCTCAGTGGGCAGCACTCTCGCCTGAGTCAGAAGGCCGTGGGTTCAAGTCTCACTCCAGGGACTTGAGCACAAAAATCTAGGCTGACACTCCCAGTGCAGTACTGAGGGAGTGCCGCACTGTCGGAGCGCCGCACGGTCGGAGGGGCAGTACTGAGGGAGCGCCGCACTGTCGGAGGGGCAGTACTGAGGGAGCGCCGCACTGTCGGAGGGGCAGTACTGTGGGAGTGCTGCACTGTTGGAGGGGCAGTACTGAGGGAGCGCCGCACTGTCGGAGGGGCAGTACTGAGGGAGCGCCGCACTGTCGGAGGGGTGGTACTGAGGGAGCGCTGCACTGTCGGAGGGGCAGTACTGAGGGAGCGCCGCACTGTCGGAGGGGCAGTACTGAGGGAGCGCCGCACTGTCGGAGGGGCAGTACTGAGGGAGCGCCGCACTGTCGGAGGGGCGGTACTGAGGGAGCGCTGCACTGTCGGAGGGGCAGTACTGAGGGAGCGCCGCACTGTCGGAGGTACCGTCTTTTGGATGAGATGTTAAACCAAGGCCCCATCTGCTCTCTCAGGCAGAGGTAAAATATCCCACGGCCACTATTTCAAAGAGCAGGGGAGTTCTCCCCGGTGTCCTGGGGCCAATATTTATCCCTCAATCAACATCACTAAAACAGATTATCTGGTCGTTATCACATTGCTGTTTGTGGGAGCTTGCTGTGCACAATTGGCTGCCGCGTTTGCCTACATCACAACAGTGACTGCACTTCAAAAAGCACTTCATTGGTTATAATGTATTTTGGGATTTCCTGAGGATGCAATAAGGTGCGATTTAAATACAAATTCTTTCCTTCTAGTGTTCCTTTGGAAGTAGAAGAGAAGGAAAGATTAGCTACGGTTCCCACTCCATGTTGGCTTTCCAACGGTCCCTGCCAACAAGCGTGTGGCGTAGAATCTCGTTCTCATCGGATGCCTCAAAATGGCATCGGGCGTGAAAATGGCACGGGGAAGGGTGGGGGAGGGGGGTCTCTTTTCCCCAGGAATGGGCAGCCGACCAACGGGGGCAGAACAGATCCCCCCCCCCCCCCCAGGCGTGGGGACAAGATTGGCCTTGAGGGTGAGACAGGTGGGGCGGGTGCCGGGTTTAACAGGGAGCGCGAGGTCCAGACCCGCTCAGCGCGCGGTTACGACGAGCTCTCACCCGCTTGGTTAGCTGTGTGTCCATCATGAAGTTGTGCACATGCTTCTCAGCTTTGGTAAGTTCTAATTTCCGTGCGACCACAGCCACCACCAGCGCCGTGCACCCAGCTCCCTTCAAAAGAATCAAAAGCACAATACACAAATATACAAGTACACAAGCACGCGGACCCTCCCGCTCCCAGTTAGAGGCGCCAGCCCTCCAGGATTGTCCCAGACACTCCAGGAATTAAAGATTAATCTCCAGCAGAGAAAACTGGGTGAAAAATTATTTGAAAAACTTTTGAAGATGTGACTAAAGTAGTGGACAGGGGAATGTCTGCGGATGTTATTTATATGGACTTCCAGAAGGCATTTGATAAATTCCCACATAAGAGACTGTTAACTAAGGTAGAAGCCCACGGAATTTAGGGCAAATTATTGGCCTGGTTGGGAAATTGGCTGAGCGGCAGGAGACAGAGAGTCGGGATAATGGGCAGGTACTCAAATTGGCAGGAGGTGACTAGTGGCGTCCCGCAGGGATCTGTGTTGGGGCCTCAACTACTCACAGTATTTATTAACGACTTAGATGATGGCATAGAAAGTCATGTATCCAAATTTGCTGATGACACAAAAATAGGTGGCATTGTAGAGGGAAGCATAAAATTACAAAATGGTATTAATAGATTAAGTGAATGGGCAAAACTGCAGCAAATGGATTTCAATGTTGGCAAATGTGAGGTCATCCACTTTGGACCTTAAAAGGATCGAACAGGGGACTTTCTAAATGGTGAAAGGCTAAAAACAGTGGGGGGCCAAAGAGACTTGTGGGGTCCAGGTACATCGATCATTAAAATGTCATGAACAGGAACAGAAAATAATCACAAAGCCTAATGGAATGCTGGCCTTTATATCTCGAGGACTAGAGTACAAGGGGGTAGAAGTTATGCTGCAGCTGTACAAAGCCCTGGTCAGACCACACCTGGAGCACTGGGAGCAGTTCTGGGCACCACACCTTAGGAAGGAGATATTGGCCTTGGAGGGAGTGCAGCGCAGGTTTACCAGAATGATACCCGGACTCCAAGGGTTAAGTTACGAGGAGAGATTACACAAACTAGGGTTGTATTCCCTAGAATTTAGAAGGTTAAGGGGTGATCTGATCGAAGTTTTCAAGACATTAAGGGGAACAGATAGGGTAGATAGAGAGAAACTATTTCCGCTGGTTGGGGATTCTCGGACTAGGGGGCAGAGTCTAAAAATTAGAGCCAGACCTTTCAGGAGTGAAATTAGGAAACACTTCTACACACAAAGGGCGGTAGAAGTTTGGAACTCTCTTCCGCAAACGGCAATTGATGCTCGATCAATTGTTAATTTTAAATCAGAGATTGATAGATTTTTGTTAACCAAAGGTATTAAGGGATACGGGCCTTAAAGTTTGGCACACAGAACATGGGAATTTATATGAACAGGAAAAAGTTAATAAACAAGTTGCTTTTTCATAGATCAACCCCACCCCCTCCCTCAACCCCACCCACTCCCTCCCAACCCATCCCCCTCCCCACACCCTCCCCCAACCCCACCCACACCTTCCCCCTCCCCCACCCCCTCCCTCAAACTCACCCACCCTCCCCCACCCACACCCTCCCCACCCCCACCCACCCTCCCCCTCCCTCAACCCCACCCACCCACACCCTCCCCTCCCTCAACCTCACCCCAACCCCTCCCTCAACCCCACCCACCCACCCACCTTCTCCCCATAACTCTCAACCCTATTCCTAATATGTGGAATTATCCTGGTTGCTTTCTGTAATTTTATCATAAAATCTTACCATAATGCCCGTTAACAGGCAGACTCCTTTCCCACAGTATGTGTGAGGCACCATATCCCCATATCCAATCGACAGAAACGTGATTGAAATTAGCCACATCGCTCCCAAAAAGTTGCTGGTGACTTCCTGCTTATCATGGTATCTGTGTGGGTTCAGAGCAGAAGAGCATTAGATCCCCGTCCAGTGCTGTGCCCGAGGCACCGGAACACCGGGCACTTCCACAAAACACCGAGATGCCAGTTCTTCACTGAATCTGACTGAAATGTCAAGGTCCACAGTGCAGCACACCAAGGCTGAATAGCCCACAGTGCAGCACACCAAGGCTGAATAGCCCACAGTGCAGCACACCAAGGCTGAATAGCCCACAGTGCAGCACACCAAGGCTGAATAGCCCACAGTGCAGCACACCAAGGCTGAATAGCCCACAGTGCAGCACACCAAGGCTGAATAGCCCACAGTGCAGCACACCAAGGCTGAATAGCCCACAGTGCAGCACACCAAGGCTGAATAGCCCACAGTGCAGCACACCAAGGCTGAATAGCCCACAGTGCAGCACACCAAGGCTGAATAGCCCACAGTGCAGCACACCAAGGCTGAATAGCCCACAGTGCAGCACACCAAGGCTGAATAGCCCACAGTGCTGCACACCAAGGCTGAATAGCCCACAGTGCAGCACACCAAGCCTGAATGGAGTGGGAGAAAAGATGTGGTAAATCAGGAAGTGGTGGTTCGGGGAACATAGGAACAGGAGGAGGCCGTTCAGCCCTCGAGCCTGTTCTGCCATTCAATTAGGTCATGGCTGATTTGTACCTCAACTCCATCCACCCGCCCTTGCTCCCTGACCCTCGATACCCTTACCCAACAAAAATCTATCAGTCTCAGTTTTGAAATTTTCAATTGACCCCCAGCAGCTTTTTGGGGGGGGGGGGGGGGGGGGGGGTAGTTCCAGATTTCCACCACCCTTTGTGTGAAGAAGTGCTTCCTGACATCACCCCTGAACGGCCGGGCTCTAATTTTAAGTTTCTGCCCCCTTGTTCTGGACTCCCCCCACCAGAGGAAATAGTTTCTCTCTCTCGACCCCATCAACTCCTTTAATCATCTTAAACACCTCGATCAGATCACCCCTTAATCTTCTAAACTCGAGGGAATACAAGCCCAGTCTGTGCAACCTGTCCTCGGAATTTAACCCTTTTAGCCCCGGTATAATCCTGGTGAATCTGCGCTGCTCCCCCTCCGAGGCCGAGATATCCTCCCGAGGGGTGGGGCCCAGACCTGAACACAGTGCTCACTAGGCTGCGTGAGGATCTCCAGAGATACTTAAAATTTTGAAGTGCAGTATACATAATTATTGTAGAATATTTCCTAATTGGGAAAGAGGGTCTCCTTTCTGTCCCTGTCCTCTCTGCTGACAATCCTCTCGCTCCAGTCTTTCCCTTGCTCCAGTTTCTCCCCTACCCATCCTATCCTGGAGGCAGTGAACTCCAGCTCAGATAATGTCTCGTGGCCTGTGCCTACCCTCTGACCCCATCCACTGTTCATCTGCACACCAAGTGTTGGTGGGCTATTCTGTCATGGGGGCCGTCACAACCCAACCGGATTCTATCTACACCGGTTGTTCTCACACGCGCACACACACGCATACACGCACGCACACACATGCAGTTTCCAGATGGAGTCACTGGGTGTTTTGGTCTGTTTGGGGCGCCTGAATGTTTTGGGTCATAGTTTGATAAAATGTCCGTGATACTCAATCTCCCGTTTGGCTAAAAGTAAACCACTGGAGACAGAATTATTTTTATTCATTCCTGGGATGTGGGCATCGCTGGCAAGGCCGGCATTTATTGCCCATCCCCTAGTTGCCGTTGAGAAGGTGGTGGTGAGCCGCCTTCTTGAACCGCTGCAGTCCGTGTGGTGAAGGTGCTTGCAGAGGTTTGATACGACCGAGTGGCTCGCTCGGCCACTACAGAGGGCATAGTTGGTGTGGGACTGGAGTCACATACAAGCCCAGACCGGGTAAGGACGGCAGGTTTCTGTGGTAGTTCAGCGAAGATTCACCAGACTGATACCTGGGATGGCAGGAATGACGTATGAGGAGAGATTGGGTCGATTGGGCTTGTACTCGCTGGAGTTTAGAAGAATGAGAGGGGATCTCATTGAAACTTATAAAATTCTAACAGGACTAGACAGACTAGATGCAGGAAGGATGTTCCCGATGGCCGGGGGAGTCCAGAACCAGGGGTCACAGTCTAAGGATAAGGGGTAAGCCATTTAGGACAGAGATGAGGAGGAATTTCTTCACCCAGAGAGTGGTGAACCTGTGGAATTCTCTACCACAGAAGGCAGTAGAGGCCAATTCATTAAATATATTCAAGAAGAAGTTGGATATATTTCTTAAGGCTAAAGGGATCAAGGGGTATGGGGCGAAAGCAGGGACCGGGTACTGAATTTGGATGATCAGCCATGATCTCATTGAATGGCGGAGCAGGCTCGAGGGGCCGAATGGCCGACTCCTGCTCCTATCTTCTATGTTTCCTCCCCTAAAGGACATCAGTGAACCCGTTGGGTTTTTACAACAATCCGACAGATTCATGGTCACCGTTACTGATCCCAGCTTTTTATTTCCAGATTTAAAAAAATCCAAATTCAAATTCTCAAACTGCCCACGGTGGGATTTGAAGGCTCATTCGCTGGATTATTAAGTCAGTAACATAACCACTACACCACTGTACCCCAGTCAAGCCAATCAAGAAACTGGAACCGAGGAAGCAGAGCAAGACAGAGCAGAATTCTGTTTAAGCTTAAAGTTAGAGCACAGCATGGTAATTTAAACAAAGTATTAGTTAAGACAGTAAAACTGACTGACAGAAAGTAAAGTCTCTCAAACTTTTTCTTAAACTTAAAAGTGTTAAAACTAATATATTTTCGAAGCGTGTAATGTTAAAGCTGCTCCTGTCAATTGCAAATCTTTCTTACTGTAGTGTTAGGATTTGTTCCAGGGTCATAGTGCGTGAGCTCAACTCTTGCCCAATGGCCTCATGGGGAGAGAAGTTAGCCGGTCTTTCCAGGGATCTAAGGGTTAATCCCGACCTAATGGTCAGATATCAAAACATCACCAAAAATCAGTTTGATTCAAGGCTCCAAAATGCAGTGTAAACTTACAGCAAATGGGCACAACCATAGCCAGTGTACCGTGAGGGTTCCTGCCCGGTTTCCATGGTCACCGGTGATAACCCATCTATAAATTCTCAACCTTCCACCCTCCATAAACTAGAGCTCATCCAAAACTCAGCTGTCCGTGTCCTAACTCACACCAAGTCCCGTTCACCCTTCACCCCCTGTACTCACTGACCTACACTGGCTCCTTGTTAAGCAGCGTCTCGATTTTAAAATTCTCATCCTTGTTTTCAAATCCCTCCATGGCCTCGCCCCTCCCTTTCTCTGTAACCTCCTCCAGCCGCACAACAACCCCCCCGAGATCTCTGAGCTTCTCCACTTCTGGCCTCCCTGATTTCCATCGCTCCACCATTGGCGGCTGTGCCTTCAGCTGCCTGGGACCTAAGCTCTGGAAATCCCTCCCTAAACCTCTCCGCCTCTCTCCTCCTTTAAGACGCTCCTTTAAACCGACCTCTTTCACCAAGCTTTTGGTTACATGTCCTAATATCTCCTTATGTGGTTCAGTGTCAAATTCTGTTGCATAATCGCTCCTGTGAAGTGTTTTACGATGTTAAAGGCGATGTATAAATGCTAGTTGTTGCTGTTGTGGTGGTTCCACATAACCCACAGTGCACTGCGGGCCATGTGATGCTATCAGTATACACATCAGATGTTTCTCGCAGTTTTTCACCAAGAGCGATTGTTGGTGTCTCAAATATTCCGACTATGCCACTCAGATCTGTGAACAAGCACCCAGCAGAACAGTTCTACATTTTGTCCTTCCAAACTGGGTCTGTGTCTACAGAGACCTTTTCAGGCTCGGCCTAACACTGGGGTACAGTACTGGTGGGTACAGGTCTGTCACTGTATAACACTGGGGTACAGTACTGGTGGGTACAGGTCTGTCACTGTATAACACTGGGGTACAGTACTGGTGGGTACAGGTCTGTCACTGTATAACACTGGGGTACAGTACTGGTGGGTACAGGTCTGTCGCTGTATAACACTGGGGTACAGTACTGGTGGGTACAGGTCTGTCACTGTATAACACTGGGGTACAGTACTGGTGGGTACAGGTCTGTCACTGTATAACACGGGTACAGTACTGGTGGGTACAGGTCTGTCACTGTATAACACTGGGGTACAGTACTGGTGGGTACAGGTCTGTCACTGTATAACACTGGGGTACAGTACTGGTGGGTACAGGTCTGTCACTGTATAACACTGGGGTACAGTACTGGTGGGTACAGGTCTGTCACTGTATAACACTGGGGTACAGTACTGGTGGGTACAGGTCTGTCACTGTATAACACTGGGGTACAGTACTGGTGGGTACAGGTCTGTCGCTGTATAACACTGGGGTACAGTACTGGTGGGTACAGGTCTGTCACTGTATAACACTGGGGTACAGTACTGGTGGGTACAGGTCTGTCACTGTATAACACTGGGGTACAGTACTGGTGGGTACAGGTCTGTCACTGTATAACACGGGTACAGTACTGGTGGGTACAGGTCTGTCACTGTATAACACTGGGGTACAGTACTGGTGGGTACAGGTCTGTCACTGTATAACACTGGGGTACAGTACTGGTGGGTACAGGTCTGTCACTGTATAACACTGGGGTACAGTACTGGTGGGTACAAGTCTGTCACTGTATAACACTGGGGTACAGTACTGGTGGGTACAGGTCTGTCACTGTATAACACTGGGGTACAGTACTGGTGGGTACAGGTCTGTCACTGTATAACACTGGGGTACCGTACTGGTGGGTACAGGTCTGTCACTGTATAACACTGGGGTACAGTACTGGTGGGTACAGGTCTGTCACTGTATAACACTGGGGTACAGTACTGGTGGGTACAGGTCTGTCACTAACACTGGGGTACAGTACTGGTGGGTACAGGTCTGTCACTGTATAACACTGGAGTACAGTACTGGTGGGTACAGGTCTGTCACTGTATAACACTGGGGTACAGTACTGGTGGGTACAGGTCTGTCACTGTATAACACTGGGGTACAGTACTGGTGGGTACAGGTCTGTCACTGTATAACACTGGGGTACAGTACTGGTGGGTACAGGTCTGTCACTGTACAACACTGGGGTACAGTACTGGTGGGTACAGGTCTGTCACTGTATAACACTGGGGTACAGTACTGGTGGGTACAGGTCTGTCACTGTACAACACTGGGGTACAGTACTGGTGGGTACAGGTCTGTCACTGTATAACACTGGGGTACAGTACTCGTGGGTACAGGTCTGTCACTGTATAACACTGGGGTACAGTACTGGTGGGTACAGGTCTGTCAGTCACTGTATAACACTGGAGTACAGTACTGGTGGGTACAGGTCTGTCACTGTATAACACTGGGGTACAGTACTGGTGGGTACAGGTCTGTCACTGTATAACACTGGGGTACAGTACTGGTGGGTACAGGTCTGTCACTGTATAACACGGGTACAGTACTGGTGAGGGGAAAATTTGTTTACTCCAGGTTCAGAACCAGGACTGACCTGGTATTATTTGGGGGTTCAGACACTGGAATCCAGTACAACGGAGCTCAGAATCAGGAGATCATTGTTGTGAATAGCTGTGCCAAGCTGCTTTAATAGCGTGTTTTTAATAGACCTGTTTGTTAGTGGGCACCATTCCCTGTTATTCCCTTGGAGAATCGCTTTGATAATTAGAAATGCAGTTATTTTTCTTGGAAAAGGAACCCATTTTTTTCTAGATAATTAGGTTCTGATTTGGTCTTCACGGCTGCTTTGATTTCCTTTCTTGGCAATTGGCTCTTTAAACTCGGTGCCTCGCTGAACACGAAAAGCTAACAGAGTTTCTCTCAATTGACTGAACATCGCCAAGCAGATTTTGAATGGTTCAGTCACATGTACAGAATGTCAAAATTGGACTGATTTTTCTTATTTCCAACTTGACTGTTGGAGAGAGCAGGTACGGCGAGGTCCGGGTCTTTAGACAATGTCCGCACTTTCTAGCGCGGATATCACTCGAGCAAGAATCCTGGCCCATTATCATCCACCCCTTGTTTAAGGTTAGAGGCCAGAATGTGCTACCAACTGAGCAGTGGCCGACATCTTGAATCATAGAAACATAGAAGATAGGAGCAGGAGCAGGCCATTCGGCCCCTCGAGCCTGCTCCGCCATTCAATGAGATCATGGCTGATCATCCAAATTCAGTACCCTGTCCCTGCTTTCTCCCCATATACCTTGATCCCTTTAGCCTTAAGAAATATATCCAACTCCTTGAATATGTTTAATGAATTGGCCTCAACTGCCTTCTGCGGCAGAGAATTCCACAGGTTCCCCACTCTCTGGGTGAAGAAATTCCTCCTCATCTCAGTCCTAAATGGCTTACCCCTTATCCTTAGACTGTGACCCCTGGTTCTGGACCCCCCCGCCATCGGGAACATCCTTCCTGCATCTGATCTGTCTAGTCCTGTTAGAATTTTATAAGTTTCAATGAGATCCCCTCTCATTCTTCTAAACTCCAGCGAGTATAAGCCCAATCGACCCAATCTCTCCTCACACGTCATTCCTGCCATCCCAGGTATCAGTCTGGTGAATCTTCACTGCACTCTCTCCATGGCAAGAACATCCTTCCTCAGATAAGGTGACCAAAACTGCACACAATACTCAAGATGTGGTCTCACCAAGGCCCTGTACAACTGCAGCAAGACATCCTTGCTCCTGTACTCGAATCCTCTCGCTACGAAGGCCAACATACCATTTGCCTTCTTAACCGCCTGCTGCACCTGCATGCTTACCTTCAGCGACTGGTGCACAAGGACACCCAGGTCTCGTTGCACTTCCCCTTCTCCCAATCTATTGCCATTCAGATAATAATCTGTCTTTCTGTTTTTGCCACCAAAGTGGATAACCTCACATTTATCCACATTTACTGCATCTGCCCAATCACCCAACCTGTCCAAATCGTACTGGAGTTTCTCTGCATCCTCCTCACAGCACACACGCCCACCCAGCATTGTGTCGTCTGCAAACTTGGAGATATTACATCTAGTTCCCTCGTCTAGATCATTTATATATATTGTGAATAGCTGGGGTCCTAGCACCGATCCCTGCGGTACCCCACTAGTCACTACCTGCCACTTGGAAAAAGACCCGTTTATTCCAACTCTTTGCTTCCTGTCTGACAACCAGTTCTCTATCCAAGTCACTACCTTGCCCCCAATCCCATGTGCCTTAACTTTACACGCTAATCTCTCACGCGGGACCTTATCGAAAGCCTTCTGAAAGTCCAAATACACCACATCCACTGGTTCTCCCTTATCTATTCTACCAGTTACATCCTCAAAAAATTCCAGTAGATTAGTCAAGCACGATTTACCTTTTGTAAATCCATGTTGACTTTGTCCGATCCGGTCACTGTTTTCCAAGTGCTCTGCTATTACATCTTTTATAATGGACTCTAGCATTTTCCCCACTACCGATGTCAGACTTACCGGTCTGTAATTCCCCGTTTTCCTCTCTACCACCTTTTTTAAATAGTGGGGTTACATTAGCTATCCTCCAATCCAATGCCGCCTTCTTCCGATGTTGAATAACCTGCTGTGAATTTCAGATTTCACTATACGTCGATCTTTTTAAAATGTCTTTATTCATTCACGGTGTGTGGGTGCTGCTTGCAAGGCCGGCGTTTATTGCCCATCCCTAGTGGCCCTTGAGAAGCTGGTGGTGAGCCGCCTTCTTGACCCGCTGCAGTCCGTGTGGTGAAGGTACTCCCACAGTGCTGTTAGGGAGTTCCAGGATTTTGACCCAGCGACGATGAAGGAACGGCCGATATATTTCCAAGTCGGGATGGTGTGCGAAGGGGGGAACTGGGAGGTGGTGGTGTTCCCATGCGCCTGCTGCCCATGTCCTTCTAGGTGGTGGAGGTCGTGGGTTTGGGAGGGGCTGCCGAAGAAGACTTGGCGAGTTCTCTAACACAGAGAATGAGCAAACTGTTGAGTTGATAGTTTAACACCAGCGTTGAAATAATTCCGATTGGAAGATCTAGGAGCAGTGTTACCAATCGGGAAGGGGAGGTCCATTTTACCTTGAGGTGCCCTGGGTGTGTTGGTGATTTTGCTTTCTCATGCCCCATCTCCTTCTAATCATTCTCCTGTGTCTTCTAACCATTATTCCTCGATTTATCTCCTCTCCTGTTCTTTCTAAACTTGCTCAAGTCCTACACCATGGGCCTCCACCCTATCCTTGGGGTTCACAGTAAAATAGGAAGAGGAATTTGTATACCCTTAAAGTACCACTAGGCACAGAACACAGAGCAGGCTTTGGCCGGGAACGAAGTATTATTTTTTAAATTAATTTGAAACTTTCCCTTGGCCACTGTCAAAATATACCTGACAGTAGCCCCAATATTTGCCAGCATTGGCCGTTCAATTCAAACTGAAACCCAGTACTGAATTACAACCAATGGCAATCCAGTGAGCCAAAGCAGAGTTCAACACCCAACCCATTGGGGGGAAAATTGGCTTGCTTTGCGCCTCCTGTTAGCACCCACGGGGGGCAAAGCCCCTAGCGCCCAGGCACGGCGCCGCCAATGCCGCCTGCAAAATTCAGCGGGAGGTTAGCGGCGGCAGTAACCGGTAACCACTGGTTCTTTTGCCAATTACCTTAAATCTGTGTCCTCTGGTTACCGCCCCTGACCTATCGCCGGATGATATGTCCGACAGGGTCAGGGGGGCGTTTTTGCCGTCGTGGCGGCGCAGGTTGAAGGGCAGGTGTCGGGCGGCCATTTTTCTTTAGGCCGAATGCCAGCACCTGCCCCCTTTCCCTTTCCCCCTTTCTATTCCGAGTGCCGGCCGCAAACGCTCAGCCCGGCACGCCTCTCCTTTCCCAGCACCCCGGTGGTCCAGCAGGGCCCCAGTCCGCGCAGCGCTAGGCCCCTCCCTTTAATCAGGGGAGGGAGGCCTGTAATCCCATGGCGCTACCTGACGACGCGCGTGCGCTGTTGCACGTAGCGCCGCGATATTCACTTGTACTGCCCCAGGAAGGAGGGGGACGCTTCCAGTGGCGCCCTGCCTCCTGCTTGGGGCGCTACCACTGAATTTACGGCGCGGGGGCGCTAACCTTTTCAGGGCGCTAAAAGTATCGCCCTGGCAAAGTTAGCGCCCCAAAGGGGCTGCGACCGAATTTCTCCCCCATAGAATATTACAGCACAGACTGGGGCCATTCGGCCCATCGAGCCTGTGCTGCCTCTTTGAGCGAGCTCTCCAATTAATCCCACTCACCCCTGCTCGTTCCCCATAGGCCTGTAAATTTTTCCTTTTCATTTCACCATTTCCCTTTTCATAGTTTCTATTGAATCTGCTTCCACCGCCCTTTCAGGCAGCGCATTCAGATCATCACAACTCGCTGCGTAAATTTTTTTCCCTCATCTCCCCTTTGGTTCTTTTGTCAATCACCTTCAATCTGTGTCCTCTGGTTATCGACCCTTCAGCCACTGGAATCAGTTCCTCCTTATTTACCCTTCAAGCGTTTGAACACCTCTTTTAAATCTCCCCTTAACCTTCTCTGCTCTGAGAACAACCCCAGCTTCTCCAGTCTCTCCACGTAACTGAAGTCCCTCATCCCTGGGACCATTCTGGTAAATCTCCTCCGCACCCTCTCCAGGGCCTTGACATCCTTCCTAAAGTGTGATGCCCAGAATTGGACACAATACTCCAGCTGAGGCCCAGCCAGTGTTTTATAAAGGTTTTATAAAAAGTCCCACCTCCTGCTCCCTCGACCCCATTCCCACTAAACTGCTGACCACCCAACTTCCTTTTCTGGCCACGCACGTTAGCTGATATTGTTAACGGTTCCCTCTCCTCGGGTACTGTCCCCCTCTCCCTCAAATCTGCCGTCATCACCCCCTCCTCAAAAAAAACCCTTGACCCCTCCGTCCTTGCAACTGTTTCATCTCCAACCTCCCTTTCCTCTCCAAAGTCCTTGAACGTGTTGTAGCCTCCAAGATCCAAGCCCATCTTTCCCACAACTCCATGTTTGAATCCCCACAATCAGGTTTCCGCTCCTGTCCCAGTACTGAAACGACCTTCATCAAAGTCACAAATGACATCCTTTGTGATTGTGACCGTGGTAAACTATCCCTCCTTGTCCTTCTTGACTTGTCTGCAGCCTTTGACACGGTTGACCACTCCATCCTTCTCCAACGCCTCTCCACCGTCGTCCAGCTGGGAGGGACTGCACTCGCCTGGTTCCATTCTTATCTATCTAATCGTAGCCAGAGAATCACCTGCAATGGCTTCTCTTCCCACTCCCGCATCGTTACCTCTGGTGTCCCCCAAGGATCTATCCTTGGCCCCTCCTATTTCTCATCTACATGTTGCCCCTCAGTGACATCATCCGAAAACACAGCGTCAGTTTCCACACTATCGACACCCAGCTCTACCTCACCACCATTTCTCTCGACCATCCACGGTCTCTGATTTGTCACCTCCATGTCCAACATCCAGTGCTGGGTGAGCAGATATTTCCTCCAAATAAACACTGCAAAGACCAAAGCCATTGTTCTCAGTCCCCGTCACAAACTCCGTTCCCTAGCCACCGACTCCATCCCTCTCTCCCTGGCAACTGTCTGAGACTGAACCACACTGTTCGTCACCTTGGGGTCGTATTTGACCCCGAGATGAGTTTCTGAATGCATATCCACACCATCGCCAAGACCGCCTACTTCCACCTCCTTAACATCGCCCGAATCCACCCCCACCTCAGCTCATCCGCTGCTGAAACCCTCATCCATGCCTTTGTTACCTCCAGACGCGACTATTCCAGCGCACTCCAGGCTGGCCTCCCACATTCCACCCTCCGTAAACTTCAGCTCATCCAAAACTCTGCTGCCCCGTGTCCTAACTCGCGCCCAGTCCCGTTCACCCATCACCCCCTGTGCTCACTGCCCCGTGTCCTAACTCGCACCCAGTCCCGTTCACCCCTCACCCCCTGTGCTCACTGCCCCGTGTCCTAACTCACACCCAGTCCCGTTCACCCATCACCCCCTGTGCTCACTGCCCCGTGTCCTAACTCACACCCAGTCCCGTTCACCCATCGTCCCCTGTGCTCACTGCCCCGTGTCCTAACTCACACCCAGTCCCGTTCACCCATCACCCCCGTGCTCACTGCCCCGTGTCCTAACTCACACCCAGTCCCGTTCACCCATCACCCCGTGCTCGCTGCCCCGTGTCCTAACTCGCACCAAGTCCCGTTCACCCATCACCCCCTGTGCTCACTGCCCCGTGTCCTAACTCACACCCAGTCCCGTTCACCCATCACCCCCTGTGCTCACTGCCCCATGTCCTAACTCACACCCAGTCCCGTTCACCCATCACCCCCTGTGCTCACTGCCCCGTGTCCTAACTCACACCCAGTCCCGTTCACCCATCGTCCCCTGTGCTCACTGCCCCGTGTCCTAACTCACACCCAGTCCCGTTCACCCATCACCCCGTGCTCACTGCCCCGTGTCCTAACTCACACCCAGTCCCGTTCACCCATCACCCCCTGTGCTCACTGCCCCGTGTCCTAACTCACACCCAGTCCCGTTCACCCATCACCCCGTGCTCACTGCACCGTGTCCTAACTCACACCCAGTCCCGTTCACCCATCACCCCCTGTGCTCACTGCCCCGTGTCCTAACTCACACCCAGTCCCGTTCACCCATCACCCCCTGTGCTCGCTGACCTACACTGGCTCCCGGTCCGGCAACGCCTCGATTATAAAATTCCCATCCTTGTTTTCAAATCCCTCCATGGCCTCGCCCCTCCCTATCTCTGTAACCTCCTCCAGCCCTACAACCCTCCCAGATCTCTGCGCTCCTCTAATTCTGGCCTCTTGCGCATCCCCTGATTTCTATCACTCCACCATTGGCGGCCGTGCCTTCAGCTGCCTGGGCCCTGAGCTCTGGAATTCCCTCCCTAAACCCCTCTCTCCTCCTTTAAGACGCTCCTTAAACCTCTTTGACCAAGCTTTTGGTCATCTTTCCGAATACTGGCTCGGTGTCAAATTATGTTTGAGAACATTGAGGCACCTTGGGGCGTTTTACTATGTTAAAGGCGCCATATAAAGGCAAGTCATGTTGTTGTTGTACTCCATGCCTCTCTTTATAAAGCCAAGGACCCTGTACGCTTTTTAACAGCTCACTCAACCTTCCCTGCCACCTTCATAGGTGTGTGTACGTAGACCCCCAGGTCTATCTGTTCCTGCACCCCCTTTAAAATTACACCATTTCGTTTATATTGTGTCTCCTCATTCTTCCAACCAAAACGAATCACTTCACACTTCTCTGCGTTAAATTCCATCTGCCACGTGTCTGCCCATTTCACCAGTCTGTCTCTGTCCTCCCCACTTTTTACTACATTTCCGAGTTTTGTGTCAATCTGCAAACTTTGAGATTATAATTGTAATGTATATACCTTTAAGGGGGGGAACTATCTTTTACAGCTCATGTATACTGCAGTACCGGCAGTGACCACAAATGTATATAGCACTGAGTAGTAATCTGTACAGATCAGTTGCAGTGTGAGCCACGTTGAGTAAACACCTGTTGTACCGTTCTCCGCAGTCTGTGTCTTATTATACACGGACGCAACATTGGCGACGAGGATGGGATCGAACCTACCTGCAACTCTGCATCACCTCCTGGGGATTCGTTCCTGGAGATCAGTGGATTGGAGGTCAAGGCGAGAGACTCGGGCGTCGACCACGGGCAACCGCCCAGTCATCCAGCAGAGACTCGAGAATTGCGGGGGAGGCGGTCGAGAGCCAGGCTTGGCTTTCCAGTCGAGGTGGTCCAGCGAAACGGGCTGGCAACAGGTAGTGCGCAGACCCTTCCCGGACAGCGGCGGGCTAGAGCCCGACTGAGCGGCACAGCAAAGGGCCGAGCAGCGTCGACGGGGGAGAGAGAAAGAGGGCAGAGCGCACAGGGCGCAGCCGGTGTTCAGGGGCCGAGCAGCGTCGAAGAGAGAGAGAGAGAGAGACGCACAGAAACCCGCGAGGCGCTGCCATTGCCACGAGGACCGCCGAGAGCGGCGTTGGCAGCAGCGCAGGAGAAGCGCGCAAAACCTACAGGGCGCCGCCATTGCCATGAGAACCGCCGGGAGCGGCGTTGGCAGCAGCGGGGGAGGAAGGAAAGCGCGGGAGATGCCATTTTAAACCACACCCAAAATGCCGAAGAGTGGCAGTATCACCGCATTTGACAATGAAGTCGAAGATTGGACTACATATGTCAAACGAATAGAGGTGTACTGCAAGGCAAATGAGGTGTCAGATGACAAGAAAGCGTCGGTATTGTTAAATTTAATGGGTGCAAAGACGTATGGCTTATTAAAAAATCTAGTAACCCAATGAAGCCAATGGAAAAGAGTTTTGAAGACATAGTAACGATACTAAAGGAACATTTAAACCCCACACCGCTGCTGATAGCAGAAAGATTCAAGTTTCACAAACAGAACCAGCATAAGGATGAAAGCAATGCTGATTATTTAACAGAACTGCGCAAACTATCGAAACACTGCCAGTTTGGAGCGGGACTGGCAGATACCTTAAGGGACAAGTTTGTGTGTGGGCTTCAAAGTGAAGGAACCCAGAAACGGCTTTTATCTGAAAAGGACCTTACGCTGGAAAAGGCTTTCAGCATTGCGGTATCATATGAAGCAGCAGCACGGGGCACTGCAGAGATACAACAGAGACCGCAAGAATATGGCACAAACAAAATGTCATATGGAACAGAGAAGTGCTATCGCTGCGGCAGAACAACACCCGACCAGAATGATTGCTGGTTCAAAGACAAAGTGTGCAGACAGTGTGGAAAAGTAGGACACATAGCACGAGTCTGCAGGTCGGGAAAGAAAACCAGCAATAAGAAACCGACCAAAGGAAAGTATAAGAAGGTACATAAGATGACGGAGAATAGTTCAGACGAACAACAGAGTGATAACGACTCCGAAAGCAGGGAACTGAGTTGTCTGAAACTACATAATGTGATCACAACGGAGGATCACCGAACCATTTGGGTCACTCTCAAGTTAGCAGGAGTCCAGGTAAAGATGGAATTGGACACAGGATCAGCCCTAACAGTCATAAACCGAAGGGACTACGAGCGGCTATTCTCACACATACCCTTGAGAGACACAAAAATTATTTTGAAGACTTACACGGGGCAAAAAGTCTACCCCAAAGGAAAAATAAGGGTGACCGTTATATATAACGGTAAGGAAACACCAAAACTAGACCTGTATGTATTGCAAGATGGAGGGCCACCATTACTGGGACGTGAATGGATCTGGAAAATACAACTGGATTGGCATTCCATACAGGCACTGACTGTGGCTGACAAAAAGGATGACGACGTCACACCTGGGCGACTGTCAAAGATCCTAACTGATGCAAAAGAAGTATTCCAGCAAGGACTCGGAACACTAAAAGGCATGACAGCGACGATTAAAATTGAAGAAAATGCAAGCCCAAAATTTTTTAAGGCCAGACCGGTACCTTATGCGATCCGCCCAGCCGTCGAAGCACAGCTGGAGAGTCTGGAACGTTCAGGTGTACTGTCCAAGGTAGACTGGAGCGAGTGGGCTACACCCATCGTCCCTGTGATGAAAAAGTCGTTGAGCAGCACGCCTGGGGAACCAAGGAAGGTTCGCATCCGTGGGGACTTTAAGGTAACAGTGAACCCGGTCCTTCACACCGTACAATATCCACTTCCGCGGATTGAAGATATTTTCGCCTCGCTATCTGGAGGGAAACGCTTCACTAAGATTGATCTGGCCCAGGCGTATCTGCAAATGGAGGTAGAAGAAGCATCAAAAAAATACCTCACAATCAACACCCATAAAGGTCTCTACCAATACAACCGGCTGGTATTCGGGGTAGCATCAGCTCCGGCTATTTGGCAGAGGGCAATGGAACAAGTCCTGCAAGGGATCCCAGGGATCCAGTGTTATTTGGACGACATCCTGGTCACGGGCGAAAATGACAGTGATCACCTTGCCAACCTGGAGCAGGTGCTCACTAGATTGCAGGAATATGGGCTCCGAGCTAACCGCCCCAAATGCGAGTTTTTTAGAAAACAGATCTCGTATTGTGGCCACGTTATCGATAAAGAGGGTTTACATAAGTCCCCAGAGAAGATTGAGGCAGTAGTCAAGGCTCCAGCACCGGAAAATGTGTCACAACTGAGGTCGTTCCTCGGGCTGGTAAACTACTACCATAAGTTCTTGCCAAATTTGTTTACAATACTACACCCACTGAACACCCTACTGCAAACTGGGGTGTCATGGAAGTGGAGTGATGAATGTAGACGAGCTTTCCAGAAGAGCAAAACACTAATCACATCGAAAGAGGTATTGGCCCATTACAACCTGGCATTACCAATTCGGTTGGCATGTGATGCGTCACCCTACGGCATTGGAGCGGTGCTGTCGCACAAATTCTCGGACGGCTCAGAGAGGCCAATAGCCTTTGCGTCACGATCACTAACCTCAGCCGAGCGTAACTACGCCCAGATTGACAGGGAGGCCCTCAGCCTAGTGTGGGGAGTGAAAAAGTTCAATCACTATCTGCACGGGCAGAAATTCACCTTGCTGACTGATCACCAGCCTCTTGTCTCCATTTTTAATCCGAAGAAGGGCGTTCCGGTGATGACTGCGCAACGACTTCAAAGATGGTCACTTTTTCTAGGGGCGCACCACTATGAGATTGAATATAAGGGCACGAAACAGCATGGAAATGCTGATGGGCTATCACGCCTGCCACTGCCTACTGCGGAGGAAGCACCAGCAGTGGATCCTGTCGAAATATTCCATTCGACTATAGTTGAATACCTACCGGTAACTAACGCTTGTATCGAAAAGGAAACCCGAAATGACCCGACACTGTCTCGGGTATATGATTTGACGGTGAAGGGATCGCCAGCACATGGCGACTCACTGTTGCCAGCATTGGCGACTCACTGTTACCAGCATTCTCGACAAGGAGAGAACAGCTGTCAGTGTGCCGGGGGACCTTGATGTGTGGATCCCGAGTGGTAATTCCACCCAAGTTAAGGGATAGAGTGCTCAATGAGCTTCATGAGGGTCATCTGGGAGGGGTAAAAATGAAAAGCCTAGCCAGGGCTTATGTGTGGTGGCCGGGGATCGATAAACAAATCAAGGACCTGACCAAGAGCTGCTCAGGATGCCAGAAAGTCCAAAATGCACCACCACAGGCCCCTCTACACCCATGGGAGTGGCCCTCATCTCCATGGCAACGGGTGCATATTGATTTTGCCGGTCCATTCATGGACTCAATGTTTTTAATAGCCGTGGATGCGCACTCGAAATGGCCTGAGGTCATCAAAATGTCCTCCACCACCAAAACTATTGCAGTCCTACGGACCATTTTTGCCAGGAATGGCTTGCCAGAACAGATTTGCTCCAACAACGGACCACAGTTTGTGTCCGAAGAGTTCCGGAGGTTCTTGAAAAAGAATGGGGTAAGGCATTACACATCCGCCCCGTATCATCCAGCCACAAATGGATTGGCTGAGAGGTTCGTACAAACCTTTAAGAAGGCAATAAAGGCTATGTACAATGACAACATTCCGCTGCAGCACAAGGTGGACAATTTCCTGTTCACCTACCGGAATGCGACACATGCAGTCACCAACCAGGCCCCAGCCATGATGTTCTTTAACCGAAGGTTAAGATCTCGCCTGGATTTGCTCAGACCAAACATACGAAGAGATGTTGAGAGTAAGCAATTCCAGCACATCCATGAGAAGCCAACAAGGAGCTTCAATGTAGGGCAACCAGTCTTGGCCCGCGACTACCGAACAGAAAAATGGCAGCCAGGAACGATATGCACACGGCAGGGCCCACTAATATACACAGTGGACGTTGGGGAGAGCATCGTGAGACGCCATGCTGACCAGATCCTAGAGTCACAGGAACAAGTCAACCCCATGCCTCGCCCATACGTACCTGGTGATGAACCAGACGTACAGGTAGCATCTACCCCAGAAACAGTAGCATCGGAAGCTGATGAACCAACCGACGACAGGGGGCCAGAATCGCCTCCGCACCAAGAGCAAGACACCCGGGAAAGGCGCGATCCAGAAAGGATCAGGAAGCCTCCCCAAAGACTGAATATATAAATAGACTATTTTCAGCTAATGTTGCATGTTAAAAGTGTTAATTGTAATTAGTTTGATATTTAATTGTTAAATGAGTGTTATGGTACTGTTAATCTAAAAGGGGAGGAATTGTAATGTATATACCTTTAAGGGGGGGAACTATGTTTTACAGCTCATGTATACTGCAGTACCGGCAGTGACCACATCTGTACAGATCAGTTGCAGTGTGAGCTACGTTGAGTAAACACCTGTTGTACCGTTCTCCGCAGTCTGTGTCTTATTATACACGGTCGCAACAATGCCCTGTACCCCCAAGTCCAGGCCATTAATAAATATCAGAAAGAGCAGTGGTCCCAACACTGACCTCGGGGGGAATACCATTGCACACGTCCCTCCAGTCTGAAAAACAACTGTTCACCACTACTCTCTGCCCCTTCGCCACTTTCACATCCACTCTGCCACTGATCCATTTATCCCAAGGGCTTCAATTTTGCTAACAAGTGTAATATGTGTTACTTTATCAAACGCCATTTGAAAATCCATATATACATCAGCCACACTACTCTCATCCACCCCGTTACTTAATCAAAGAACTCAATCAATTAGTCAAACATGATTTTCCTTTAATAAATCTATGCTGGCTTTCATTTATTAACCCATATTTTTCCAAATGACAATTAATTTTGACCTGAATTAATGTCTCAAAGTTCCCCCCCCCCACCCCACCAAGGGCCGAGTGGCCTGGAATTGCCCGATTTATCCCTCTCCCCTTATTTGAACGAGGGTGTATATTTGCACTCCTCCAGTCCTCTCGCACCACCCTTGTATCTAAGGAGGATGGGAAGATTGTGGCCAGAACCTCCACAATTTCTACCCTTACTTTCCTGTGACCCCCCAGCAGAGACCCTCACACAACAGGTACATTGGTGGCAAATACTGCTTAATGAAGACAAATCTGAAAAAGTAGATTTTGGAACTGGAACACAGCGTGGAAAGACACCAAACTGTAAAATTCTGAATGGAGTGAAGGAACAGAGATCCAGGGGTGCCGACACCCCGCGGTCCAGGGGTGCCGACACCCCGCGGTCCAGGGGTGCCGACACCCCCAGGTCCAGGGGTGCCGACACCCCCAGGTCCAGGGGTGCCGACACCCCCAGGTCCAGGGGTGCCGACACCCCCAGGTCCAGGGGTGCCGACACCCCGATATGGAAAAAGCCATAAAATGGGCAAATTCTGCAATTTATATATACAGCTAGTAAACGTGATAGATTAAGAGAGAGAGGAATATTGAGTGACCAAGTGTGAGAGAGAGGCAGATTGAGCGAGCGATCGTGACGGAGAGAGAGATTGAATGAGTGAGAGAGAGAGTGCGAGTCAGTGTGACAGACAGAGCGATCGAGTGAGTGACAGAGACAGAGCAGGAGATTGAACAAGTGCAAGAGAGATCGAGTGAGTGAGACAGAGGGAGGGAGAGAGGAAAACGTGCACAGAAACAAGAGATTGAAATAAGGGACACACTCACATGATGAAAGGCACTCACACACACACACATCTGGGAGTGTTTGATGGGACAGTGTAGAGGGAGCTTTACTCTGTATCTAACCCCGTGCTGTACCTGCCCTGGGAGTGTTTGATGGGACAGTGTAGAGGGAGCTTTACTCTGTATCTAACCTGTGCTGTACCTGCCCTGGGAGTGTTTGATGGGACAGTGTAGAGGGAGCTTTACTCTGTATCTAACCCGTGCTGTACCTGCCCTGGGAGTGTTTGATGGGACAGTGTAGAGGGAGCTTTACTCTGTATCTACCCCGTGCTGTACCTGCCCTGGGAGTGTTTGATGGGACAGTGTAGAGGGAGCTTTACTCAGTATCTAACCCGTGCTGTACCTGCCCTGGGAGTGTTTGATGGGACAGTGTAGAGGGAGCTTTACTCTGTATCTAACCTGTGCTGTACCTGCCCTGGGAGTGTTTGATGGGACAGTGTAGAGGGAGCTTTACTCTGTATCTAACCCATGCTGTACCTGCCCCTAACCCGTGCTGTACCTGCCCTGGGAGTGTTTCATGGGACAGTGTAGAGGGAGCTTTACTCTGTATCTAACCTGTGCTGTACCTGCCCTGGGAGTGTTTGATGGGACTGTGTAGAGGGAGCTTTACTCTGTATCTAACCCATGCTGTACCTGCCCTGGGAGTGTTTGATGGGACAGTGTAGAGGGAGCTTTACTCTGTGTCTAACTCGTGCTGTACCTGCCCTGGGAGTGTTTGATGGGACAGTGTAGAGGGAGCTTTACTCTGTATCTAACCCCGTGCTGTACCTGCCCTGGGAGTGTTTGATGGGGACAGTGTAGAGGGAGCTTTACTCTGTATCTAACCCGTGCTGTACCTGCCCTGTGACACCACAGAAGGAGGCCATTTGGCCCGTTGTGCTTGTGCTGGCTTTTAGAGGAGCTGTCCAATTAATCCCACTCCCCGGCTCTTTCCCCATCGCCCTGCAACTGATTATCCAATTCCCATGTGAAAGTTATTATTGAATCTGCTGCCAAGCTGACACTTACACACCAGGGGAATTTAACAATGTCTCTCTGGGGAGGGATTAAAAAAAAAGGATTTGAATCCAGGACCCAGGGGCTAACCTGAGAAATAATAAACTGCTCCTTGGCTGATTTTAAAGGATATATAATCACACAGCATAGATGGAGGTCATTCGGCCCATCTTGCTGGCTCTTTGGTCGAGTTCTCCAATTAGTCCCACTCCCCCTGTCCTTTCCCCAGAGCCCTGCACATTTCCCCCTTCAAGTATTTCTCCAATTCCCTTTTGAAATTAACTATTGAATCTGCTTCCACCGCCCTTTCAGGCAGCGCATTCCAGATCACTACAACTCGCTGCGTAAAAACATTCTCCTCATCTCCCCTCTGGTTCTTTTGCCGATTATCTTCACTCTGTGTCCTCTGGTTACCGACCCTCCTGCCACTGGAAACAGTTTCTCCTTATTTACTCCATCAAAATCCTTCATGATTTTGAACACCTATCAAATCTCTTAACCTTCTCTGCTCTAAGGAGAACAATCCCCAGCTTCTCCAGTCTCTCCACATAACTGAAGTCCCTCATCCCTGGGACCATTCTAGTAAATCTCCTCTGCACCCTCTCCAAGGTCTTGACATCCTTCCTAAAGTGTGGTGCCCAGAATTGGACACAATACTCCAGCTGTGGAGTCGAACATCACTTTGATGAACATAAAATTCATTAAATAGGCATCAGAAGGTAACTTCCCCGAACACCGTGCTGCCAGTGGCCAGCAACACTCTGAGGGAGTGTGGCTTGGAGAGCTGCTGATCGCCCGACCGGTGCTCTGTGTGTAGCTCATCCCTGGGAGCTCGTAATCGGTGAAAATACACTCGCAAGTGAAAGAAAAGGGATTAACTTGGATTCCACATTTCGATTGTGTTCGTGTCCCCCGTCCCCCACAATTAAAAGCCCTCACTGAGCTTCCCTGTCTAGGCTCACACTCGAGGAACACTCGGAGGGTGGGATAGTGGCCCGAGGACTGAATCCTCCCTCAGCAAGAGCCATCTCGGGAGAGATGGGGAGGAGCTTCGGGAGAAAAGCAGCAAGGTTTGCCTTACCTTTCACACACGCGTACGGTCCAGGCAGCTATAATCCACGAGGAGATACTAAAGACCAGGAGCACAGTCCCTGGGCAAATTGTCATCAGAGTCTTCATTACAAAGCGAGTGTTGAAGTTTATCTTGTTGAGCGCTCCAATGCTTCGAGATGAGGCGTCCGTAAATAGTTTACTGTGGAGCAACATCACCCTGGCGATGAGATAGAGTCTTAGGAACATAGGGATGGAGAGGATAATGTCCACGTCCGCATTGGCCATTGACGGCGTGTAGCTGAAGGCTAGACGCGCGGTCCATGTGAAGATGTACTGCCCAGGGATTGGGTGGATCGCACACACCACCAACTCCAAGCAGATGAAAAATATCCGTTCGTACGTCATGGCTATTCTCCAATCATCGGCCCCATTGTCAACCATGAAGAGCTGGAAGCCAAGAAACAGACGGCAGGATTAGGCCCGAGGGAGTCATAGGAACAGGAGGAGGCCATTCAGCCCATCGAGCCTGTTCCACCAGTCAATTAGATCATGGCTGATCTGGATCTTAACTCCATCCACCCGCCTTGGTTCCATAACCCTTGTTATAAATCTCATCATCAAGAAACTACTTATGAAATAACACTGGACGGCCAGCTGGTGGCGCCGTCCAAGGAGTATAAATACTCGGGCGTTGGCCCCAGCTTGCCAGGGACATTTTGTAAGACAAGGAGCTAGTGAAGTACAACTAGACTTTCATGTTCTGAAACAAGTTGATCAAACCAAGTGCGTAGTGAGTTTTATTACGTCAACCCTTAATACCCATTGCTCAACAAAAATATATCAATCTCACTTTTGAAATTTTCAATTGACCCCCAGCCTCGACAGCTTTTTGGGGGGGAGAGTTCCAGATTTCCACCACCCTTTGTGTGAAGAAGTGCTTCCTGACATCACCCCTGAACGGCCTGGCTCTAATTTTAAGGTTCTGCCCCCTTGTTCTGGACCCCCCCACCCCCCCCCCCCCACCAGAGGAGATGGGGGAAAAATTCAGTATCACCCTGTTTGGGGCGCCATTATCGGCCGGGCGCAAAGTTTAGCGCCTGGCGCTAATTATCGCCTCCGACGGCAAACTTGGCTTTTATCGCCCCGGAGGTGATTGGAGCGCTAAATCAGGCGCTACACACCTGTCTTAAGCGCAAAGGCCAAGGAGCGAGGCGCTACCTCAGAGCGCTGGCGAAGCTCATGTGATGTCAGTCAGCAATGGAACACAGACACACTGGCGCTGGCCAGTTCTTAAAGGGGAGTTCTGACGAAAGGTCATCGACCTGAAACGTTAATTCTGTTTCTCTCTTCACAGATGCTGCTTGACCTGCTGAGTTTCTCCAGCAGTTTCTGTTTTTATCTTAAAGGGGAGGGTTGATCTTGCTCTCCATCCACACCCTGCTCATTGCAGCCTTGAATCTCGGCCTGGAGAGACCTGTACATCAAATCTGCTGGAAAGAACAATGGAGAGACCCAGGGAAAGAGCTCAGAGTGCAGTCCCCACAGTCTCTTCTAAATCGATACAAGGAAGGGCAAATCAAAATGAACCTGCAAAGTGCTGCTCAGTCCCCAAAACTCCTTCACACAGCGATGAATCTCTCCAGAAGTCAGTCTCTCGCTCTCAGAATGCGTGGTGCAAAAATGTCACCAACAAAAAAACAGCAGGAAGCAGCCGCCTTTAAATAGCGCTCCCCCAGTCCCTTCCTGACTGCAAAACGCTCCCCTCAACCTGTCGTTGCTAGCGGCAGGTGGTAAGGCAGGGGGCGCCACTCAATATCCGGTCCGGGGCGCTACCGGGGCATTGCGCACTCGACTGACGTCACGATCTGCCAGCGCAGGAGATCGTGGCGGTAGTGTTTAGCGCCACCGCAAAATATCTAGTTAATTTCGTGAGCGGCGCAAACATCGCCGTGCCCGGGCGCTAGTTGCTTTGTGCCCCATTAGCGCCCTCTTAAGGCGCTAACGGGAAGCGCAAACAACTGAATTTTCCCCCCATAGTTCCTCTTTCTCTACCCGATCAACTCCTCTAATCATCTTAAACACTTTGATTAGATCGCAAAAAGGAAAAGGGTGGTGATAGGGTGAAGAGCAGGAGTGATTAAATGACAAAAATGGTTATCAGAGACCTCTTCCATAAGAACACAAGAAATAGGAGCAGGAGTCGGCCATTCGGCCCCTCGAGCCTGCTCCACCATTCAATAAGATCCTGGCTGATCATCAACCTCAACTCCACTTTCCCGCCCGATCCCCCTATCCCTCGATTCCCCTAGAGTCCAAAAATCTATCGATCTCAGCCTTGAATATACTCAAAGACTCAGCATCCACAGCCCTCTGGGGCAGAGAATTCCCTTTTCCCTGACTCTCGTACTTGCTGAAAAACTGTTAAATCTCGAACATCTTCCAGTTCTGATGGCAGGTCACTGAGCTGAAACGCTAACTGTGCATTTCTCTCTCTGTCTGCAGAAACTGCCCGACTTACTGAGCGTTTCTGCCATGTCTGTTTACGTTTCAGATTTCCAGCATCCGCAGTATTTTCGCTTTTAGTTTCTCTCCCCCCTTTCTCTTTCAGGTTTCGAACAGATAGGATTAATTTTTTAAAAAGCTGCCTGGCACCATTAGGGAGGAGCTGGGATCGATTAGCGGCGGAGAACTCCAGCGATTAGAGGCCTTGTATCAAGTCCAACACATGGAACCAGCTTGTCAACTAGGTGAGGGCGGGACGTACGCATCTGAATTTCAGAAGCAAGGTAATAAATCAATTCGCTTTCACTGCTATTGAGAGAAATCCCTGATCCGAGCTTAAAACTCAGAAGCATTGTTCTCAATAGCAAGCAATGTTCTCAATTATTTATTGTAGTGAGCAGCCTGGTCACTGAATGCAGGAGAGTCTTTACTCGCTGACACTGCTCTTACAATGCTGATAGTTTAATTGTTGCCTCTAGAATCTCCTAGACTATCTCATTTCCCCACTGCAATGCTCCCCACCCTCCCTCCCCACTGCCCCTCACTCCCTCCTCAGCTTCCATCTCAATCCCAGGGGCCAACACTGCAGGAAATGCACTGTCAATCCAGAGAGAGAGAGATTTCACTACAACACAACTGCACCCTGAATAGTTTCACACGTCAGGGCCTGACTGAAAGGATCGTCTTTCACCGTTGTCAATCAATGCTGAAAATTGAAATTGAAAAAACGGAAGGTGTTGGGAAACACACGACGCGCTCTCCCCGTAAGAGGCAGCACGGAGTTAATGCGCTAGGTGTAGGGCTGCCAAACCTCCAGGAATTAAAAGTTCCTCTCCAGGACCCCATCCGGGAGAAAAATGATCGCGTTAAATAAAAAGTGTTTCTTCATTTTCTTTTAACACTTTCGTTAGTTGTAAAAATAAAATTACCGGAGGTGGGGAAAAAAAATGGCTATTTGACCAACACTCAAGATTCAACCAATCGGTGTAACCAAGACTTCGTTCTCTTTCCAATTGGCCGTGGGAAGGCGAGGTGCGGTGAGGATGGGCGTGTTGGACAGCCAATGGCGGGAGTGTGGGGCAGGGTGGCTGGAGGCCCAGGATATTGTCCAGGCAGAACTGGTAGCCCTAGCTGGGTCAGACACTTGCATCAGAGCTGGGAATGGTTAAGGGTGAAGTCCCTTCATAGGACTGACCAAAGAGGTAGGGGAAAGAGGGGGAGGACAACTGGTAAAGGTGAAGGGGACAGATATGCTAAATAAAGGAAGAAAAAATGTGCATTTATGTAGCACCTTTCACGTTCTGATCCGAGCTTAAAACTCAGAAGCATTGTTCTCAATAGCAAGCAATGTTCTCAATTATTTATTGTAGTGAGCAGCCTGGTCACATTCTCAGGATGTCCCAAAGCTCTTTACAGCCAATGAAGTACTTTTGAAGTGTAATCACTGTTGTAATGTAGGAAACACGGCAGCCAATTTGCGCACAGCAAGCTCCCACGAGCAGCAATGCGACAATTGACCAGATAATCTGTTTTCGTGATGTTGGTTGAGGGATAAACATTGGCCCCAGGACACCAGGGAGAACGACCCTGCTCTTTTTCGAAATAGTGTCTTTTACATCCACCTGAGAGGGCAGACAGTGCAGCACTCCCTCAGTACCACCCTGGGAGTGTCAGCCTAGGTTACGGGCACAAGTCTCTGGAGTGGGGACTATGAACTCACGACCTTCTGACTCGGAGGCGAGAGAGCGACCCACTGAGGCACAGCAGGCACACAATATATGGGAAAATAAATATTTAATTCTGGTAGAATGTTGAAATCCGGAAATGCTGGTAATAGAGCTGTCAGATAGTTCCACCAGAAATTATTTTAATAGGAATGTTTTTCAATTAACGTGACTGTTTAGACATAAACCTTCAGAAGTTTAATGCTTCACTAGCTATATTAACATATTTTACACATTATTTTGAAGATGTCTAGTTTCAAATCCCTTTGCAACTGAGCGATGGGAATGTAGGCTTAAAAGGAGATGTTTTAATGGCTCGGGAGGAGGTGCTTGTGCTGGGGGAGTGCAGAGACTTAAATGTATTTGGGGATCAAGAATGCTTAATATGGCTCTGCTGGTAAATGCAAACTAAATATCTAGGGGGGGGAAATTGAGTCGCACCCCCTTTGGGGTATTAACTTCGCCAGCGCCCCGAAAAAATTAGCACACCCGCGGCCGAAATTCATTGGGAGCGCCCCAAGAGGAAAGAGGGGCGCTTAGAGTCATAGAGTAATACAGCACGGATAGAGGCCCTTCGGCCCATCGTGTCCGCGCCGGCCATCAAGCCCTGTCTAATCTAATCCCATATTCCAGCATTTGGCCCGT
Organism: Somniosus microcephalus; assembly: GCF_052327205.1. NCBI lineage: Eukaryota > Metazoa > Chordata > Chondrichthyes > Squaliformes > Somniosidae > Somniosus > Somniosus microcephalus. The sequence continues at coordinate 4,179,924 of NC_140999.1, forward strand.
AGCCTTGTATGCTATGGCATTTCAAGTGCACATCCAAATGCTTCTTAAATGTTGTGAGGGTTCCTGCCTCCACAACCCTTTCAGGCAGTGAGTTCCAGACTCCAACCACCCTCTGAGTGAAAAAGTTCTCTCTCAAATCCCCTCTAAACCTCCCGCCCTTTACCTTGAATCTATGCCCCCTAGTTATTGACCCCTCTACCAAGGGAAAAAGCTCCTCAGCATCCATCCTATCTATGCCCCTCATAATTTTGTACACCTCAATCATGTCCCCCCTCAGCCTCCTCTGCTCCAAGGAAAACAAACCCAATCTGCCCAGTCTCTCTTCATAGCTGAAGCGCTCCAGCCCCGGTAACATCCTGGTGAACCTCCTCTGCACCCTCTCCAACGCGATCACATCCTTCCTGTAGTGTGGCGACCAGAACTGCACACAGTATTCCAGCTGTGGCCTAACCAGTGTTTTATACAGCTCCATCATAACCTCCTTGCTCTTATATTCAATGCCTCGGCTAATGAAGGCAAGTATCCCATATGCCTTTTTTACCACCTTATCCACCTGTTCCGCCGCCTTCAGGGATCTGTGTACTTGCACACCCAGATCCCTCTGACCCTCCGTCTTGCCTAGGGTCTTTCCATTCATTGTGTATTCCTTTGCCTTGTTAGTCCCCCCAAAGTGCATCACCTCGCACTTTTCCGGGTTAAATTCCATTTGCCACTGTTCCGCCCATCTGACCAACCCATCTATATCGTCCTGCAGACTGAGGCTACCCTCCTCGCTATTTACCACCCTACCAATTTTTGTATCATCCGCGAACTTACTGATCATACCCTTTACACTCATATCCAAGTCATTAATGTAGACCACAAACAGCAAGGGACCCAGCACCGATCCCTGTGGTACCCCACTGGCCACAGGCTTCCAGTCACAAAAACAACCTTCGACCATCACCCTCTGCCTTCTGCCACTAAGCCAGTTTTGTATCCAATGTGCCAAGGCACCCTGGATTCCATGGGCTCTTACCTTCTTGACCAGTCTCCTGTGCGGGACTTTATCGAAGGCCTTACTGAAATCCATGTATACCACATCCACTGCGTTACCCTCATCCACACACCTAGTCACCCCCTCAAAAAATTCAATCAAATTAGTCAGACATGATCTTCCCTTGACAAAGCCATGTTGACTATCCCTGATTAATCCTTGCCTCTCCAAGTGGAGACAAATTTTGTCCCTCAGGATTTTTTCCAATAATTTTCCTACCACTGATGTTAGGCTCACTGGCCTGTAGTTCCCCGGTTTTTCCCTACTACCCTTCTTGAATAATGGTACTACATTAGCGGTTCTCCAGTCCTCTGGCACATCCCCTGTGGCCAGAGAGGTCCTGAATATATGTGTTAGAGCCCCCGCAATCTCCTCCTTTGCCTCACACAGCAGCCTGGGATACATTTCATCCGGGCCTGGGGATTTATCCATTTTTAGGCCAGCTAAAACCGCCAATACCTCCTCCCTCTCGATGTTAATATGTTCGAGCATATCACAGTCCCCCTGCCCTATTTCTATGTCTACATCGTCCTTCTCCATAGTGAAAACAGATGCAAAAAATTCTGGAAACGCTCCGCCTCCCCCTTGGGCGCTGCGAGGGAATGTTGCGGCGCCATGTGCTGCAGCACGTCGCACCGCGGTACTGCAGGCCATCCTCCCCTTCTTAAAGGGGAGGGGCCCAGCTGGGCCACCAGGGATCGGAACGCAGCCGGCACTCCGCGGGGGGGGGGGGGGGCTGCTGAGGAGGCCGGGTGCGCCAACGCGGGCAGGTGCTGGCAGGCGGCCAGCAACATGAAATGGCCGCCCGGCACCTCGCCTTTAATTAGCGCCGCCCTGGCCGCAGGTAGGCCCCCCCTGACCCCGTCGGACATAGCTTCCGGCGCTAAGTCAGGGGCGATACCGAAGATCGCGGCCGGTGCGCTGCGTATGGCGATGACGTCATCGCTGGTGGTGCAGCGCCCTCTTAGGGCGCTAACGGGAAGCGCAAAGCAACCAAATTTTCCCCCCTATGATTTCTGATAAACCTTCTGTGTTGTGAGATCCAACGTTCTCCGGGCCGGCCTCCCACCTTCCACCCTCTGCAAACTTGAGCTCATCCAAAACTCTGCAGCCCCGTGTCCTAGCTCACACCCAGTCCCGTTCACCCATCACCCCCTGTGCTCACTGCCCCGTGGCCTAACTCACACCCAGTCCCGTTCACCCATCACCCCCTGTGCTCACTGCCCCGTGTCCTAACTCACACCCAGTCCCGTTCACCCATCACCCCCTGTGCTCACTGCCCCGTGTCCTAAGTCACACCCAGTCCCGTTCACCCATCACCCCCTGTGCTCACTGCCCCGTGTCCTAACTCGCACCCAGTCCCGTTCACCCATCACCCCCTGTGCTCACTGCCCCCTGTATTAACTCACACCCAGTCCCGTTCACCCATCACCCCCTGTGCTCACTGCCCCATGTCCTAACTCACACCCAGTCCCGTTCACCCATCACCCCCTGTGCTCACTGCCCCGTGTCCTAACTGACACCCAGTCCCGTTCACCCATCACCCCCTGTGCGCACTGCCCCGTGTCCTAACTCACACCCAGTCCCGTACACCCATCACCCCGTGCTCACTGTCTCGTGTCCTAACTCACACCCAGTCCCGTTCACCCATCACCCCCTGTGCTCACTGCCCCGTGTCCTAACTCACACCCAGTCCCATTCACCCATCACCCCCTGTGCTCACTGCCCCGTGTCCTAACTCACACCCAGTCCCGTTCACCCATCACCCCGTGCTCACTGCCCCGTGTCCTAACTCACACCCAGTCCCGTTCACCCATCGCCCCCTGTGCTCACTGCCCCGTGTCCTAACTCACACCAAGTCCCGTTCACCCATCACCCCCTGTGCTCACTGTCCCGTGTCCTAACTCACACCCAGTCCCGTTCACCCATCACCCCCTGTGCTCACTGCCCCGTGTCCTAACTCACACCCAGTCCCGTTCACCCATCACCCCCTGTGCTCACTGCCCCGTGTCCTAACTCACACCCAGTCCCGTTCACCCATCACCCCCTGTGCTCACTGCCCCGTGTCCTAACTCACACCCAGTCCCGTTCACCCATCACCCCCTGTGCTCACTGCCCCGTGTCCTAACTCACACCCAGTCCCGTTCACCCATCACCCCCTGTGCTCACTGCCCCGTGTCTTAACTCGCACCGAGTCCCGCTCACCCATCTCTCCCTGTGCTCACTGCCCCGTGTCTTAACTCACACCAAGTCCCGTTCACCCATCTCCCCGCTCGCTGACCTACACTAGCTCCCGGTCCGGCAACGCCTCGATTTTAAAATTCTCATCCTTGTTTGCAAATCCCTCCATGGTCTTGCCCCTCCCTATCTCTGTAACCTCCGCCTGACCTACAACCCGCTGAGACCTCTGCGCTCCTCCAATTCTGGCCTCTTGCGCATCCCCGATTTTAATCACTCCACCATTGGTGGCCGTGCCTTCAGCTGCCTGGGCCCCGAGCTCTGGAATTCTCTCCCTAAACCTCTCCACCTCTCTCTCTTAAAACCTATTGATGTAAGAAAACTACTAGGCACTTGGTCTAAGCGTTAAACAAAGCTTTAATCAACTGTTTTACAACATGGAGGTCTAGTTGTGTCCTTCACTAGTTCCTGTTAAGAATGTCCTGTGCAAGCTGGGCCCGTGCCCGAGTATTTATACTCTCCCTGGACAGCGCCACCCACAGGCCGCTCAGTATTATTTCATAAGTCTTTCTTTCATGAATGTCTGATTCATGTCACCTAACTCTTTGACCAAGCTTTTGGTCACCTGTCCTAATATCTCCCTATGTAGCTCGGTGTCAAATTTTGTCTGATAACGTTCCTGTGAAGCGCCCTGGGACATTTTTTTTTACTACGGTTAAGGCGCTAATAATTTGCAAGTTGTTATGAACTTTTTAAAGCCGTTCTGATACCCATGATTGACAGCACCAGACAACGTGAAGGAATCTGTCCTTCAGAAGACACCCGGGACCTAGCTTTACAGAGGTGCTGAAAGTGCGGGACTAATGGTTCCTCCGAACGGGTCAGGGAGTGCAGGGGAAACAGTAACAATCGTGGGCTGAGCGTTTCTGCTCCAGCGCTCGATGCCCTAGCTCACTGCCCAAAGCTCCACTCTCTTTCCTTTGTTCCTCTGCATCCAGTCACAGAATAAATGATTAAATGGGAGAGAGCACGTGTGAGAGAGAGAGAGACAGACAGAGACAGAGAAGAAAATCATGCTAATCCTGAATGAATTACTGAAGTCGGGCTGAACCAGGTCCAATAGAGGTTTCAAAAAGGAACTTGGGTCCCGTTAAAATAATCGCAGCAGCTCATTCTGTGGGTGGCGCAGCCCATGTCTGCCATTGATTTGTACAGAAGAACCGTCGATCTCTCGCTTAGCTCTAGCTATTAGTAACCTAGCCCAGGGCGCCGTCACGCATAGAATCAGAGAAATTTACAGCACAGGAGGAGGCCGTTCGGCCCATCTTGTCCGTGCCGGCTGACAAAGAGCTCTCCAGCCTAATCCCACTGTCCAGCACTTGATCCATAGCCCTGTAGGTTACGGCACTTCAAGTGCATATCCAAGTACTTTTTAAATGTGATGAGGGTTTCTGCCTCTCCCACCCTTTCAGGCAGTGAGTTCCAGACCCCCACCACCCTCTGGGTGAAAAAAGTTCTCCTCAACTCCCCTCTAATCCTTCCACCAATTACTTTAAATCTTGCCCCCTGGTTATTGACCTCTCTGCTAAGGGAAATAGGTCCTTCCTATCCACTCTATCTAGGCCCCTCATAATTTTAAACACCTCAAGTAAGTCTCCCCTCAGCCTCCTCTGTTCCAACGAAAACAACCCCAGCCTATCCAATCTTTCCTCAGCTAAAATTCCCCAGCCCAGGCCACATCCTCATAAATCTCCTCTGCACCCTCTCTAGTGCAATCACATCCTTCCTGTAATGTGGTGACCAGAACTGCATGCAGTATTCTAGCTGCGGCCTAACTAGTGTTTTATACAGTTCAAGCATAACCTCCCTGCTCTTATATTCTACGCCACGGCTAATAAAGACAAGTATCCCGAAGGCCTTCTTAACCACCTTATCTACCTGGCCTGCTACCTTCAGGGATCTGTGGACATGCACTCCAAGGTCCCTCTGATCGTCTGAACATCTCAGTGTCCTACCACTTATAGTGTATTCTCTTGCCTTGTTAGCCCTCCCCAAATGCATTACCTCACACTTCTCCAGACTGAATTCCATTTGCCACTGTTCTGCTCACCTGACCAGTCCATTGATATCTTCCTGCAGTCTACAGCTTTCTTCTTCATTATCAACCACACGGCCAATTTTTGCATCATCTGCAAACTTCTTAATCATACTTCCTACATTCAAGTCCAAATCATTGATATATACCACAAAAAGCAAAGGACCCAGTACTGAGCCCTGCGGAACCCCACTGGAAACAGCCTTCCAGTCACAAAAATACCCATCAACCATTACCCCTTGTTTCCTGACTCTGAGCCAATTTTGGATCCAACTTGCCACTTTGTCCTGGATCCCATGGGCTTTTAACTTTGTGACCAGTCTTCCATGCGGGACTTTATCAAAAGCCTTGCTAACATCCATACAGACTACATCAAACACACAACCCTCATCGACCCTCCTTGTTACCTGCTCAAAAAATTCAATCAAGTTAGTCAGACACGACCTTCCCTTAACAAATCCATGCTGACTGTCCCTGATTAATCCGTGACTCTCTAAATGAAGATTTATCCTGTCCCTCAGAATTTTTTCCCAATAATTTTCCCATCACCGACGTTAGGCTGACTGGACTGTAATTAATCAGTCTATCCCTTTCTCCCTTTTTGAACAACGGTACCACATTAGCAGTCCTCCAGTCCTCTGGCACCACACCTGTAGCCAGAGAGGATTGGAAAATGATGGTCAGAGCCTCTGCTATTTCCTCTCTTACTTCTCTTAACAGTCTGGGATACATTTCATCCGGGCCTGGGGATTTATCCACTTTCAAAGATGCTAAACCCCTTAATACTTCCTCTTTCACTATGTTTATTTCATCTAATATTTCACACTCCTCCTCCATGATTGCAATTTCTGCATCGTCCCTCTCTTTTGTGAAAACAGACGCAAATTATTCATTAAGAACCATACCCATGTCATCCGCCTCCACACACAGGTTACCTTTATGGTTCCTAATAGGCCCGACTCTTACTTTAGTTATCCTCTTGCTCTTCATGTATTTATAAAGCATCTTTGGGTTTTCCTTGATTTTACTTGCCAATATTTTTTCATGCCCTCTCTTTGCTTTCCTAATTTCCTTTTTAATTTCACCCCTGCACTTTCTATACTCCTCTCGGCTTTCTGCAGTATTGAGTCCTCGGTATCTGTCATAAACTTCCCTTTTTTCTTTATCCTACCCTGTATGCCTCTTGACATCCAGGGAGCTCTAGATTTGTTAGTCCCACCCTTTTTCTTTAAGGGAACATACTTGCTCTGAACCCTCACTATCTCCTCCTTGAATGTCTCCCTCTGCTCTGACACTGATTTACCTTCTCATAGCTGTAATTGTTTCTTTAATCAATATTGCCACCCCCTCCTAATCCTCTCTATCTCGTCTGAAAACCCTGTAACCAGGAATGTTGAGCTGCCATTCCTGCCCTTCTTTCAGCCATGTCTCAGTAATAGCTATAATATCAGACTCCCAAGTGTCTATCTGTGCCCTCAGCTCATCTGCTTTATTCCCTAGACTCCTTGCGTTGAAGTATAAACCATTTAGCACGGCCAAACTCCCTTGTTGTCTATTTTCTAGCATTTGTTTCCTCTGCCTTCAAAACTTGCTTACTAATTTTCTGCCTTCCATTTCCAGCTTTGCTTCTCTCCCTCCTGAATCTACTCTCAGGTTCCCATCCCCCTGCCAAGCTAGTTTAAACCTTGCCGCGAGGATATTGGTCCCGGTCCTGTTGAGGTGCAACCTGTCTGGCTTGTACAGGTCCCACCTCCCCCAGAAACGGTCCCAATGCCTCAGGAATCTAAAGCCCTCCCTCCTGCACCATCTCTCCAGCCACGCATTCATCTGCTCTATCCTCCTATTTCTGTACTCACTAGCACGTGGCACTGGGAGTAATCCGGAGATTACTACCTTTGAGGTCCTGCTTTTAATCTCTTTCCTAGTGAGTGATTGCTGCACCCAGGGTGGTACTGGGCCCCATGGACTAGAAGGTCCCACTTTCTGCCCGAGCTATGCTTGGTTTGGGAGGGGTGCTATGATTAGACTCGCTAGCCCCATGAGATATGCAACGATACATTCCCCAGGTGTCCTCACCCTGTGACCTCCGGAGAAACAGAGAGGTAGAGTGAGAACATGCATGGGAGAAGTAGAGAATGCCAGAGCGCGCGGGGGAGTGAGAGAGCATGTTAGACGAGGGCAGAGCAAGGCTCGACTGTGATGCTCCCTATGTCGAATACTCCGCTGACACATAAGTACATAGGAAATAGGAGGAGTCGGCCATATGGCCCCTCGAGCCTGCTCCGCCATTCAATAAGATCATGGCTGGTCTTCTACCTCAACTCCACCTTCCCGCACTATCCCCATACCCCAATAATTCCCCTAGAGGCCAAAAATCTATCGATCTCAGCCTTGAATATACTCAACGACTGAGCATCCACAGCCCTCTGGGGTAGAGAATTCCAAAGATTCACCACCCTCTGAGTGAAGAAATTCCTCCTCATCTCAGTCCTAAATGGCCGACCCCTTATTCTGAGACTATGGCCCTTAGTTCTAGACTCCCCAGCCAGGGGGAAACATCCTCTCAGCATCTACCCTGTCAATCCCCCTCAGAATCTTGTATGTTTCAATGAGATCACCTCTCATTCTTCTAAACTCCAGAGAGTAAAGGCCTAGTCTACTCAATCTCTCATCATAGGACAATCTCCCCATCCCAGGGATCAAGCTGGTGAACCTTTGTTGCACCGCCTCCTTCCTTAGATAAGGAGACCAAAACCGCACAGTGCTCCAGGTGTGGTCTCACCAGAGCCCTGAACAATTGTAGCCAGACTTCCTCACTTGTACTCCAACCCCCTTGCAATGAAAGACCATTTGCCTTCCGAATTGACCCTTCGTCAGAATGTTCTGACATGAAGGGCCATCGGCCTGAAACGTTAACTCTGTTTCTCTCTCCACAGATGCTGCCTGACCTGCTGAGTATTTCCAGCATTTTCTGTTATTATTTCAGATTTCCAGCATCCGTGGTATTTTGCTTTTGCCTTCCTTATTGCTTGCTGTACCTGCATGCTAATTCGGTTTCCTGTACGAGGACACCGAAATCTCTGTGAACACCAACATTTAATCGTTTCTCACCATTTAAAAAATATTCTGTTTTTCTATTCTTCCTACCAAAGTGAATAACCTCACATTATTTCCCCACATTATACTCCATCTGCCACATTATTGCACACTCACTCAGTCTATCTATATCCCCTTTGCAGACTCTCTCTGTCCTCCTCACAGCTTACTGTCCCACCTAGCTTTGCATCATCAGCAAACTTGGATACATTGCACTCGGTCCCTTTGCTATCTAACCCCATACTTGAGGAAGGGCCAGCTGTATCTCAGTCAGAGTCAGCACATTCAGGGGGGTGGGGGGTGGGGGGCGGGGGGGGGAGCAGGAATGGAGGAGGAGAAAAGGGGGAAAGACGTGCAAGAAAAGTTAGACCCTTACCTGAATCTCTCGGGCATGATAGACAATAATGAGACCCAGTAATATTACAGTGGAGAGGCTGATAAGGCATTTGAGTGCGAGGGAATACAGAGACGCCTGCAATACAACAGAGAGAGATGGTTAGAGTCATACACAGGGCTCAACTAGCAGAGCTGACAGGAATGTCTGAACCACTGTCTCTCTAACACGCAACTTCAGTTACAAAGATAAGAACAAGAAAAGGCTATTACGATTAACAAGCCTCATCCCTTTTTTGATTAATCACCAACCCACCTTCTCCCCATATCCCTCAACCCACCTTCTCCCCATATCCCTCAACCCCACATACCCACCTTCTCCCCATATCCCTCAACCCACCTTCTCCCCATATCCCTCAACCCACCTTCTCCCCATATCCCTCAATCCACCTTCTCCCCATATCCCTCAACCTCACATACCCACCTTCTCCGCATATCCCTCAACCCACCTTCTCCCCATATCCCTCAATCCCACCTACCCACCTTCTCCCCATGTACCTCAATCCCACCTACCAAACTTCTCCCCATGTCCCTCAATCCCACCTACCCACCTTCTCCCCATATCCTTCAATCCCACCTACCAACCTTCTCCCCATATCACTCAAACCCACCTACCAAACTTCTCCCTATATCCCTCAAACCCACCTATCCACCTTCTTCCCATATCCCTTGATCCCACCTACCCACCATATCCCTCACCCCCACACACTGATGGTGTTCAGTCCCAACAGTATGCATAAACCAACACTTGATGAAGTTTGATCTTCTTAACTCAACTCCCAGTACCAGACCTGTACCCACCAGCACTGTACCCCAGTGTTATACAGTGACTGACCTGTACCCATAAGTACTGGACCCCAATGCTATACACTGACAGACCACAAGCTTTCCTTCCTTAACCTTTCGTCATAAATCAGTTCCCAATACCTGGAATCAGCTATCTTTCAAGTCTTGCTTGCTCAGACACCAAGTGAAACAGTTAAATAAGAAAAGGTGATAATCGAGTACTCTGTGTTGAGGTGTACTTACTCACTGTCTCATTGGGTGACCATCAGGCTTATCTGACACTCGGATAAGCATGATATTGTGGAAATAAAGGCTTGCCTTTATATAGCGCCTTTCACAACCTCAGGACGTCCCAAAATGCTTTACAGCCAATGAAGTACTTTTTGAAGTGTAGTCACTGTTGTAATGTAGGAAACGCGGCAGCTAATTTGCGCACAGCAAGCTCCCACAAACAGCAATGTGATAATGACCGGATAATCTGTTTTTTTTTTTAAAGTGATGTTGGTTGAGGGATAAATACTGGCCAAGAAACCAGGGAGAACTCCTGAGTTGAATAGTAGCCGTGGGATCTTTTACCTCCTCCCGAGAGAGCAGACGGGGCCTCGGTTTAACGTCTCATCCGAAAGACGGCACCTCCGACAGTGCAGCACTCCCTCAGTACTGCACTGGGAGTGTCGGCCTGGATTATGGGCTCAAGTCTCTGGAGTGAGACTTGAACCCACGACCTTCTGACTCAGCGGCGAGTGCTGCCCACTGAGTCATGGCTGACAATTTGTGGTTATAAGCAGGACGGGTTTTGTGCCAATACCTGTCCTGGGTTTGCCAGAATTATGCCTATGCCAGCAAGTGTCTGTACAATCAAGCGATACCCATCTTCTCACCATCCCCTTCATCCCTTCTCTCTGTCTCCAAAAAATCTCAGTTGTCTTTTTAATAACATACATAGTATTTACAGCACAGAAACCCATTCGGACCACAGTAACCTCACTGACACACTAGAACACGCACCTCGGACTCACACTACAGCAGACAGAACCCTAATCTCAGACACACGCTAGAGCAGACACAGGACGAGCCTCAGACACACATTAGAGCAGACAGGACCCTAATCTCAGACACCCATTACAGCAGACACAGCACGAGCCTCAGACTCACACTACAGCAGGCGGGACCCTAATCTCAGACACCCATTAGAGCAGACACAGCACGAGCCTCAGACACACACCACAGCAGACAGGACGAGCCTCAGACACCCATTAGAGCAGACAGGACGAGCCTCAGACACACATTAGAGCAGACACAGCACGAGCCTCAGACACACATTAGAGCAGACAGGATGAGCCTCAGACACATTAGAGCAGACATATCACGAGCCTCAGTCACATTATAGCAGACACAACACGAGCCTCAGTCACACATTAGAGCAGACATATCACGAGCCTCAGTCACATTAGAGCAGACACAGGACGAGCCTCAGACACATTAGAGCAGACACAGGACGAGCCTCAAGACACACATTAGAGCAGACACAACACGAGCCTCAGGTCACATTAGAGCAGACAGGACCCTAATCGCAGACACACATTAGAGCAGACACAGGACGAGCCTCAGACACACATTAGAGCAGACACAGGACAAGCCTCAGTCACATTAGAGCAGACACAGGACGAGCCTCAGACACATTAGAGCAGACACAGGACAAGCCTCAGTCACATTAGAGCAGACAGGACCCTAATCGCAGACACACATTAGAGCAGACACAGGACAAGCCTCAGTCACATTAGAGCAGACACAACACGAGCCTCAGACACACACTAGAGCAGTCAGAACACTAACCTCAGACACACACTTGAGCACAGTGTTGGAGGGCAGAATGGAGAGTTTCAAGCACTTTGGAATAAGAAGAAAAATGAGAAAACAGAGAGACACAGAGACAGCAACGAGAAGGTAGAGACCGAGAAAACAACAGTAAGAATAAACAGTTAAAGAAAACAAACTGAGAACACAGACTAAATATTACAGTTTGTATCACTTGTAGTATGACACCAATCACTGAACACATTTTCTGTTATCTGTACGTCTCTATTTGCATAATTTATTCAGCTACAGGAGCTAATGTGCTCCCAGAGACCCAGCAGCAGATTCACTGATCGGAAAAAGGAATCGTTTAATAATTAGTCTCGGTGCCAGTCGCAATTTCTCGGTGACACATTAGGGCTGCAATTATAAATAGGTTTTTAAATCAGTCAGTTGGGGATGGGGGCCGCAGTGAGGGTGTGCAGCCAAATTACCGCTGGCACAGATCGGCAGCACGCGAGAGTCCTGCGGGAAAACTATCGGGAGCCAGAAATCGAAGCTTGGCTCGGGGAGAGTCCGCAAGGCATTGCTGTAAAATCAGCCTTGATACAAGGGGTAAAACAGCCGAGAGTGTGTGAGGGGCGGTCAGGGGAGAAATATCTTCAAGAGGCAAAACGCACAACAGTAATTGTTCAGGTTAAATCGGAGACCCCCCCCCCAATTGCTTCAGATGCTGAATGCACAGTGCCCCTTCTTGTTGGCATCACGTTCCAGCCCTGGGCTGCGCTGAGTTCACTGACTTCTGCTGGGGTCAGCAGTCAAGGGGTGGGGGGTTTTAGCGTTGCCAACTCTGGCTGGCTGTATTCCTGGAGGCTTCATCACATGACCTCCCAGCCCCGCCATTGGTCGCCCGACATGTCAATCCTCGCGGAGCCCCGCCTTCCCCACGGCCAATCGGAAAGCGAACAGACCCTTTGACATCCGATTGGATGATTCTTAACCATCAGTCTCACAGCCTTTACCCCCCATTTCCAATATCTTTATAACTAATAAACAAAGAAATTCAAAGAAAATGAATATACCACAATTTATTTAATGCCCCTATGATCTTTCTCCCAGGCGTTGCTCGCAAGATTAATCTTCAATCGACGGGCCAAATGGCCTCCTTCTGTGCCGTCACCATTCTAAGATTCTAATTCCTGAAAACTGGCCTCAGCACACAAGGGCTTGACAGGGTAGATGGCGAGAGATTGTTTCCCCCTGGCTGGAGAGTCTGGAACCAGGGGTCACAGTCTCAGGATAAGGGGTCGGCCATTTAGGACTGAGATGAGGAGGAATTTCTTCACTCAGAGGGTGGTGAATCTTTGGAATTCTCTGCCCCAGAGGGCTGTGGAGGCTCAGTCGTTGAGTATATTCAAGATAGAGATCGCTAGATTTTTGGATATTAAGGGAATCAAGGGAGGGGTAGCACGGTGGCATAGTGGTTAGCACTGTTGCCTCACAGCGCCAGGGACCCGGGTTCGAATCCGGCCTCGGGTGACTGTCTGTGTGGAGTTTGCACATTCTCCCCGTGTTTGCGTGGGTTTCCTCCGGGTGCTCCGGTTTCCTCCCACAGTCCAAGATGTGCGGGTTAGGATGATTGGCTATGATAAATTGACCCTTAGTGTTAGGGGGATTAAATACGTGGGGTTACGGGGATAGGGTGGGATATGTGTTGGTGCAGGGGTTACGGGGATCGGGTGGGATATGTGTCGGTGCAGGCTCGATGGGCCGAAATGGCCTCTATCTGCACTGTGGGGTTTCTGTGATTCTGTGATATGGGGATAGTGCAGGAAAGTGGAGTTGCGGTCGAAGATCAGCCCTGATCTTATTGAATGGTGGAGTAGGTTCGAGGGGCTAATTCTTATGTTATGAAATAACTCACACAAAAGCAAATACTGCGGATGCTGGAAATCTGGAATAAAAAGAGAAAATGCTGGGAATACTCAGGTGGTCAGGCAGCGTCTGTGGAGAAACCGAGTTAACGTTTCAGGTCGATGACCCTTCGTCAGAACTGGAAAAAGTTAGAGATGCAACAGGAAACCTACCTCTGTGACCAAGCTTTTGGTCACCTGCCCTAATATCTCCTTACGTGGCTCGGTGTCAAATCTTGTTTGATAATCGCTTCTGTGAAGCACTTTGGGATGTTTTACTACATTAAAGGCGCTATATAAATGCAAGTTGTTGTTGCCCCCTCAGTGGCTACTCAGTCACGCTTGACCCCGACAGAATTTGGTCAGCAATGACATTGAGCCTCGGTATTGTCGGGAGTCAGAGCTGAGAGAGAGATACGGTCAACGGAAGCATTTATATCCCATTTATTATATGGGTGTTCTGGTGGGGGAAAAACACACCTCAGAAGGAAATTGGAATGGACACCCTGGTATCGGCCTTCGCCCGACACTGGGCTAGCTCCATCGACAGAAGCTGCAGACTCGAACCTTGCTCCTGGGGGAGGGGGAGGGACGGTCTCCCAATCGGCCGGCTCCGAGCCTCCTGGTCGGGGCGCGAGCGCGCAATGCGTGCTCAGCGTTTCCCGGAGGCTTCAGCGCATGGCCCCCTCCCGCCTCCAAGCGCTCCGCTCCCGTCCCTGGCCACCTGACCCATCCGTCCACCCTCACGGCCAACTGGAAAGCAAACAGGCAAAAGTGTTTGAAGAAAATGAAAAGAACGCAATTGTTTTTAATGCCCCCCCCCATGCTTATTCTCCCCGAGCTGCTCGAAGCAGTGAATCAGAGAATCTCACAGCACAGGAGGAGGCCATTCGGCCCATCGAGCCCGTGCCGGCCCTTTGAAAGAACTCTCCGATTAGTCCCACTGAGCTGCACAGCTGTCCGACGGCTCCATGCAGCCCGGGACCGGCTTTTCCAATGGGAAATTTCTCGCAGCGCGAAACCTTGACTGGGCCGCACAGCCCGTTAAGGGGACCCCGCACCCAAAAAAAAATTAGGGGGAACATTGGTCCCACTCCTTCCCCGCCCCCCTGCTCGTTCCCCATAGTCCTGCAAATTTCTCCCCTTCAAGTATTTCTCCAATTCCCTTTTTGAAAGTTTTTATTGAATCTGCTTCCTCTGCCCTTTCAGGCAGCGCATTCCAGATCACAACAACTCGCTGCGTTAACATTTTTTTCTTCCTGCACTGAAACCTCCAAGAATCAATCCACGGAGTGGCCACCCCTGGTGCAGGTGTTGTGTGCTTTCTCTCCCCCTTCCCCTTGTTCTGTTTCTTTTTAAATGCTGTTTATCTGTAACATCTTACAGTTCTGATGATGTGTGGTCTCTCTCCACAGATGCTGCCTGACCCGCTGAGTTACGTCACCGTTTTCTGTCGCAGGTTTCCAGCCGCCGTGGGATTTTTGTTTTTCGTCCAAAATCCCCGTCTGTTGTTCCCTTGACTGAGGTACAGGATGTCAGGGTGTCTGGTTACAGTCCTTAGTGTCAGCTCACTGGTACTACAGACACCTCAGCCAACCATTAACTAACCACCAGGAAACGTGATCCCTTCTACAGGTGTTCAGTTCCTAATCCGGCCTCGTATTCTCTCTCTCTCGCTCTGCCTGTCTGTTTCTATCCCTCTGTCTGTATCTCTGTCTCTACCTCTCTCTGCCTCTCTCTCCGTCAGTGTCTCTCTCTCTCTCTGCCCGTCAGTCTCTCTCTGGGCTAGAAATTCGGTGCCTCAGCGCCTCCAGGGGGGAGGGGGGCGATAACGGGGCGCTTAGGACTTACTGCCCGGGCGCGGCGATGTTACCGCCGCCCGCGAAATTCACCTGGCGGTTTAAGGCCTAGTGCCACACTCTCCTGCGCCCGGAGATCGCGACGTCATCCAGCTGCACATCTGCCCCGATAGCGCCCCAGCCCCGAAATTCATTTCCGCCCCCTGCGGCATCGCCGGGCGATGACACCGACAGCTGCAGGAGGCGGTGATCGGGAGGCCGGGTGCTTCGGAGGCCAGACTTACAGGCGAGGCGGCCGACGTAGGTTAAAAAAAATCCGAAATGCTCTGTGTTTTTTTCTGTTTCGTCGCCAGCCATCGATCAGCCCGGCGCTCGGCTGCAGTGCATCGGGCTGATTGGGCCGGATCGCGGCTGCCGTCGGGGACCAGGTACGGTTTTTCCCTGCAGAGCCTGCAGCGAAGGCCTGACATGAATCAGTCATTCATGAAAGAAAGACTTCTGAAATAATACTGGGCGGCCTGCGGGTGGCGCTGTCCAGGGAGAGTATAAATACTCGGGCACGGGCCCAGCTTGCGCAGGACATTCTTAACAGGAACTAGTGAAGGACACAACTAGACCTCCATGTTGTAAAACAGTTGATTAAAGCTTTGTTTAACGCTTAGACCAAGTGCCGAGTAGTTTTCTTACGTCAAGGCCCTTCTCTTTAAGGGAGGGAAGGAGTCTTCCAAAGTGGCAGCGCTGCACGGCCCATGGTGCAGCACCTCCCACCCCGCCTGCCGCCCTCCAGGAGTGAAGTGGATGTGAGATTTAATGCTCCACTTCCTACCTGGAGCACAAAACCGAATTTTTAAAAAAAGTTGTGAAATATTAGCGCCTGGCACTAATTTTTCCAACTTTTAAAAATTAGCGCCCGAAACGGGACTATAATGAATTTCTCCCCCCCCCCATGTCTCTGTCTCTCTGTCGGTCTCCCGCGCCCCCAACCCTCCACCAGGGCTTAAAATGAGCAGAAACTATCAAGAGCTATAACATTGAAACCGATTATCTGGTCATTTATCGCGTTGCTGTTGGTGGGAGCTTGCTGTGCACAAACTGGCTGCTGCGTTTCCCTACATCACAACAGCAACCATACTTCAACAGTGACCCATTGGCTGCAAAGTGCTTTGGGGTGTCCCGAGGCATTGGAAGGCGTGTTAGAAAGGAAAGTATTTCTTTGGGGCATCGCTTCAGAACCCGGAGTGTAAAGTGAGCATGTCGCTGAATGACAGACACTGCCTGAAATATCCTGTAACCCACAGAGTGTGACGTAGGCATCATCTGTTACAGCACTGGAGTCTCCAAGGGTGATACATTAGATGCTACATGGTAATGAAGCGACAAACTGTTGGCGCAGTTTCGTAGTTAAAAGACTGGCACATCCGTCAGAAATATCTCAAGGAGCTTCACATAAATTGAGTTACTCTGGAGTGCAGTGACTTGTTACGTAGCACACAGCACGATCCCACGAACAGCAATGGGAGGCGGCAGTGGTGGAGGTCAGGGGTCATGACGGTCCCGAATCATTGTGAGGTCAGCCAGCAAGGTTTTGGAGGAAGCGCCTCCGTTCCACTCCCAGGACCCTCCGTCACCCGTCTTCAGACTCCGGGGTCCACCTGCAGGTCTGTGCGGCTCCAACCTTCAGAGAATCAGAGAAATGTACGGCACAGGAGGAGGCCATTCGGCACATCATGTCCGTGCCGGCCAACAAAGAGCTCTCCAGCCTAATCCCACTTTCCAGCTCTTGGTCCGTAGCCCTGTAGGTTACAGCACTTCAAGGGCATATCCAAGTACTTTGTAAATGCGACGAGGGTTTCTGCCTCTCCCACCCTTTCAGGCAGTGAGTTCC
Organism: Somniosus microcephalus; assembly: GCF_052327205.1. Classification (NCBI taxonomy): domain Eukaryota; kingdom Metazoa; phylum Chordata; class Chondrichthyes; order Squaliformes; family Somniosidae; genus Somniosus; species Somniosus microcephalus. The sequence goes on from NC_140999.1 coordinate 4,196,902, forward strand.
AGACCCCCACCACCCTCTGCGTGAAAAAAGTTCTCCTCAACTCCCCTCTAATCCTTCTACCAATTACTTTAAATCTGTGTCCCCTGGTTATTGACCTCTCTGCTAAGGGAAATAGGTCCTTCCTATCCACTCTATCCAGGCCCCTCATAATTTTATACACCTCAATTAAATCTCCCCTCAGCCTCCTCTGTTCCAAAGAAAACAACCCCAGCCTATCCAATCTTTCCTCATAGCTAAAATTCCCCAGCCCAGGCAACATCCTCGTAAACCTCCTCTGCACCCTCTCTAGTGCAATCACATCCTTCCTGTAATGTGGTGACCAGAACTGCACGCAGTATTCTAGCTGAGGCCTAACTAGTGTTTTATACAGTTCAAGCATAACCTCCCTGCTCTTGTATTCTATGCCTCGGCTAATAAAGGCAAGTATCCCGAAGGCCTTCTTAACCACCTTATCTACCTGTCCTGCTACCTTCAGGGATCTGTGGACATGCACTCCAAGGTCCCTCTGATCTTCTGCACTTCAGTGTCCTACCATTTATAGTGTATTCCCTTGCCTTGTTAGCCCTCCTCAAATGCATCACCTCACACTTCTCCGGATTGAATTCCATTTGCCACTTTTCTGCCCACCTGACCAGTCCATTGATACCTTCCTGCAGTCTGCAGCTTTCTTCTTCATTATCAACCACACGACCAATTTTTGTATCATCTGCAAACTTCTTAATCATACTTCTTACATTCAAGTCCAAATCATTGATATATACCACAAAAAGCAAAGGACCCAGTACTGAGCCCTGCGGAACCCCACTGGTAACAGCCTTCCAGTCACAAAAACACCCTTCGAGCATTAGTCTTTGTTTCCTGCTTCTGAGCCAATTTTGGATCCAACTTGCCATTTTGCCCTGGATCCCATGGGCTTTTATTTTTGTGACCAGTCTGCCATGCGGGACTTTATCAAAAGCCTTGGACTGGGTTTGTCAGCAGTGGCTCAGTGGGCAGCACCCTCGCCTCTAAGTCAGAAGGTTGTGGGTTCAAGTCCCACTCCGGAGACTTGAGGACAAAATCTAGACCAACACTCCGAGTGCAATACTGAGGGAGCGCTGCACTGTCGGAGGGTGCCGTCTTTCGGAGGAGACTTTAAACCGAGGCCCCGTCTGCTCTCAGGTGGACGTAAAAGATCCCACGGCACCATTGGAAGAGGAGCAGGGGGAGTTCTCCCCGGTGTCCTGGCCAATATTTATCCCTCAACTAACATCACTGAAAAACAGATTATCTGGTCATTATAAGAACATAAGAACATAAGAAATAGGAGCAGGAGTAGGCCAATCGGCCCCTCGAGCCTGCTCCGCCATTCAATAAGATCATGGCTGATCTGATCCTAACCGTCAATCCACTATCACAGAACCATCTCCTGAATCTAACAGAATTAGACACACGAAATAGGAGCAGGATCAGGCTACACGGCCCCTGGGCCCGCTCCGCTACCCACAGGGCCATGTCCGATCGAACCTAGACTCATGTCCAAATTCCTGCCCGCTCCCCATAACCCTTTACTTCTAGGAAACTGTCTATTTCTGTTTTAAATTTATGTAATGATGTAGCTTCTACAGCTTTTTGGGGCAGCATATTCCATGGACCTACCACCCTCTGAGTGAAGTAGTTCCTCCTCATCTCAGTTTTGAAAGAGCAGCCCCTTATTCTAAGACTATGCCCCCTAGTTCTAGTTTCATCCATCATCGGGAACATCCTCCCCGCATCCACCCGATCCAACCCAAGAAAAAAATCCTTGTATTTCTATAGCACCTTTCACGACCACCGGACGTCCCAAAGCGCTTTACAGCCAATGAAGTACCTGAAGTGTAGTCACTGTTGTAATGCAGGAAATGCGGCAGCCAATTTGCGCACAGCAAGCTCCCACAAATAGCAATGTGATAATGACCTTATCATCTGTTTTAGTGATGTTGGTTGAGGGATAAATATTGGCCCCAGGACACTGGGGAGAACCCCTCTGCTCTTCTTCAAAATAATGCTGTGGGATCTTTTACGTCCACCTGTGAGAGCAGACGGGGCCGCGGTTGAACATCTCGTCTGAAAGATGGCACCTCTGACAGTGCAGCGCTCCCTCAGCACTGTGTTGGAGTGTCGGCCTGGATTTTTGTGCTCAAGTCTCTGGAGTGGGACTTAAACCCACAACCTTCTGACTCAGAGGCGAGGGTGCTACCAACTGAGCCACTGGCTGACATTATCACGTTGCTGTCTGTGGGAGCTTGCTGTGCGCAAATTGGCTGTTGTGTTCCCCACACTGCACCAGTTCTAAAGTACTTCATTGGCTGTAAAGCGCTTTGGGATGTTCTGAGATTGTGAAAGGGGCTATAGAAATGCAAGTTTCCTCTTTATGTGTAAACCTCAGCATAGTCACCACTTGTCACCGTGTCTGCTTCATTTAAAAGTAGAACTGAGTCAATCAGAGCAGTAGGGTCCCAGGTTCAATGTCTCGAGTTAACTGACCTCAGTGATAGAGCACACTACAATTCGCTTTTTTTCATTCATTCACAGGATGTGGGCATCGCTGGCAAGGCTGGCATTTAATTGCCCATCCCTGGTGTTTCATTGTATTATTGGATTTAATGCAAGTTTTAAAATGGTAATGGAGAAAATAATGGGACTTAAGAAAGACAAATCTCCAGGGCCTGATGGTTGCCACCCTAGGGAATTAAAATAAATAGGTGAGGAAATTGCAGATGTGTTAGTCATAATTCTCTAGACTCAGGAATTGTAGAAATACAAATAAGAACACAAGAAATAGTAGCCGGAGTAGGCCTGCTCCACCATTCAATAATCATGGCTGATCTTTGGCCTCAACACTACTTTCCCGCCCGATCTCCAAATCCCTTGATGCCTTTAGTGTCCAAAATTCTAACAATTTAGTATCCACAACCCTCTGGGGCAGAGAATTCCAAAGATTCACAACCCTCTGATGAAGAAATTCCTCATCTCAGTCTTAAATGGCCGACCCTTTATCCTGAGACCCCTGGTTCTAGACTCTCCAGCCAGGGAAAAAAACCTCTCAGCATCTACCCTGTCAATCCCCCTCAGAATCTTGTATGTTTCAATCAGATCACCTCTCATTCTTCTAAACTCCAGAGAGTATCGGCCCATTCTACACAATCTCTCCTCATAGGACAGCCCTCTCATCCCAGGTGGGGAGGGGCAGGGGAAATGCGCCAGGGTTTCCACTGCTGATAGATATTATGGAGGGGCCATTGGATAGCAGAGTGTGTAACACCTCAATCACACTACCCCCCACTCATATTGGAAAAGCCACTGTGTGGAGTCACACCTAAAGAATGGTCAATAGCCACTTGAAGGTGTCTGGTGCCTTTGTAACCTTCTATGGAAATTTCAGAAGGGAAGAGCTACAAATTGGAGTTGGGAGAGGGTAGAAGGGTTTCTTCCGAGTGCTGGTTACAGATGCTCTGGGCAGTTGAAGTTTCAAAAACCAGGCTCCCAGCTGATAACTTGACCCATCGGAGGCTAATGTTGGATTCCCAGAGTGTTCCGTACCCATGATGGAAGATCAACAACAACTTGGCTTTATGCAGCACCTTTAACATAAGAAACGTCCCAAGGTGCTTCACAGGAGCATAATCAGACAAGTAAACTGACAAAGGAAGAGGTATTAGGAGGGATGACTGAAAGCTTGGTCAAAGAGGTGGGTTTTAAGGAGCGTCTAAAAGGGGGAGAGAGAGGCGTAGTGAGGGAATTCCAGGGCTTGGGTAGCTGAAGGCACGGCCGCCAATGGTGGGGCAAAGGGAAAAAGTCAGGAATGCACACCCGAATTCCCGATAGGCCATCCGCAGTGGTGGAGTCTCTGTGAAACAACTCGTTCCGATGGGACCACATGATACTCTCCACCAGTGGCGCCTCCTGTGGGATCGATAGATCGTGTGTGGCACAGCTCAGTCACGGTAGCACAAGGACACTTCCTGGGGAAAATACATTCTCCTAACTGAGACACGAGTGTCAGCATCGGGCACCGCAGATAAGGAACGGGAGCAAGCACATGATCCATCGATATGGCAGCTTTAGTCTGCCCAAAGCACCTTAAAGACACAAGATCAGACACCAAGCACAAGCAAGAGAATAGGGGGAGGTTGTCAAAGCATGCTCTCAGAGGCAGCTTGTAAATAAACTTTTGAAAGGGTCAATTTTCAAGCTCCCTCTACACTGTCCCATCAAACACTCCCAGGGCAGGTACAGCATGGGTTAGATACAGAGTAAAGCTCCCTCTACACTGTCCCATCAAACACTCCCGGGCAGGTACAGCACGGGTTAGATACAGAGTAAAGCTCCCTCTACATTGTCCCATCAAACACTCCCAGGGCAGGTACAGCACGAGTTAGATACAGAGTAAAGCTCCCTCTACACTGTCCCATCAAACACTCCCAGGGCAGGTACAGCACGGGTTAGATACAGAGTAAAGCTCCCTCTACACTGTCCCATCAAACACTCCCGGGCAGGTACAGCACGGGTTAGATACAGAGTAAAGCTCCCTCTACATTGTCCCATCAAACACTCCCAGGGCAGGTACAGCACGAGTTAGATACAGAGTAAAGCTCCCTCTACACTGTCCCATCAAACACTCGCAGGGCAGGTACAGCACGGGTTAGATACAGAGTAAAGCTCCCTCTACACTGTCCCATCAAACACTCCCGGGCAGGTACAGCACGGGTTAGATACAGAGTAAAGCTCCCTCTACATTGTCCCATCAAACACTCCCAGGGCAGGTACAGCACGAGTTAGATACAGAGTAAAGCTCCCTCTACACTGTCCCATCAAACACTCCCAGGGCAGGTACAGCACGGGTTAGATACAGAGTAAAGCTCCCTCTACACTGTCCCATCAAACACTCCCAGGGCAGGTACAGCACGGGTTAGATACAGAGTAAAGCTCCCTCTACACTGTCCCATCAAACACTCCCAGGGCAGGTACAGCACGGGTTAGCTACAGAGTAAAGCTCCCTCTACACTGTCCCATCAAACACTCCCAGGGCAGGCACAGTACAGGTTAGGTACAGAGTAAAGCTCCCTCTACACTGTCCCATCAAACACTCCCAGGGCAGGTACAGCACAGGTTAGATACAGAGTAAAGCTCCCTCTACACTGTCCCATCAAACACTCCCAGGGCAGGCACAGCACAGGTTAGATACAGAGTAAAGCTCCCTCTACACTGTCCCATCAAACACTCCCAGGGCAGGTACAGCACAGGTTAGATACAGAGTAAAGCTCCCTCTACACAGTCCCATCAAACACTCCCAGGGCAGGTACAGCACGGGTTAGATATATAGAACATAGAAAAATAGGAGCAGAAGTAGGCCATTCGGCCCTTCGAGCCTGCTCCGCCATTCAATATGACCATGGCTGATCCTCTATCTCAATACCATATTCCCCCTCTTTCCCCATACCCCTTTATGCCATTTGCGTCTAGAAATCTATCTATCTCCTTCTTAAATATATTCAGTGACTTGGCTTCCACAGGCTTCTGTGGTAGAGAATTCCACAGGTTCACCACCCTCTGAGTGAAGAAATTTCTCCTCATCTCAGTCATAAATGTCCTACCCCATATCCTGAGACTGTGAACCCTATTTCTGCATGTTTGCTTTCAGTGACTGGTGTATGAGGACACCCAGGTCCCTTTGTACATCAACATTTCCCAATCTATCACCATTTAAATAATACTCTGCCTTTCTGTTTTTCCTACTGAAGTGGATAACTTCACATTTATCCACGTTATACTGCATCTGCCATGTATTTGCCCACTCACACAACTTGTCTAAATCACCTTGAAGCCTCTTTGCATCCTCCTCACAACTCACAATCCCACCTAGTTTCGTGACGTCAGCAAACTTGGAAATATTACATTTGGTTCCCTCATCCAAATCATTGATATATATTGTGAGTAGCTGGGGCCCAAGCACTGATCCCTGCAGTACCCCACTAGTCACCGCCTGCCACCCCGAAAAAGACCCATTTATTCCTACTCTCTGTTTCCTGTCTGTTAACCAATTTTCAATCCATGCCAGTATATTACCCGCAATCCCATGTGCTTTAATTTTGCACACTCACCTCTTATGTGGGACTTTATCAAAGGCCTTCTGAAAATCCAAATACACCACATCCACTGGTTCTCCCTTATCTCTTCTACCAGTTACATCCTCAAAAAACTCCAGTAGGTTTGTCAAACACGATTTCCCTTTCATAAATCCACGTTGACTTTGTCTAAACCCGTTGATATTTTCTAAGTGTCCTGTTATCACATCCTTTATAATAGACTCTAGCATTTTCCCTACTACAGGAAACTTTGTGATATCCAGCACCGACGGGACCGAGCTGTTGCCGATCTATCAAAACTGCCGGACATACAAAGTTAATGTTGAAGCATACGGAGGTTTTCATCTCTGTATCTGACAACAAACACTGTTGCTTAGCAACAGCTTCTAAACAGTCGGCTGCAGCTGCAAGCGTCTCTAGTTGAAGCTGTTGCTATAGCTACAGACCTTGCAGTGCCTGACTGGGTATAAAAAGCAACGAGAACTAAAAAAACTTATAGAAAACGGCTCCTGATTTTTGCCATTAGATTGAGTATTCCGGACATATAACCTCCGGATAAACCAAAGTTTCCTGTACTAATGTTAGGCTAACCGGTCTGTAGTTCCCTCTTTTCTCTCTCCCTCCTTTATTAAATAGTGGGGTTACATTTGCCACCCTCCAATCTGCAGGAATTGTTCCATAATCTATAGAATTTTGGAAGATGACAACCAATGCATCCACCATTTCCATGGCTACCTCTTTTAGTACTCTGGGATGCAGATTATCAGGCCCTGGGGATTTATTGGCTTTCAGTCCCATTAATTTCTCCAGCACTATTTTTTTTACTAATACTAATTTCCTTTAATTCCTCCTTCTCACTAGACCCTTGGTTCCCTAGCATTTCTGGGAAGTTATTTGTGTCCTGTTCCGTGAAGACAGAACCAAAGTATTTGTTTAATTGCTCTGCCATTTCCTTGTTCCCCATTATAAATTCTCCCGTTTCTGACTGTAAGGGACCTACATTTGTCTTCACCAATCTTTTTCTTTTCACATACTTGTAGAAGCTTTAACAGTCTGCTTTTATGTTCCTTGCAAGTTTACTCTCATACTCTATTTTTCCCCTCATAATCAATCGCTTGGTCCTCTAGACCAAGTAAAGCTCCCTCTACACTGTCCCATCAAACATTCCCAGGGCAGGCACAGTACGGGTTAGATACAGAGTAAAGCTCCCTCTACACTGTCCCATCAAACACTCCCAGGGCAGGTACAGCACGCATTAGATACAGAGTAAAGCTCCCTCTACACTGTCCCATCAAACACTCCCAGGGCAGGTACAGTACGGGTTGGATAAAGAGTAAAGCTCCCTCTACACTGTCCCATCAAACACTCCCAGGGCAGGTACAGCACAGGTTAGATACAGAGTAAAGCTCCCTCTACACTGTCCCATCAAACACTCCCAGGGCAGGTACAGCACGGGTTAGATACAGAGTAAAGCTCCCTCTACACTGTCCCATCAAACACTCCCAGGGCAGGTACAGCATGGGTTAGATACAGAGTAAAGCTCCCTCTACACTGTCCCATCAAACACTCCCAGGGCAGGTACAGCACTGGTTAGATACAGAGTAAAGCTCCCTCTACACTGTCCCATCAAACACTCCCAGGGCAGGTACAGCACGGGTTAGATACAGAGTAAAGCTCCCTCTACACTGTCCCATCAAACACTCCCAGGGCAGGTACAGCACGGGTTAGATACAGAGTAAAGCTTCCTCTATACTGTCCCAACAAAGTCTAAGAAGCGTGAAGACCTGTTGGTCAAGACTGTGATAAATATGAAGCAGTCCCTTTTTTTTTGGACTGGTAGCTGATCCTTTCAATCAGGCACAGTAGACGAGACTTTAAAAAGCCACACCAGATTGAACAGATACTTGAGGATGAGGAACCTACAGGGTTACGGGCCCAAAGCGGGGGGGTGTGGGACTAAAGCACAACAGCTCTTTCAAAGAGCCTGCGCAGGCACGATGGGCCTCCTTCCATGCTATAAGTTTCCATGATTCTGTGAAAAAGAAAAGGCTTACACAAATGTAAGGAAAAATGAAAATGAAATCAAACAGGTTAGCGGAGCAACAGATGGACACAAAGAAACTAAGAACAGCTGCAAAAGTGGAATATGAAAAAACTTGCAAGGAATATCAAAGCTAAGAGTAAAGGTTTTTATAAATATATTAAAAGAGCACGCTAAGGGAGAATGTGGGCCCATTAAAGACAGATGCTGAAGAGACTATAATGGATCATATGAAAAATTAAATTACTTGTTAAAAGAATACTTTGTATCCATTTCTACAGCAGTAGAAAAGGACAAAATATCAGCCGTTAAAATGAAAAGTAAGTCAAGCGGAGGGACTTGTTTTTTTATTCATTTTCGGGTTGTGGGCGTCGCTGGCAAGGCCGGCATGTATTACCCATCCCTAATGTTTCATTGTATAATTGGATTTAATGCTGTGTTTAAGAATGGTAATGGAGAAAATAATGGGACTGAAGATAGACAAATCTCCAGGGCCTGATGGTTTCCACCCCAGAGAATTAAAAGAATCAGGTGAGGAAATTGCAGATGCATCAGTCATAATTCTCGAGACTCGGGAATTGTACCGTTGTATTGTAAAAATATAAATAAGAACGCGAGAACCTAAGAATTAGGAGCAGGAGTCGGCCATACGGCCCCTCGAGCCTGCTCCGCCATTCAATAAGATCATGGCTGATCTTCGACCTCAACTCCACTTTCCTGCCCGATCTCCATATCCCTTGATTCCTTTAGTATCCAAAAATCTATCGATCTCAGCCTTGAATATACTCAACGTCTGAGCATCCACAGCCCTCTGTGTAGAGAATTCCAAAGATTCACCACCCTCTAAGTGAAGAAATTCCTCCTCATCTCAGTCTTAAATGGCCGACCCCTTATCCTGAGACTGTGACCCCTGGTTCTAGACTCTCCAGCCAGGGAAAACAGTATCTCAGCATCTACCCTGTCAAGCCCTGTCAGAATTTCATACATTTCAATGAGATCTCCTCTCATTCTTCTAAACTCCAGAGAGTATCGGCCCAATCTACACAATCTCTCCTCGTAGGACAGCCATCTCATCCCAGGGATCAATCTAGTGAACCTTCGTTGCCCCGCCTCCAAGGCAAGTATATCCTTCCTTGGGTAAGGAGACCAAAGCACGGTGGCATAGTGGTTAGCACTGTTGCCTCACAGCGCCAGGGACCCGGGTTCGAATCTGGCCTCGGGCGACTGTCTGTGTGGAGTTTGCCCATTCTCCCCGTGTTTGCGTGGGTTTCCTCCGGGTGCTCCGGTTTCCTCCCACAGTCCAAAGATGTGCGGGTTAGGTTGATTGGCTATGATAAATTGACCCTTAGTGTCAGGGGGATTAAATACGTGGGGTTACGGGGATAGGGTGGGATATGTGTTGGTGTAGGGGTTATGGGGATCAGGTGGGATATGTGTCGGTGCAGGCTCGATGGGCCGAAATGGCCTCTATCTGCACTGTGGGGATTCTGTGTGTGCACACAGTAAATGTCACTCCATTATTTAAGGCAGGAGAAAGAAACCAGAAAACTATAGTCGGTTTAACATCAGTTTTTGGGGAAGTTACAGGAATCTGTTGTCAGGGACAGAGTGACTGAGAACTCGGACCAATATGAACAGATCAAAGATTCAAGTTGGATTTGTGAAGGGCGGGTGTTGTCTGACTAATCTAGTTGAATTTTTTGATGAGGTCACGAGCAGGGTGGATCAGGGAAGAGTCGATGGATGTTATTTATAAGGACTTCCAGAAAACATTCGCTAAGGTTCCACACAAGAGATTAGCGGGTCGGAGAAAGAGAGTGGGAGAATTGGAATGTACTGAGTGGTAGAATGTGACAAGTGGCCCCCAGGATTCTGAACCGAGGTCCCAGCTTTTCACCATATATATTGAGGAATTAAATCAGGAAGCACTTTTTCACACAAAGGGTGGTGGAAATCTGTAACTCTCCCCCAAAAGGCTGCGGAGGCTGGGGGTCAATTGAAAATCAAGACTAATGGATACCGGGCCTAAAGGGTTAAGTTACGAGGACAGGTTGCACAGACCAGGCCTCGAGTTTAGAAGATTAAGGGGTGATCTAATCGAGGTGTTTAAGATGATTAAAGGAGTTGATGGGGTCGAGAGAGAGAAACTATTTCCTCTGGCGGGGAAGTCCAGAACAAGGGGGCAGAAACTTAAAATTAGAGCCCGGCCGTTCAGGGGTGATGTCAGGAAGCACTTCTTCACACAAAGGGTGGTGGAAATCTGGAACTCTCTCCCAAAAAAGCCATCGAGGCTGGGGGTCAATTGAAAATTTCAAAACCGAGATTGAAAGATTTTTGTTAGGCGAGGGTATTGAGGGATTCGCACCAAGGCGGGTAGATGGAGCTAAGATACAGAGTAGCCATAAACTGACTGAATGGCAGAGCAGGCTTGAGGGGCTGAACGGCCTCCTCCTGTTCCAAGGCTTCAGACCATAAACAAGGCGGAACTGCTTCATATTTGTTGCTGCCTTGACCCGCAAAAATTCTGCCAGATAATCAGGAATTTGGAGAATGGTTTGCACTGTACTTGCATTTAAGTATTTATGTATTTCATTGTACAGTGAGTATTCTAACCTGCTCTTCTTTGAAATAGTGACATTGGGGTCTTTTACATCCACCCGAGAGCGCAGGCGGGGCCTCGGTTTAACGTCACATCCGAAAGACAGCACTTCCAACAGTGCAGCACTCCCTCAGTACTGCCCCTCCGACAGTGCAGCACTCCCTCGTGCTGCCCCTCCGGCAGTGCGGCGCTCCCTCAGTACCGACCCTCGACAGTGCAGCGCTCCCTCAGTACCGACCCTCGACAGTGCAGCGCTCCCTCAGTACCGACCCTCGACAGTGCAGCGCTCCCTCAGTACCGACCCTCGACAGTGCAGCGCTCCCTCAGTACTGCCCCTCCGACAGTGCAGTGCTCCCTCAGTACCGCCCCTCCAACAGTGCAGCACTCCCTCAGTACTGCCCCTCCGACAGTGCGGCGCTCCCTCAGTACTGCCCCTCCGACAGTGCAGTGCTCCCTCAGTACCGCCCCTCCAACAGTGCAGCACTCCCTCAGTACTGCCCCTCCGACAGTGCGGCGCTCCCTCAGTACCGACCCTCGACAGTGCAGCGCTCCCTCAGTACCGACCCTCGACAGTGCAGCGCTCCCTCAGTACCGACCCTCGACAGTGCAGCGCTCCCTCAGTACCGACCCTCGACAGTGCAGTGCTCCCTCAGTACCGCCCCTCCAACAGTGCAGCACTCCCTCAGTACTGCCCCTCCGACAGTGCGGCGCTCCCTCAGTACCGACCCTCGACAGTGCAGCGCTCCCTCAGTACTGCCCCTCCGACAGTGCGGTGCTCCCTCACTGGGAGTGTCAGCCTAGATTTTGTGGTCAAGTCTCGGGAGTGGGACTTCAACCCCCGACCTTCTGACTCAGAGGCGAGAGTGCGACCCTCTGAGCCGCTGGTGATGTGCACGTGTCTCACTCAATGGGTTGAAATTGGGAGTTAATGCAAAATCGGAAGCCTGTTCTACACCTTATCCGATTTATTTCTGATTGAAGTCAACGGGAAAGATGATCGGGCGGGTGCAAAACGAGCTGCTGATTCACTGGCGTCTGTTTTTGCGCGACAGGGAATCCCAATTTCAGCCTCAGTGAGTCTGGAACAAAGCTCCACAGTTTGGTAGGTTGCTCGCTGATCCTCAACAGTCTCCCTGCTCCAGATACACTTTTTGAAATATTAGTTGCTGTAACAGTGGCTTCCTGCAAAAGTAACGGCGAGTTCACGACACACGCCATTATTAATGCGCGAATCGGCCAACGAGTTCCGGGGATGAAGAGTTTACGTCACGAGTTGGGAATCTCCGGAACCGGCTGGTCGATTTGCCACATTCTGCCAATTGCTTCTCACAAGCGGCATCTCACCCTTAGCCTCCCCATTATTTTTAAGAACTTGCTGGATTTGCTCAATAAACACGCCGCAGAAAGTTAGGACCGGAACTTAACAGCGTAAGGACCCTTTTACCAACGTGATAATTGTTAACGCAATGCCCATCAATATCTCTGGCCCAGAAAGGGAACAACTAAAACTGTTTAATCTCAGTCCTGCAATTCTTCCTAAAGATTTTTTTTTTTTTAAATTAAATGTTTAAATTCTACATTTATTTCTTACTTTTCCTTTGTCTCTGTTTTTCTCTCTCTTAATCCAATCTTTCTTTCCCTCTCATCGTTTCTCTTTCTGTACCCGATTTGACTCTAATTCCCCCGATTTCCTTCTCCGTCGTTCCTCGGTTTCTTTCTCAATCCTTTAATCTCATTGGTTGAGGAGATAGACTGTTGGTCCCATCGTTCACAGAGGTCCCAGACGTCCCGCTGCCCTCGCCGTTATCAGCTCGCGCTCCCAGCAACTTACAGCGCAAAATATTTGGAGCTGAAGGACGAGGGGAAAGGTCTAACTAATGGTGCGTGCCGCGGCTTGGGAATCCAGCTCCAACAAGATTTGGGCCACTCAGTTTAATGGTTTATAAGCAAGAATTTCTTTCTCTGCTGTGACAGGAAATGTGCATTAACCATCCTCTGGGATTAACTGCTCAAAACAGGCACAGTCACGCGCAGGGGAGAAGTTTTCCACCTCTGATTCTACAAGGTTTCATTGGCTTGTGCTGGCTGCTATATATTGCCTCACCCAAGGGGCCACTCTTCACGCGCAAGGCGAGGGAGTGAGCACCAGTGTCACAGCTGAACCAGATCCACTCCTGGCCTGATGTCCTCCCATCCACCACATTAAACATTCACTCCCTCCACCACCGGCGCACTGTGGCTGCAGTGTGGACCATCTACAGGATACACTGCAGCAACTCGCCAAGGCTTCTTCGGCAGCACCTCCCAAACCTGCGACCTCTACCACCTAGAAGGACAAGGGCAGCAGGCGCATGGGAACACCACCACCTCCAAGTTACACACCATCCTGACTTGGAAATATATCGCCGATCCTTCATCGTCACTGGATCAAAATCCTGGAACTCCCTCCCTAACAGCACTATGGGAGTACCTTCACCACACGGACTGCAGCGGTTCAAGGCGGCGGCTCACCACCACCTTCTCAAGGGCAACTAGGAATGGGCAATAAATGCCGGCCTTGCCAGCGATGCCCAAATCCCATGATCGAATAAAAATTCAAACTTCCCAACAAGGCTTGCTGGATAGCAGTCAAGGGGGGGCGGACGGGGTGTGAATCCCGGTTGGTTTCCTTTCTCCCCCTGAACTTGCGGTCATTGAGGTCAATTATGTCCCCACCCCACTCCCCACTGCGGCATCCTAGCGGAGCTAACTCAAGTGAAGACCAGAGATGGAACCTGGGACCCTTCTGGTCTGAATGGCATGGTGCCATCTAGGGACAGGAGGAGGCCATTCGGCCCCTCAAGTCTGTTCCGCCGTTCAATGAGATCATGGCTGATCTGTGTCTTAACTCCATCTACCCGCCTTGATTACATATCCCTTGTCTAACAAAAACCTATCAATCTCAGTTTTGCAATGTCATTTATCCAATGCTGCTTCTTCCAACTATCTCTATGGAGGAATTATCTGAAGTAAATGCGCTATTCTGGCCTGTTTGACTTTATCTCAGATCTAGGCGAATGTGTCTGCTACACTGCTACCATCAGGTATAATAAATATATGAGAGTCAGTGTTTGATTTAGAACTTTTACATTGACAACTAGCAGTCTCGGTGAACATTTTTATCTTTTTTTTTTGGGTGACACTGGCAAGTCCAGTATTAATTGCCCCACCTGACCTGCCCTGGGACCATTAAGAATCAACCACATAGTGTGGGACTGGAGTCACGTGTAGGCCAGAGCAGGTAGGGGGGGGGCGGCGGCAGATTCCCCACCCCTGAAAGACATTGGTGAACCAGTTGGGTTTTGGTGACAATCCGACAGCTTTTGCGGTCATTTTTCTGCCGCTTGCCAGCCACCAATTACCATTTTTATTGGAACTAAACTTAATAACTTGCCTCCGAGGCCATCCTCAGGGGGCCGAGGTCGAGGCTTTTTACACAATCCAGGGGTCTTTACTGTGAACTCGCAGGTTTTGTGAGATTTAGGGCCGAGGCTGAAGCCTGGGTCTGGGGGGGGGTATTTTCGGCCACTGTGTCAGTGAGAGAAAAGGCTAGACTTACCTTGGTATAAACTCCCCATGACAATTCTGTCTCTGTCACCATAACAACAATCCCAAACATTCCAAATATCAGCGCATAATCACTCAGGCGCTTTCTTTTCTCAAACAGGGCCCTCCTGTGTCCCAGCTTATGGCCGATGTTCTGCGACCTTTTGGGCGATTTTCTGCCTTCGTTGACCAAGCTGTCGTTGGAGATATTGTTCTGGTCGGGTTTGGAGACCACCACCTCCAAGCCCGAGTTGGTCTGTAGAGGCTGAGTCTCCGAGTCCAGGTCATGGAGGTTCCTGTGCGAGGTGCCGAGGCTGCTGAGGGGTCTCACCACCCCTCCGTTATACTTGCAGCTGGTCATGGCTACCTCGGTGAAAGGGTTACTCTCGCTGAAACTGTGCTTGGATCCTGCATGGTGCAAGCGATGGACGTCACTCGTGTTCACCTGAATGTAGACCATGGAAAGAATGGGAGAGTTAATAGCATAGTCTAGGCACCTCTGAATCAATTCAACTAAACACAGTGCTGCTCAGGCTAACCCTGGGACAATGCAGGAACAACGTTTAAAACTCATTGGCTTCAAGCTCCTTCTAGACTGAATTAGTACTAAGTGACAAAGGGGGTTTCATGGAGAAGTAAACTCTTAGTAAGAACATAAGAAATAGGAGCAGGAGTCGGCCATTCGGCCCCTCAAGCCTGCTCCGCCATTCAATGAGATCATGGCTGATCTTCGACCTCAACTCCACTTTCCTGCACTATCCTCATATCCCTTGATTCCCCTAGAGTCCAAAAATCTATGTCTCAGCCTTGAATATACTCAAAGACTCAGCATCCACTGCCCTCTGGGGCAGAGAATTCCAAAGATACACAACTCTCAGTGAAGAAATTCCTCCTCATCTCAGTCTTAAATGGCCAACCCCTTATCCCAAGACTATGTCCTCTAGTTCTAGACTCTCCAGCCAGGGGAAACAGCCTCTCAGCATCTATCCTGTGAAGCCCCTTCAGAATCCTATGTTTCAAGTTCAATATGTTTAGTATTTGCTCCTGATCCCCCGTATTAAGATGGTTGGAAATTGTTCCTATTGTGTCAGCTGTGGCTCAGTGGGTCGCACTCTCTCACGTCTCAGTCAGAAGGTTTGTGGGTTCAAGTCCCACTCCAGAGACTTGAGCACAAAAATCAAAGCCGACACTCCCAGTGCAGTACTGAGGGAGCGCTGCACTGTCGGAGGTGGCGTCTTTCAGATGTGACGTTAAACCGAGGCCCCATCTGCTCTCTCAGATGGACTTAAAAGGTTCACTGCCCACTATTTGAGAAAGAGCAGGGAAGGTTTCCCTGGTGTCCTGGCCAATACTTATCCCTCAACCAACACCTAAAACATTGCTGTTTGTGGGAGCTTGCTGTGCACAAATTGGCTGCCATATTTCCCTACATTACAACAGTGACTACGCTTCAAAAAGTACTTCATTTATTGTAAAGCACTTTGGTACGTCCTGAGGTTGTGAAGGGCGCTAGATTGCACCAAGTCAGGAAATACACGTGGCATTGAGGGGAAGTCGGGTATTTATCGAGGAGGCTGTGTCCCACTGTTTAAAATGGGTCGGGAAGGGCTTCCCAAGACCCCAGAGTGACATGGTGTATTGTGCGGTTAATTACAGCCCACAAACTGATAGACACAGATACAGACGTCTGGATGAGTCGAGATTGTTTGAGTGTCTTTACCACACGTCAAAAAATAATTGTTGGAGATCTGAAAAATGCATCGAGCTTTCAAGCTAATTACAGTTCACGAATTGAAACTCTCAGACATCAAACCCAAAATTATACAGCATTTGTTCTGGAAGTCTGCAAAATATGGATGAAAAATGTCACACGATAACCTGCTCTTTCACAACGAGAGAAAATCACTACAATTCATATAAGTGACCAGTCTAAAATGTGTGACAGCAAATCGGCAGCCCGTTTTACATCGCTCCCCATTTCTATTTCCAGTGAAGTCAATGGTAATAAAATTCACGGGATGTGGGCATCGCTGGCGCGGCTTGCATTTATTGCCCATTCCTAGTTGCCCCTTGAGAAGGTGGTGGTGAGCTGCCTTCTTGAACCACTGCAGTCCGTGTGGTGAAGGTGCTCCCACAGTGCTGTTAGGGAGGGAGTTCCAGGATTTTGATCCAGCGATGATGAAGGAACATCCGATATATTTCTAAGTCAGGATGGTGTGACTTGGAGGGGAACTTGGAGGTGGTGGTGTTCCCAGGCGCCTGCTGCCCTTGTCCTTCTAGGTGGAAGAGGTGGCGGGTTTGGGAGGTGCTGCCGAAGAAGCCTTGGCGAGTTGCTGCAGTGCATCTTGTAGATGGTACACACTGCAGCCACGGTACGCCGGTGGTGGAGGGAGTGAATGTTTAAGGTGGTGGATGGGGTGCCAATCAAGCGGGCCTATTTTTCCTGGATGGTGTTGTGATTCTAGTGTTGTTGGAGCTGTACTCATCCAGGCAAGTGGAGAGTATTCCATCACACTCCTGACTTGTGCCTTGTAGATGGTGGGGAAAGGCTTTGGGGAGTTGGGAGATGGACAGGCTTGTTGGTCCGATCTACCCTCCTGTCAAGCAAGCGAAAAGTTGCCAACCATCCAGGGTTGGCCTGGAGTCTCCAGGAATTAAAGATTAATCTCGCCAGGACACTGCTGGGAGCAACCCTGGAGAAAAATTATCAAGGGCACTTAAAAACTTAAAATAATGGTCACAACAACAACTTATATATTTATATAGTGCCTTTAATGTAATAAGATATCCCAAGGCACTTCACAGGAATGATTATCAAATAAAAACAACATTTGACACCGAGCCACGTAAGGAGATGTTTGGGCAGGTGACCAAAATCTTGGTCGAAGAGGTCAGTTTTAAGGAGAGTCTTAAGGGAGGAGAGAGAGGCGGAGAGGTTTAGGGAGGGAATTCCAGAGCTCGGGACCCAGGCAGCTGAAGGCACGGCCGCCAATGGTGGAGCATTTAAAATTAGGGATGTTCAAAAGGCCACAATAGGCGATGCGCAGAGGACTAGGGGGATTATAGGGCTGGAGGGGATTACAGAGATAGGGAGGGGCGAGAGCCATTGAGTGATATGAAAACAAGGATGAGAATTTTAAAATCGAGGCGTTGCTTAACCGGCAGCCAGTGTAGGTCAGCGAGCACAGGGAGTGATGGGTGAGCGGGACTTGGTGCGAGTTACCACACGGGTGGCAGAGTTTTGGATGACCTCAAGTTTATGAAGGGTAGAACTAGGGAGGTCGGAACAGTCAGCAGAGGGTGGGGGGGGAGTGGGTGCGGGACGTAGATTCATGCTCGCTTTGATCACTTGAACTGCTGCCCCTCGTGTCCCCAGTATAGACCTGCCACAGATTGATGGCCTTTTAATGGCAATGCCCCAGATTTCCAGAGTACTCGTCAGAAGCCTGACAAGTAACTGGCCAATTACAGTGCACTTATCTAACCAGCGCTGAGCAATTAAAGGTCGTTAATTAAACCGCACTCCCTTATTATGATGCCGATTATATTGTAGAGCAAGCAGTGGGCCAATATAATTCTAAAATCAATACGTGCGGCTACAACGGTACAGCAGCAAAGATGACCATTTGCTCCAAACATCTGAGCTTCTCCTCCCACAGGAACAGGAGGAGGCCATTCAGCCCCTCGAGCCTGCTCCGCCATTCAACTAGATCATGGCTGATCTATATCTTAACTCCATCTACCTGCCCTGGTTTCAAAACCCTTAATATACTTACTCAACAAAAATCGATCAATCTCAGTTTTGAAATTTTCAATTGACCCCCCGCAGCCTCAACAGCTTTTTGGGGGGGGGGGGGGGGGGGGAGTTCCAGATTTCCACCACCCTTTGTGTGAAGAAGTGCTTCCTGACATCACCCCTGAACGGCCTGGCTCTAATTTTAAGGTTCTGCCCCCTTGTTCTGGACTCCCCCCACTAGAGGAAATAATTTCTCTCTCTCTACCTTATGGAATCCTGCTTCCAGCCTCCAATCTCTTTCTCGACAGCACAACCTCTCAGCTCCAATCATGCTCTCTGCTCGCCCCAAGTTACAATCAAGGCTCTCGTTTCTCTCTCGGTTTTATCAATACAACTGTGGTTATTGATCCCCTAAACCCATATTGTTCCTCTTAAGCTCCCAGTGCATCATCCCACAATCTCCTCCTCCTGTACATGGTTTTGAAATCAAGGGGTACATTTTACAAATATGAGTACAGTATGGACCAAACACCAGGCAGAGCGCACAGATCACTCTGCCCAGATTCCTGATATGCTCGCCTGAGATATGAAGATCGAAACATTGATAGTTAGTTTGTAAATATTTTCCCCTTAAATCGGTTGAATAAACAGTGACTCTGTACAGTTACAGTGAGTGACCCTTACCCTGAATAAACAGTGACTCTGTACAGTTACAGTGAGCGATCCTTACCCTGAATAAACAGTGACTCTGTACAGTTACAGTGAGTGACCCTTACCCTGAATAAACAGTGACTCTGTACAGTTAGTGAGTGACCCTTACCCTGAATATACAGTGACTCTGTACAGTTACAGTGAGTGACCCTTACCCTGAATATACAGTGACTCTGTACAGTTAGTGAGTGACCCTGACTAAACAGTGACTCTGTACAGTTACACAGTGAGTGACCCTTACCCTGAATAAACAGTGACTCTGTACAGTTAGTGAGTAACCCTTACCCTGAATAAACAATGACTCTGTACAGTTACAGTGAGTGACCCTTACCCTGAATAAACAGTGACTCTGTACAGTTACAGTGAGTGACCCTTACCCTGAATAAACAGTGACTCTGTACAGTTACAGTGAGTGACCCTTACCCTGAATAAACAATGACTCTGTACAGTTACAGTGAGTGACCCTTACCCTGAATAAACAGTGACTCTGTACAGTTAGTGAGTGACCCTTACCCTGCTGAATTATGTTCTATCCCAGCACTGCGTGTATAACAGGACAGACACAGCTGATAAGTCGTTGCTGAGAGAATCAGGAATATATTTCAGGCAGCGTTGGTTATGCACGGTCTGTTTTTCCCTGGTAGCTGATTACATAACGGACGGACTCGGAAGGAGGTTTGCTATGTGGGGCAGCCTGCTCACTCACCACAATAATATTTATACAAGGCACAGGATCTGTGAGTCCCTGTTTGACTCATCGCCAATCTTCACCAGGAAAACACGTCGAGAGTTGTCAGGAGCAGAGAATGATGCCCAGGGACTGCAGTGATTCCGATTCACTCCTCGCCGCATATTTCAGAGTCACTTCCTGTAACAGCCAACAACCCATCGACCAGTCACATGCTCTGAAATTCTCTGATATCGCACCGTGTGATTAGACAAAGATCGTTATCGGGGTTTGTTGCACTGAAAGCGACGGGGGAAGAACTGCTTTAAATGCGAGGCATGGCTCTGACTGACATTGCTGGCATTGCAGTGCAAGGGTCGGTGTGTGAACATTTCACACTGTGCTCACTTCAACTGTTAGAAAGAAGCAGAGGCACAGCTACAGAACATGTTCTCCCAACCATGGATTCTGATAGAGAGAACTGTTCTCTACAATGATAGAGGGCAGAGCTCATGGGTACAGGTCCATCACTGGTGGGTACAGGTCTGTCACTGTATAACACTGGGATACAGTACTGGTGGGTACAGGTCTGTCACTGTATAACACTGGGGTACATGACTGGTGGGTACAGGTCTGTCACTGTATAACACTGGGATACAGTACTGGTGGGTACAGGTCTGTCACTGTATAACACTGGGGTACGGTACTGGTGGGTACAGGTCTGTCAGTGTATAACACTGGGGTACAGCACTGGTGGGTACAGGTCTGTCACTGTATAACACTGGGGTACAGTACTGGTGGGTACAGGTCTGTCACTATATAACACTGGGATACAGTACTGGTGGGTACAGGTCTGTCACTGTATAACACTGGGATACAGTACTGGTGGGTACAGGTCTGTCACTGTATAACACTGGGGTACAGTACTGGTGGGGACAGGTCTGTCACTATATAACACTGGGATACAGTACTGGTGGGTACAGGTCTGTCACTGTATAACACTGGGATACAGTACTGGTGGGTACAGGTCTGTCACTGTATAACACTGGGGTACAGTACTGGTGGGGACAGGTCTGTCACTGTATAACACTGGGGTACAGTACTGGTGGGTACAGGTCTGTCGCTGTATAACACTGGGGTACAGTACTGGTGGGTACAGGTCTGTCACTGTATAACACTGGGGTACAGTACTGGTGGGTACAGGGCTGTCACTGTATAACACTGGGGTACAGTACTGGTGGGTACAGGTCTGTCACTGTATAACACTGGGGTACAGTACTGGTGGGTACAGGTCTGTCACTGTATAACACTGGGGTACAGTACTGGTGGGTACAGGTCTGTCACTGTATAACACTGGGGTACAGTACTGGTGGGTACAGGTCTGTCACTGTATAACACTGGGGTACAGTACTGGTGGGTACAGGTCTGTCACTGTATAACACTGGGGTACAGTACTGGTGGGTACAGGTCTGTCACTGTATAACACTGGGGTACAGTACTGGTGGGTACAGGTCTGGTACTGGGAGTTGGAAGAATTTGGGGAGCCGAGTTAAGAAGATGAAACTTCATAAAGTGTTGGTTTATGGATACTGTTGGTACTGAACACCATCAGTGTGTGGGGGTGAGGGATAAGGTGAGAAGGTGGGGTTAAGGTATATGGGGAGGGGTAAAGTGAGAAGGTGGCTTAGGTGAGTTTGACGGATCGGTTTGAAAGGTGGATCTATGGAAAAAGGAAAGTTCTTAGAACATAGGAACATAATAAATAGGAGCAGGAGTAGGCCACAGGGCCTTTCGAGCCTGCGCCGCCATTCAATAAGATCATGGCTGATCTACTACCTCATCTCCACCTCCAGCCCGATCCCCACTGTAATGTATGTACCTTTAAGGGGGGAACTACTTTCTACAGCTCATGTATACTGTAGTACCGGCAGTGACCACTCCTGTATATAACACTGAGTAGTAATCTGTTGTTTCAGTTGCAGTTTGAACCACATTGAGTAAACATCTGTTGTACCGTTCTCTGCAGTCCTTTTCTTATTATTACACGGATGTAACAGTGGCGACGAGCAAGTTCGAACCTACCTGCAACTCTGCATCACCTCCCAGGGGTTCGCTCCTGGAGAACAGTGGAAGAAGGTCGAGTCCAGAAGCACGGGCGTCGACCACGGGCAACCGCCCAGTCATCCAGCGGAGATTTGAGCATCGCAGGGGAGGCTGTTGAGAGCCAGGCTTTGCTTTCCAGTCCAGTCATGGTGGTCCAGCGAAACGGGCTGGCAACAGGTACTGCGCAGACCCTTCCCGGACAGCGACGGGCTAGAGCCTGACCGAGCAGCACAGAAAAAGGCTGAGCAGCGTCGACGGGGGAAGAGAGAGAGGGCAGAGCGCACAGGGCGCAGCCGGTGTTCAGGACCGAGCGGCGTCAACAGGGGAGAGAGGCGCGCAGGAAAACGCGAGGCGCTGCCATTGCCACGAGGACCGCAGAGAGCGGCGTTGGCAGCAGCACAGGAGCAGCGCACGAAACCCACAGGGCATCGCCATTTGCCACGAGGACCGCCGAGAGCGGCGTTGGCAGCAGCGCGGGAGACGTCATTTAAAGCCGCAGCGGGGAAGAAAGGAAAGCGCGGGAGACGCTATTTTAAGCCAGTCTAACCACACCCAAAAATGCCGAAGAGTGGCAGTATCACAGCGTTCGACAATGAAGTCGAAGATTGGATGACATATGTCGAACGCATAGAAGTATACTGCAAGGCGAATGAAGTGCCAGATGACAAGAAAGCGCTGGTATTGTTGAATTCAATGGGTGCAAAAACGTATGGCTTACTACGAAACCTAGTAACCCCAGAGAAGCCAGTAGAAAAGGATTTTGAAAACATAGTGTCAATCCTACAGGACCACTTAAACCCCACACCGCTGCTGATAGCAGAAAGATTTAAGTTTCACAAAAGGAACCAGCATAAAGATGAAAGTAATGCTGAGTATTTAATGGAACTGCGCAAGCTATCGAAACACTGCCAGTTTGGAACGGTACTAGCAGATACTTTAAGGGACAAGTTTGTGTGTGGGCTTCAAAGTGAAGGAACCCAGAAACGGCTTCTATCAGAAAAGGATCTTACGCTGGACAAGGCTTTCAGCATTGTGGTATCATATGAAGCAGCAGCATGGGGCGCTGCAGAGATACAACAGAGACCGCAAGAATATGGCACAAACGAAATGTCATATGGAACAGAGAAGTGCTATCGCTGCGGCAGAACAACACATGACCAGAATGATTGCTGGTTCAAAGACAAAGTGTGCAGACAGTGTGGAAAAGTAGGACACATAGCACGAGTCTGCAGGTCGGGAAAGAAAACCAGCAATAAGAAACCGACCAAAGGGAAGTACAAGAAGGTACATAAGATAACAGAGAATAGTTCAGACGAACAAAAGAGTGATAACGACTCCGAAAGCAGGGAACTGAGTTGTCTGAAACTACATAATGTGATCACAACGGAGGATCACCGAACCATTTGTGTCACTCTCAAGATAGCAGGAGTCCAGGTAAAGATGGAATTGGACACAGGATCAGCTCTAACAGTCATAAACCGACGGGACTACGAGCGGCTATTCTCACACATACCCTTGAGAGACACAAAAATTATTTTGAAGACGTACACGGGGCAAAAAGTCTACCCCAAAGGAAAAATAAGGGTGACCGTTATATATAACGGTAAGGAAACACCAAAACTAGACCTGTATGTATTGCAAGATGGAGGACCACCATTACTGGGATGTGAATGGATCCGGAAAATACAACTGGATTGGCATTCCATACAGGCACTGACTGTGGCTGACAAAAAGGATGACGACGTCACACCTGGGCGACTGTCAAAGATCCTAACTGATGCGAAAGAAGTGTTCCAGCAAGGACTCGGAACACTAAAAGGCATGACAGCGACGATTAAAATTGAAGAAATCGCAAGCCCAAAATTTTTTACGGCCAGACCGGTACCTTATGCGATCCGCCCAGCCGTCGAAGCAGAGCTGGAGAGTCTGGAACATTCAGGTGTACTGTCCAAGGTAGACTGGAGTGAGTGGGCTACACCCATCGTCCCTGTGATGAAAAAGTCGTTGAGCAGCACGCCTGGGGAACCAAGGAAGGTTCGCATCCGTGGGGACTTTAAGGTAACAGTGAACCCGGTCCTTCACACCGTACAATATCCACTTCCGCGGATTGAAGATATTTTCGCCTCGCTATCTGGAGGGAAACGCTTCACTAAGATTGATCTGGCCCAGGCGTATCTGCAAATGGAGGTGGACGAAGCATCAAAAAAATACCTCACAATCAACACCCATAAAGGTCTCTACCAATACAACCGGCTGGTATTTGGGGTAGCATCAGCTCTGGCTATTTGGCAGAGGGCAATGGAACAAGTCCTGCAAGGGATCCCAGGGACCCAGTGTTATTTGGACGACATCCTGGTCACGGGCGAAAATGACAGTGATCACCTTGCCAACCTGGAGCAGGTGCTCACTAGATTGCAGGAATATGGGCTCCGAGCTAACCACCCCAAATGCGAGTTTTTTAGAAAACAGATCTTGTATTGTGGCCACGTTATCGATAGAGGGGTTACATAAGTCCCCAGAGAAGATTGAGGCAGTAGTCAAGGCTCCAGCATCGGAAAATGTGTCACAACTGAGGTCGTTCCTCGGGCTGGTAAACTACTACCATAAGTTCTTGCCAAATTTGTCTACAATACTACACTCACTGAACACCCTGCAAACTGGGGTGCCATGGAAGTGGAATGACGAATGTAGACGAGCTTTCCAGAAGAGCAAAACACTAATCACATCGAAAGAGGTATTGGCCCATTACAACCCAGCGTTACCAATTCGGTTGGCTTGTGATGCGTCACCCTACGGCATTGGAGCGGTGCTGTCGCACAAATTCTCGGACGGCTCAGAGAGGTCAATAGCCTTTGCGTCACGATCACTAACCTCAGCCGAGCGTAACTACGCCCAGATTGACAGGGAGGCACTCAGCCTAGTGTGGGGAGTGAAAAAGTTCAATCACTATCTGCACGGGCAGAAATTCACCTTGCTGACTGATCACCAGCCTCTTGTCTCCATTTTTAATCCGAAGAAGGGCGTTCCGGTGATGACTGCGCAACGACTACAAAGATGGTCACTTTTTCTAGGGGCGCACCACTATGACATTGAATATAAGGGCACGAAACAGCATGGAAATGCTGATGGGCTATCACGCCTGCCACTGCCTACTGCGGAGGAAGCACCAGCAATGGATCCTGTCGAAATATTCCATTCGACTATAGTTGAATACCTACCGGTAACTAACGCTTGTATCAAAAAGGAAACCCGAAATGACCCGACACTGTCTCGGGTATATGATTTGACGGTGAAGGGATGGCCAGCATATGGCGACTCACTGTTGCCAGCATTCTCGACAAGGAGAGAACAGCTGTCAGTGTGCCGGGGGACCTTGATGTGTGGATCCCGAGTGATAATTCCACCCAAGTTAAGGGAGAGAGTGCTCAATGAGCTTCATGAGGGTCATCTGGGAGGGGTAAAAATGAAAAGCCTAGCCAGGGCTTGTGTGTGGTGGCCGGGAATCGATAAACAAATCGAGGACCTGACCAAGAGCTGCTCAGGATGCCAGAAAGTCCAAAATGCACCACCACAGGCCCCTCTACACCCATGGGAGTGGCCCTCATCTCCATGGCAACGGGTGCATATTGATTTTGCTGGTCCATTCATGGACTCAATGTTTTTAATAGCCGTGGATGCACACTCGAAATGGCCTGAGGTCATCAAAATGTCCTCCACCACCACGGAGAAAACTATTGCAGTCCTACGGACCGTTTTTGCCAGGAATGGTTTGCCAGAACAGATTTGCTCCGACAACGGACCACAGTTTGTGTCCGAAGAGTTCCGGAGGTTCTTGAAAAAGAATGGGGTAAGGCATTACACATCCGCCCCGTATCATCCAGCCACAAATGGATTGGCTGAGAGGTTCGTACAAACCTTTAAGAAGGCAATAAAGGCTATGTACAATGATAACATTCCGCTGCAGCACAAGGTGGACAATTTCCTGTTCGCCTACCGGAATGCGACACATGCAGTCACCAACCAGGCCCCAGCCATGATGTTCTTTAACCGAAGGTTAAGATCTCGCCTGGATTTGCTCAGATCAAACGTACGAAGAGATGTTGAGAGTAAGCAATTCCAGCACATCCATGAGAAGCCAACAAGGAGCTTCAATGTAGGGCAACCAGTCTTGGCCCGCGACTACCGAACAGAAAAATGGCAGCCAGGAACTATATGCACACGGCAAGGCCCACTAATATACACAGTGGACGTTGGGGAGAGCATCGTGAGACGCCATGCTGACCAGATCCTAGAATCACAGGAACAAGTCAACCCCATGCCTCGCCCATACGTACCTGGTGATGAACCCGATGTACAGGTATCATCTACCCCAGAAACAGTAGCATCGGAAGCTGATGAACCAACCGACGACAGGGGGCCAGAATCGCCTCCGCACCAAGAGCAAGACACTCGGGAAAGGCGCTATCCAGAAAGGATCAGGAAGCCTCCCCAAAGACTGAATATATAAATAGACTATTTTCAGCTAATGTTGCATGTTAAAAGTGTTAATTGTAATTAGTTTGATATTTAATTGTTAAATGAGTGTTATGGTACTGTTAATCTAAAAGGGGAGGAATTGTAATGTATGTACCTTTAAGGGGGGAACTACTTTCTACAGCTCATGTATACTGTAGTACCGGCAGTGACCACTCCTGTATATAACGCTGAGTAGTAATCTGTTGTTTCAGTTGCAGTTTGAACCACGTTGAGTAAACACCTGTTGTACCGTTCTCTGCAGTCCTTTTCTTATTATTACACGGACGTAACACCCACATCCTTTGGTCTTGTTGGGCCTAATGGGTTTTCCTGTTGCTAATAATCCTTATTTAATACACAGTCTGTAGATGAGGAAGAAGATACACTCTGCCTGGAAATAGTTTTAGATAAAAATAAGATAGAGACAGAGGCAGAGAGAGTGAGATACACACACAGAGAAGATGTGAGAATGTGATAATCGTGTCCAGTGTGATCGCACCGCGATTCCAGTAAATGCAGGAACGAGCGCAGTTATTAGCCGAAAGATTGCATGGATCTAGTTCTAGAGAGAAACCGGGCAAACCGGAGTACGGTAATGAATACGCACAAACCCCTGGAATGATGACTATTGAGAAATTCGTGATAAACTGATCAGAGTATCAAGAACAACAACAACTTGTATTTATATAGCGCCTTTAATGTAGTAAAACGTCCCAAGGCGCTTCACAGGAGCGATTATCAAACAAAATATTTAACACCGAGCCACTTTAGGAGATATTAAGACAGGAAAGAGGTAGGTTTTAAGGAGCGTCGTAAAGGAGCAGAGAGAGGCGGAGAGGTTTAGGGAGGGAATTCCAGAGCTCGGGGCCCAGGCAGCTGAAGGCACGGCCGCCAATGGTGGAGCGATGGAAATCGGGGATACTCAAGAGGCCAGAACTGGAGGAGCGCAGAGATCTCGGGGGGGTTGTAGGGCTGGAGGAGGCTACAGAGAGATAGGGAGGGGGAGGCCATGGAGGGATTTGAAAACATGGATGAGAATTTTAAAATCGAGGCGCTGCTTAACCGGGAGCCAATGTAGGTCAGCGAGCACAGGGGTGATGGTTGAACGGGACTTGGTGCGAGTTCGGACACGGGCAGAGTTTTGGAGGAGCTCAAGGTTATGGAGGGTGCAAGATGGGAGGCCGGCCGGCCAGAGCATTGGCGTAGTCAAGTCTAGAGGTAACAAAAGCATCGATGAGGGGGCCCATAGAATCATAAAATAGAATCTTACAGCACAGAAGGAGGCCATTCGGCCCATTGTGCCTGTGCCAGCTCTTTGAAAGAGCTCTCCAATTAATCTGCTTCCACCGCCCTTTCAGGCAGCGCATTCCAGATCACAACAACTCGCTGCGTAATTTGTTTCCTCACCTCCCCTCTGGTTCTTTTGCCAATTCCCTTCACTCTGTGTCCTCTGGTTACCGACCCTCCTGCCACTGGAAACACTTTCTCCTTATTTACTCTATCAAAATCTCTCATGATTTTGAAAACCTCTATTAAATCTCCTCATAAGCTTCTCTGCTCTAAGGAAAACAATTCCAGCTTCTCCACATAACTGAAGTCCCTCATCCCTGGAACCATTCTGGTAAATCTCCTCTGCACCCTCTCCAAGGCCTTGACATCCTTCCTGAAGTGCGGTGCCCAGAATTAGACACAATACTCCAGCTGAGGCCTAACCAGTGTTTTATAAAGGTTTAGCATAACATCCTTGCTTTTGTACTCTATGCCTCTATTTATAAAGCCATACACTTTATTAATCATCTGTTCCACCATATTAAGCCTATTCATCTCTATTGGGGCTGTTCTCGACAAAAGAGAGGAACTCCGTGGCCTCGCCCCTCCCTATCTCTGTAACCTCCTCCAGCCCTACAACCCTCCGAGATCTCTGCGCTCCTCCAATTCTGGCCTCTTGCGCATCCCCCGATTTCCATCGCTCCACCATTGGCAGCCATGCCTTCAGCTGCCTGGGCCCTAAGCTCTGGAATTCCCTCCCTAAACCTCTCCGCCTCTCCCTCCTCCTTTAAGACGCTCCTTGAAGCCTACCTCTTTGACCAAGCTTTTGGGCACCATGTCCTAATATCTGCTTATGTGGCTCGGTGTAAATTTTTGTTTGATAATCGCTCCTGTGAAGCACCTTGGGAAATTTTACTACATTAAAGGCGCTGTATAAACGCAAGTTGTTGTGTTTTGATAGGAATTCAAAATTACAAAGGGATGGGACAGAGTAGACAGACACAGACAGTTTCCAGTCATTGGGGGGGTTTAGAATAAGTGGGCATAGATATAGGATTAAATGTAAGAGCGTTAGGACAGAGTGCAGGAGAAACATTTTTACAGAGAGTTGTAAAATGCAATTTCTCTCTGGATATTTTAGTGATGGTTTAAGGGGGAACAAACTTAATTTGACTGTGTCAGCCCTTCAGTTATGAACATGGGACAGCGCAGTTCCAGCTTGTGTGTATATTGTCCATTATGTGGTGCTGTGCTACCCGCAAGTACTGTACCCGTGTTACAGTACTTGCGGGTAGCACAGCACCACATAATGGACATCTCGGCACTCTACACCAGTATCCCCCACGATGACGGCATCGCTGCGACAGCCTCAGTACTCAACACCAACAACAGCCAATCTCCAGACGCCATCCTACAACTCATCCGCTTCATCCTTGACCACAATGTCTTCACCTTCGACAACCAATTCTTTATCCAAACACACGGAACAGCCATGGGGACCAAATTTGCACCCCAATACGCCAACATCTTCATGCACAAGTTCGAGCAAGACTTCTTCGCTGCACAGGACCTCCAACCAATGCTATACACCAGATACATCGACGGCATTTTCTTCCTATGGACCCATGGTGAAGAATCACTGAAAAGACTACATGATAACATCAACAAGTTCCATCCCACCATCAAACTCACCATGGACTACTCCTCAGAATCGGTTTCATTCTTGGACACACGAATCTCCATCAAAGACGGACACCTCAGCACTTCACTCTACCGCAAGTCCACGGACAACCTCACGATGCTCCACTTCTCCAGCTTCCACCCTAACCATGTTAAAGAAGCCATCCCCTATAGACAAGCCCTGCGAATACACAGGATCTGCTCAGATGAGGAGGAACGCGATGGACACCTACAGACGCTGAAAGACGCCCTCGTAAGAACGGGATATGACACTCGACTCGTCGATCGACATTTCCGACGGGCCACAGCGAAAAATCGTATAGACCTCCTCAGAAGACAAACATGGGACACAACCAACAGAGTACCCTTCGTCGTCCAGTACTTCCCCGGAGCAGAGAAACTACGCCATGTTCTTCGCAGCCTTCAACATGTCATCGATGACGACGAACACCTCGCTAAGGCCATCCCCACGCCTCCACTACTCGCCTTCAAACAGCCGCCTAACCTCAGGCTATCGTTCGCAGCAAATTACCCAGCTTTCAGGAGAACAGCGACCACGACACCACACAACCCTGCCACAGCAACCTCTGCAAGACATGCCAGATCATCAGCACAGATACCATCATCACACGTGAGGACACCACCCACCAGGTACATGGTACATACTCATGTGACTCGGCCAACGTTGTCTACCTCATACGTTGCAGGAAAGGATGCCCCGGAGCATGGTACATCGGCGAGACCATGCAGACACTGCGACAACGGATGAACGGACACCGTGCAAGAATCGCCAGGCAGGAGTGTTCCCTCCCAGTCG
Source organism: Somniosus microcephalus (assembly GCF_052327205.1). Taxonomy (NCBI): domain Eukaryota; kingdom Metazoa; phylum Chordata; class Chondrichthyes; order Squaliformes; family Somniosidae; genus Somniosus; species Somniosus microcephalus. The sequence goes on from NC_140999.1 coordinate 4,226,732, forward strand.
GGGAACACTTCAGCAGTCAAGGACATTCAGCCTCTGATCTTCGGGTAAGCATTCTCCAAGGCGGCCTTCGAGACACACGACAACGCAAATTCGTCGAGCAGAAACTGATAGCCAAGCTCCGGACCCATGAGGACGGCCTCAACCGAGATCTGGGTTCATGTCACGCTACATGTAACCCCACCTGACGTAGGGTCATCCAGACTCGAGTCGTCGTTGGCTTGTTCTCTCTACACAGATGCGGCCGGACCTGCTGTGATTACCAGCAAAAAAAATGTTTTTTGTCTGCTTTTTTGTTTTTCACACAGACCCCAGCATCTGCAACATTTGACCCCTTGTGACCCCACCTCATTGTTCTTTGATGTAATGTTTTCCCGACTGACCTGTTTGGACACCATTCACACCTTTGATTGCTGTGATTATCTCTCTGACGAGGTGTGATAAATGGCAGTTAGAAAGATTACCTGTAAACATCTGACATTATTCTCTGACTATACAAGCTGTGTCTTTATGCATCTCTCCACTTCACCTGACGAAGGAGCAGCGCTCCGAAAGCTTGTGACTTCAAATAAAGCTGTTGGACTATAACCTGGTGTTGTGTGACTTCTTACATTTGTCCACCCCAGTCCAACTCCGGAATCTCCACACCGTGTTACAGTGACAGACCTGTACCCACCAGTACTGTACCCCAGTGTTTCAGTGACAGACCTGTACCCACCAGTACTGTACCCCAGTGTTATACAGTGACAGACCTGTACCCACCAGTACTGTACCCGTGTTATACAGTGACAGACCTGTACCCACCAGTACTGTACCCCAGTGTTATACAGTGACAGACCTGTACCCACCAGTACTGTACCCCAGTGTTATACAGTGACAGACCTGTACCCACCAGTACTGTACCCCAGTGTTATACAGTGACAGACCTGTACCCACCAGTACTGTACCCCAGTGTTATACAGCGACAGACCTGTACCCACCAGTACTGTACCCATGTTGAACAGTTGAAAATGCATAATTTAAATTAACTAAATCATGCTTGAATATCGCTACATAATTGTTGCATGGCAAGCTGTGGGCTTGGAATGCTAATTGATAAAATCTCTCCCAATATTGAATGAAGTTTTGACATTATAGCTCACAGTGGCAGTCGAGTGCTGCAGAGGCCCACACAGCACATACCGCTGCATTTGATACGAACAGATTGTGTGTTAGCACTGCAGGTGTTTACCGGATCATGCTGCTGGTGCCCGTATTGGAATTACGTTACACCCTCAAGGAAGATCACGGGGAACCCCCTCTGGAATTCCAGATGTGTGCTCCAGTCAGGTGAGGCTCCGCCTGGGGGCTGCCGTTCTGTGCCAGCTTCGTGTACGCAGTAATCTTATTCTAAGATGTATCAGTCTTTGATGCAAGCTTTGCAATGAATATTGTCCAGAATCATAGAATGATGCAGCACAGAAGATGGCCATTCGGCCCATCGTGCCCGGGCTGGCAGAGCTATTCCATTAATCCCACTTCCCCCCTGCTCTTCCCCCATTGCCTTGTACGTTTTTTCCCCTTCAAGTATTTATCCATTTCTCTTTTTGAAACTTACTATTGAATCTGCTTCCACCACCCTTTCAGGCAGCGCGTTCCAGATCACAACAACTCGCTGCATGTACTGCTCTGCATCGTAGAGTGTATTTTGTAAAGGTGTGTTTTATGCACATCATTTTTATTGCTTAAACCCCACCTGAAGGGCTAAGGCACACAGTGCGGGACCGCAGCAAGCTTGCGAGGAGTAGGAGAGAATACCAGACAAATCAAGAATCCGTCTTTCGGATGAGACGTTAAACCAAGGCCCCGTCTGCCCTCTCGGGTGGATGTAAAAGATCCCACGGCACAAGTTAGAAGAAGAGCAGGGGGGAGTTCTCCCCGGTGTCCTGGGGCCAATATTTATCCCTCAATCAACATCACTAAAACAGATGATCTGGTCATTGTCACGTTGCTGTTTGTGGGAGCTTGCTGTGCGCAAAATGGCTGCTGCGTTACAACAGTGACTGCACAAATAAAAATTGGCTGTAAAAGTGCTTTGCAGCCTCTGGTGGTCGTGAAAGGCGCTATATAAATGCAAGTCTTTTTTGGTACACGGAGCTTGTAGAACGTGGGAGGAAAGGAGGATCAACAGGGGTGAGGATTCCCACAGTTTCGAGGTCCTGCGAAACAAGAGGAAGAAAATCTTGCATTTATATAGCACCTGACACCACCTCAGGATGTCCCAAAGCACTTTTATAGCCAATAAAGTACTTTTGAAGTGTAGTCACTGTTATAATGTAGGAAACATGGCAGCCAATTTGTGCACAGCAAGCTCCCACAGGCAGCAATGTGATAATGACCATGTGATGAAATATATGCCTTCATCAGCCCATGTGTTTTACCTGCTTTGTATTGTGTGAACCGCCCCCTTTTGTTCCTATTGTGTGTATTGGCTACGCCCCTGTCTTTTGCCATATAAAGGTCTCAAGAGCTGTATGAGTCATTCCTACCAGATGAACCCGATGTGGGAAGACCTGCAATGTTCTTAGTGATTAAAAGCCTTCAGTTGAATCCTTGTCTTTGAGTTATTGACGGCATATCAGACCAGATATTTTTTTTAGGTGTTGATTGAGGGATCAATGAGGTGAACTCCCCTGCTCTTCTTCAAAATAGTGGCTGTGGGATCTTTTATGTCCACCCGAGAGGACAAACGGGGCCTCGGTTTAACGTCTCATCCGAAAGACGGCACCTCCAACAGTGCGGCACTCCCTCAGCACTGCACTGGGAGTGTCAGCCTGGATTATGGGGCTCGAGTCTCTGGAGTGAGACTTGAACTCACGACCTTCTGACTCAAGGTGAGAGAGTGAGTGCTAGCCACTGAGCCAAGCGGACACCAGGAATTGGAGTGGGAGATGCGTGATGAGTACTGGATCCAACGCAGTGAGGATACAGGGAGGAGGAAGTGTGCATAGGAAGGAGGTATTTGGAGCTCCGGAGGGATGGGAGGAATTTCAGAGGAATGCTGACCGTCGTGAGTACGGCGCTGTACCTAACAACCAGGGCCGGTCTTATGGGTGGGCAACTGCCCAGTGCTCCGTGGGCTGGGGTGGGGGGCGCCGTGGTCAAGAGGGTCCGACATTAATGCCATCGACCTCTGCAAAGATCTTGGTGATCTCCAAAGTCGGCTTCCAGCGGACTGCAGCGCTCCTCAAGAAAAGCAAACCTCAAGTTTCAGGAGCAAGTTCCCAAACACACGGAGAGCACTCAGGATCCTGTTAACCCTGCCCGTATCACTGGCGATGGAGAGCACTCAGGATCCTGTTAACCCTGCCCGTATCACTGGCGATGGAGAGCACTCAGGATCCTGGTAACCCTGCCCGTAACACTGGCGATGGAGAGCACTCAGGATCCTGTTAACCCTGCCCGTATCACTGGCGATGGAGAGCACTCAGGATCCTGTTAACCCTGCCTGTATCACTGGCGATGGAGAGCACTCAGGATCCTGTTGACCTTGCCCATATCACTGGCGATGGAGAGCACTCAGGATCCTGTTAACCCTGCCTGTATCACTGGCGATGGAGAGCACTCAGGATCCTGTTGACCTTGCCCATATCACTGGCGATGGAGAGCACTCAGGATCCTGTTAACACTGCCCGTATCACTGGCGATGGATCACACTCAGGATCCTATTAACCCTGCCCGTATCACTGGCGATGGATTGCACTCAGGATCCTATTAACCCTGCCCGTATCACTGGCGATGGAGAGCACTCAGGATCCTGTTAACCCTGCCCGTATCACTGGCGATGGACAGGACTCAGGATCCTGTTAACCCTGCCCGTATCACTGGCGATGGAGAGCACTCAGGATCCTGTTAACCCTGCCCATATCACTGGTGATGGACAGCACTCAGGATCCTGTTAACCCTGTCACTTATCTATAATATTATTTTTTAATGACATATTATTTAAATTATAAAAAACTTTAGAGATTACAGCTTTATTTCTGAAACTTTCGCTAATACTACTACAGACTTAAACTCAAAGAAAGGGCGGCAGAATACAAGTTCGCCCAGGGCACCATTTTCCCCAAGGTTGGCGCTGATAACAACACAAGAATGTATATTCCCATCTAATAGACCTTACATAATTTGTCCGTGCCCCGGATTTATTTAACCTCCCGAGGGAAGTGAATAACGTCAGGGAGAAAGTACAAGGAAAAAATCTCCGAACATAATGAACGAGGTTCCCTCGTGATGTCAGTGCAGGATCGCAGGTACCACCACGTCTGTTCCAAATCTCCTCCCTCCTCTCTGGAAGGCGATGGCTCTTGTTTGGGTCTGGGATTCCATGGGTGCTGATCGCCTCCCGGTAGCTCAATGAGGATGGCTATTCTTAACACACAAGTGTACACAGCCGGTGTTAGCAGGCTATTCTACCATGGAGGCACCGCTCAAGCCCAAACTTGATTCCCAGAAGCACTGGGGTCACGGGTTTGCGATCAGGAGTGTAGGCGGTGTTCCTCTCCTAGCCCAGGTTAGCCAAGGACCTGTGTAGTGCCTCCTACTGTAATCAGCTCAGATCAAAGTTTGATCCTGGGAGCTGCCAGCTGATTACTGGCCCCTCTGGGGAGCTCACATACAACAACTTGTATTTATATAGCACCTTTAACATAGTAAAACATCCCAAGGTGCTTCACAGGAGCGTTGTAAGACACCTAAAGAGATATTAGGACAGGAGACTAAAAGCTTGGTCAAAGAGGTAGGAGGGAGAGGCGAAGAGGTTTAGGGAGGGAATTCCAGAGCTTAGGGCCCAGGCAGCTGAAGGCACGGCCGCCAATGGTGGAGCGATGGAAATTCAATTCAATTCAATTTTATTTGTCATATATGCAGCACACGTGTGTACTGCACAATGAAATGTTGATTTTTATTACGAGTCCTCCCAACATTGGAATAAATATGGCATAGCAATGATAAAAATACTAATAGAAATACAGTAATAATAAATAAAACAACAGTAATAAATAATAATAAATTATTCGTTCATGAGTCTTATGGCCTGGGGGTAGAAGCTGTTTCGAAACCTGCTGGTACGAGACCGTATGCTTCGGTATCTCTTAAAATCGGGGATACATGGGTAATTGGCAAATTTTAAGGTAATTGGCAATTACCCAGAGGGGAGATGAGGAGAATTTTTTTTACACAGTAAGTTGTTGTGATCTGGAATGCGCTGCCTGAAAGGGCGGTGGAAGCAGATTCAATAGTAACTTTCAAAAGGAAATTGGATAAATACTTGAACACGAAAAATTTGCAGGGCTCTGGGGAAAGAGCAGGGGGGAGTGGGACTAATTGGAGAGCTCACGTACAACAACCTGTATTTATATAGCGCCTTTAACGTAGTAAACCGTCCCAAGGCGCTTCACAGGAGCATTGCAAGACAAATTTTGTTCAGAGCTGACACAGGCACAATGGGCCGAATTGTGTCCTTCTGTGCTGTATCATTCCGCGATTCTATATGTTTTTTGTATATATACACACAACAGTGCAAGATCATTAATGAATGTGTTGTATTGCACTGTCCTGAAACATGGGCAATATACAGAAAGAAAGAGCTTGCCTTTCTATAATACCTCGTCACAGCCTCAGGACATCCCAAAGTGCTCCACAGCCACTCAAGAACATTTGACCTACAGTCAGGTAGGCAGACACATCGGCAATTTGCACACAGCAAGATCCCATGAACGCCAAAATGAGATGTACGAACAGTTAACAAGGCCATAAACAATAGCAAACAAAGCACTGGGGGTCATTTCTAGAGGGACAGAATTGAAAAGCAGAGAAGTGATGTTAAACTTGTATCGAACCTTGGTTAGACCAGACTTGGAGCACTGTGCACAGTTCCGGTCTCCATATTATAAAAAGGATATAGCGGCACTGGAGAGGGTGCAAAAAATATTTACAAGGATAATACCAGAACTGCGAGGTTATACCAATCAGGAAAGGCTGAACAGGCTGGGGCTCTTTTCTCTAGAAAGGAGAAGGCTGAGCGGCGACCTGATCGAGGTCTTTAAGATTATGAAACGGTTCGATAGGGTAGACGTAGAGAAGATTTTTCCACTTGTGGGGGAGACCAGAACTAGAGGCCATCAATATAAGACAGTCACTAATAAATCCAATCGGGAATTCAGGAGAAACTTCTTTACCCAGAGAGTGGTGAGAATGTGGAACTCGCTACCACAGGGAGTGGTGGAGGCGAATAGTATAGATGGATTTAAGGGGAAGCTGGATAAACAATTGAGGGAGAAAGGAATAGAAGGATATGCTGATGGGGTGAGATGAAGAGGGTGGGAGGAGGCTCGAGTGGAGAATAAACACCGGCACGGAGCAGTCGGGCCGAATGGCCTCTTTCTGTGCTGTACACTCGATTTAATGTAATCCGTTTTTGGCGGTGTTGGCTGAGGGACCAATACTGGCCACAGAACACCAGGGGACCACCCCATGCTCTCCTTCAAATGGGGTCTTTTTACTTCTACTTCCCAAAGCGCTTTGGAACGTCTGAGGTCGTGAAAGGCGCTATATAAATGCAAGTCTTTCTTTTCTTTCATTTAATCCGAGGGAAAAGAAAGACTTGAATTTCTATAGCACCTTTCACGACCTCAGACGTCCCAAGGTGCTTTACCACCAATGAAGTACTTTTTTTGAAGTGTAGTCACTGTTGTAATGTAGGAAACACAGCAGCCAATTCGCACACAGCAAGATCCCACAAACAGTAATGTGATAATGACCAGATCATCTGTTTTTTTAGTGATTTTGATTGAGGGGTAAATATTGTCCAGGACACCAGGGAGAACTCCCCTGCTCTTCTTCGAAATAGCTGCCATGGAATCTTATACGCCCACCTGAGAGAGCAGACAGGGCCTCGGTTTAAAGTTTCATCCAAAAGACGGCACCTCTGACATTGCAGCACTCCCTCAGCACCGCACTGGAGCGTCAGCCTGGATTTAGGTGCTCATGTCTCTGGAGTGGGACTTGAACCCACAACCTTCTGACTCAGAGGCGAGGGTGCTGCCCACTGAGCCAAGGCTGAACAAAAGACAGTGCCCGGCTCTCCGTACTGGCGTGAAGTGCCAGCCGTAGATTGCCTATAGGCTCCAATCCTGGATTGGGGCTTGAACCCATCACCTTCTGACTCAGAGAGGGAAGAGTGTTACCAACTGGACAAACCCAGCAAGGCAACAGTCAACAACAACAACTTGCATTTATATTGCACCTAAAAGTAGAAAACATCCCAAGCTGCTTTATGAGGACAGGGTAGAAGGAGAATAAGAAACGATAAAAGGAATGAAGCAGATAATGTGCTGACTGAAGGCTTGGGCAAAAAAGATGTGGGCTTTCAGGTTTTTAAAAGGGGGAGGCAGAGTGGGAGTCCGCTCCAGAGAGTGGGGCGGAGGTGGTTGTAAGGTGGTGGTGGGGGGAGGAGGGAGATACACAAAAGACCAGAGTTTGAGGACCGACGGTGGTGAGGAGGAGAAGGCCCATCACCACCTTCTCAGGGGCAACTAGGGATGGTCAGTAAATACTGGCCTTGCCAGCGACGCCCACAACCCGGGAATGAATTTTTTTTAATGGACAGATCTCAGTAAGTGCAATGGACACAGTGGAGGCAGCGATTTATTTCATTTATTGATGCTGATAGTCAATCAGGGAAAGAGTGGGGAGTAAACCTAGGAACATAGCAACAGGAGGAGGCCATTCAGCCCCTCGAGCCTGTTCTGCCATTTGATTCAATCATGGCTGATCTGTATCTTAACTCCATCTACCCGCCTTGGTTCTGTAACCCTCAATACCCTCGCCCAACAAAAATCGATCAATCTCAGTTTTGACATTTTCAATTGACCCCCAGCCTCGACAGCATTTTGGGGGCGAGAGTTCCAGATTTCCACCTCCCTTTGTGTGAAGAAGTGCTTCCTGACATCACCCCTGAACGGCCTGGCTCTAATTTTAAGGTTCTGCCCCCTTGTTCTGGACTCCCCCCACCAGAGGAAATAGTTTCTCTCTCTCGACCCGATCAACTCCTTTAATCATCTTAAACACCTCGATCAGATCACCCCTTAATCTTCTAAACTCGAGGGAATACAAGCCCAGTCTGTGCAACCTGGCCTCGGAATTTAACCCTTTCAGCCCCGGTATCATTCTGGTGAATCTGCGCTGCCCCCCCTCCGAGGCCAATAGATCCTTCCCGAGGTGCGGGGCCCAGAACTGAACCCAGTGCTCCAGATGGGGTCTGAACAAGGATCTGTACAATTGAAAACTTCCACCCTTTTCATATTCAATAAAAACACACAGAAGCTTTCCGCCCGAAGTATAGAACAGGTGCGGAATGCATTGCTCGGGGAGGGCAGTGAACCGCACACTTTACAATGGGGCCAGGAGACATTTGCAGGGTTTATTTACCTCTGGGACTTCACTGGTTAATGGTTTGTGCACAATTCCTTTCTGCTTTTCTGTTAGAGCTCATCAACCCACCTATTTGACCGAGGCAGCGATGCAGCTGCAACAGCAGGCGGAGAGATTTGGATTGCTGCATTGAACAGCGATTATTTCCAAGTCCCCGTGTCACCGTTTGGGGCATCACGTGCAGCCAGCGCGAATCACAACATGGTGGACAGCGCACCTGCGATTTACCAACACGTGCTGGCGGACTGCAGGGTCCCGCTTGCAGCGCTGGGCCTGGTCAAATTCACCCTAAATGTTTGTACGCGAACTGTACCGACAGTATATACTATCCGACAGCGAGAAGGTGGTGTTGGGGGATATGGGGAGAAGGTGGGTAGGTGGGTTTCAGGGATGGGGAGAAGGTGGGTCGGTGGGGCTGAGGGATATGGGGAGAAGGTGGGGTTGAGGGATATGGGGAGAAGGTGGGTAGGTGGGGTTGAGGGATATGGGGAGAAGGTGGGGTTGAGGGATATGGGGAGAAGGTGGGTAGGTGGGGTTGAGGGATATGGGGAGAAGGTGGGGTTGAGGGATATGGGGAGAAGGTGGGTAGGTGGGGTTGAGGGATATGGGGAGAAGGTGGGTAGGTGGGGTTGAGGGATATGGGGAGAAGGTGGGTAGGTGGGGTTGAGGGATATGGGGAGAAGGTGAGATTGAGGGATATGGAGAGAAGGCTTCCCTTATTCCCAGAAATCCCCCCTGCCGGTACAATGTAATAGAATGGATGTGTGTAACACTGACTGCAGTCTGAAGCCTGTCATCTATAATGTTGCTACATGTTTAATTATATATATTGAATCGAGCGCCAGCATGCAACACATCTTCAAGATAATCGACCTCTTCTCAGTTATAGTCCCTTGGGCATGTTTGAAATAAAAATGTAAATGCCGGATGTGAAAGTTACATTTAAATCTTGATATTAATCAGCTTCTCCTTCCCGTACAGTCCGTGGTCAGAGAGACAGATCTGTGCTGCCGCTCACCGCCCAGGACCCCCCCCCCCCCCAAGTATTAATCACTAGTTTCTGATTGCAAACACGATATTGTTTTTATATTGTTTTTTTTTTAAGAACTTGCCTTAAGGTTGTGGCAGACAGTGAATGATCTGAAAATTGCACAGAATCCTCAGCCTGACACCCCATGGGACACAGTTAGATATCTGTCCCTGCTCTTCTATCACCCCCTCAGCTGGGTTGACAGGATGGGTGTTTTATGCCATTTATTTATACACTTTACAGAGACAGAGAGAGAGAGAGTCCCCTCTCCCGCACACAACGGCGTTCACCAGAAGCGAAATCTTAAACACTCAAATGTCTGGAAATCTGTTGTAAAGGGGTTGCCTTTAGTGTAAACATGCTGTGGTCTAGGGCTGGGGGTCCACACAGCTCATAGACAAAGGGGGTCTGCAGGACAGACCGAAGGGGCAACACAATGCGCTCGGTGCTATAGATCAGAATATGCAGCGATTGGCTTTCGGTGCAAGAGGAGGGAATCTGTCGGGTGGAACATTTCATTTTCGGGAGCCGGTGGGATTTCCCCGTCCTCCTGCCCCTTTTTTTCTGGGACGGGGTGATGCCGCGGTATCAGACGGGGATTATACAGAAGCGCCGGCCCTGAGCTCCCAACACTGGGAGATAGACATTCCAGAGAGGCTTGCCCCTCTCCCCCCCAAACACACAAACCCCCCTCCCCAAGCACTGCCATCATTCACCGCCGCCTCCCCTACATCAATGTAGATTGAATCATTTACACACACACACATAATGCAACATCTGCAGCAGGCTCCGGCTGGGTGAGCCAGGGAGACTGCCCTCCCCAGCTGGGGACTGTGTGTTTGCCGACTGCATGTGCTGCAGAATGGGCACCGCTACCTGGCGCAGGTTAGGTCCCGGGATAAACATTTACACAGATGGCACATTAGAATAGATGGAAAGGCGGCAGCAGCGCACTCCTTCAGGACCGTGAGTCCGTCTCTCTCTGGCTGTGTGTGTCCCGCTCTCTCTCTCCCTGTCTCTGTCTCTCTCTCTATATATGTGTGTGTGTGTGTGTCCCGCTCTCTATCTGTCTCTCTGTCTCTTCCTCTATCTCCCTCTCTCTGCCTATTTCTCTCCCCCGTCTCTCTCTCTCTGTCATTTCTTTCTCTCTCTATTTCTCGATCTGTCTATTTCTATTTCTCTCTCTCTCTGCCTGTCTCTCTCTCTCTATTTCTTCCTCTCTCTCCCCCTCTCTCTCTCCCTCTCCCCATCTCGCTCTCCCTCCGTCTCTCTCCGTCCCTCTCTGTCCCTCTCTCTCTGTCCCTCTCTCTCTCTCTCTGTCCCTCTCTCTCTCTGTCCCTCTCTCTCTCTGTCTGTCCCTCTCTCTCTCGCTCTCTCTCTCTGTCCCTCTCTCTCTCTCTCTGTCCCTCTCTCTCTCTGTCCCTCTCTCTCTCTCTGTCCCTCTCTCTCTCTCTCTGTCCCTCTCTCTCTCTGTCCCTCTCTCTCTCTCTGTCCCTCTCTCTCTCTCTGTCCCTCTCTCGCTCTCTCTCTCTGTCTCTGTCTCTCTCTCTCTCTCTCTCTCTCTCTGTCTCTCTCTCTCTCTCTCTGTCCCTCTCTCTCTCGCTCTCTCTCTCTGTCTCTGTCTCTGTCTCTGTCTCTCTCTCTCTCTCTCTCTCTCTCTCTCTGTCCCTCTCTCTCTCTCTCTCTGTCCCTCTCTCTCTCTGTCCCTCTCTCTCTCTGTCCCTCTCTCTCTCTGTCCCTCCCTCTCTCTGTCCCTCTCTCTCTCTGTCCCTCTCTCTCTCTGTCCCTCTCTCTCTCTGTCCCTCTCTCTCTCTGTCCCTCTCTCTCTCTCTCTGTCCCTCTCTCTCTGTCCCTCTCTCTCTGTCCCTCTCTCTCTCTGTCCCTCTTTGTCCCTCTCTCTCTCTCTCTCTGTCCCTCTTTCTCTGTCCCTCTCTCTCTCTCTTTCTCTGTCCCTCTCTCTCTCTCTCTTTCTCTGTCCCTCTCTCTCTCTCTCTTTCTCTGTCCCTCTCTCTCTCTCTCTTTCTCTGTCCCTCTCTCTCTCTCTTTCTCTGTCCCTCTCTCTCTCTCTCTTTCTCTGTCCCTCTCTCTCTCTCTCTTTCTCTGTCCCTCTCTCTCTTTCTCTGTCCCTCTCTCTCTCTCTCTCTCTGTCCCTCTTTCTCTGTCCCTGTCCCTCTCTCTCTCTCTCTCTCTGTCCCTCTTTCTCTGTCCCTGTCCCTCTCTCTCTCTCTCTGTCCCTCTCTCTCTCTGTCCCTCTTTGTCCCTCTCTCTCTCTCTCTCTCTGTCCCTCTTTCTCTGTCCCTCTCTCTCTCTCTTTCTCTGTCCCTCTCTCTCTCTCTCTTTCTCTGTCCCTCTCTCTCTCTCTCTTTCTCTGTCCCTCTCTCTCTCTCTTTCTCTGTCCCTCTCTCTCTCTCTCTTTCTCTGTCCCTCTCTCTCTCTCTCTTTCTCTGTCCCTCTCTCTCTTTCTCTGTCCCTCTCTCTCTCTCTCTCTCTGTCCCTCTTTCTCTGTCCCTCTCTCTCTCTCTTTCTCTGTCCCTCTCTCTCTCTCTCTTTCTCTGTCCCTCTCTCTCTCTCTCTTTCTCTGTCCCTCTCTCTCTCTCTCTCTCTCTTTCTCTGTCCCTCTCTCTCTCTCTTTCTCTGTCCCTCTCTCTCTCTCTCTTTCTCTGTCCCTCTCCCTCTCTCTCTTTCTCTGTCCCTCTCTCTCTTTCTCTGTCCCTCTCTCTCTTTCTCTGTCCCTCTCTCTCTTTCTCTGTCCCTCTCTCTCTTTCTCTGTCCCTCTCTCTCTCTCTCTGTCCCTCTCTCTCTCTCTCTGTCCCTCTCTCTCTCTCTTTCTCTGTCCCTCTCTCTCTCTCTTTCTCTGTCCCTCTCTCTCTCTCTTTCTCTGTCCCTCTCTCTCTCTCTTTCTCTGTCCCTCTCTCTCTCTCTTTCTCTGTCCCTCTCTCTCTCTCTCTGTCCCTCTCTCTCTCTCTGTCCCTCTCTCTCTCTCTCTCTTTCTCTGTCCCTCTCTCTCTCTGTCCCTCTCCCTCTGTCCCTCTCTCTCTCTCTGTCCCTCTCTCTCTCCCTGTCTCTCTCTCTCTCCCTGTCTCTGTATTATTCCTCTGTTCCTCTCTCCGCGGCTCCTTACCTGGTATTCTGCGGGCTGGCTCTGGTCGCTGCTCCAGCATTGCCTGTGTAGCCCCTGGTTGCTGTGCTGACAGTTGCACTGATGGTGCTGGTGCAGCGCCCTGCTCCCCCGGCCCGACCCCACTGCGCTCTGATCTTCCGCAGGTTTTGCCTCCATGGCAGTGCGGGCTGCGCACTGCACCGCGCCCCGGACCTGCGCCACACTCGGGCACCGCTCGGCCCCACAGCCCCAGCCACTCCCATTGGTCGGCCCAACCAAAACAACCCGCATGACGTTACCTTTAAACACCCCCTCCCTGGCCCCAAAAATTAAAGGCACTTCTCCCTGCCTCTCAGCCAACCCATAATAGTAACCTGTGGGGAATAACTGCAAGGGAAAATAGATGAAATGATATTGTCAGGATTAAAATTTAATTCACTTAATCCAATTATGTAATTGGTATCCCAGCTCTGGGTGGATCCCTTCAACCAGGGTTTTATACCTCAAAATAATCCTCAATTTGGAAAGGATCTATGACTGGATTGATGTGTAGGGACAGATATCATAGAATCATAGCATGTACAGCACAGAAGGTAATTCGGCCCATCGTGTCTGTGCTGGCTGACAAAGAGCTCTCCACCCTAACCCTAATCCCACTGTCCAGCTCTTGGTCCGTAGCCCTGCAGGTTACAGCACTTCTAGTGCATATCCAAGTACTTTTTAAATGTGGTGAGGGTTTCTGCCTCGACCACCTTTTCAGTTCCAGACCCCCACCACCCCCTGGGTGAAAAAAATATGGGGAGAGAGATCAGTGTTTATTGGAGCCAGTTTAAGGGGCTAACACATCCACGGGGGAAGCTCATGGGCTCTCACTAATCTTCACTGTCAGTTCTATATGCTTCCCTTAGATCTGGGGTTGAGGCAATGAATATAGGACCCAGGTGGATTGGAAGGAGCCCAGAGCAGATCTCTGGCCAGCGTCAAGTCGATGGATGATGTCTCAGATGCAGCGTTGGAATCAGTCCAAACCCTATATTAAAAGAAAATTAAAGAGGTTACATAATTTCAGGCTGTCAAATTTGATTCCAATTGGAGACACTCAGAGATCAGACAGGTCCCAGAACCTACGCAGGGCAGACAAACCCTCAAGTTCAGATTGGCTTCTGATAATAACATAGCTGCTTATAATAATATAGATAGATATCGGCCTCTTGTTTCTTCCTTCACTTGTAGAATCTTACAGCAGAGAAGGCCATTCGGCCCATCGTGCCTGTGCCAGCTCCTTGGTCGAGCTCTCCAATTAGTCCCACTCCCCCCTGCTCTTTCCCCACAGCCCTGCAAGCTTTTCTTTTTCAAGTATTTCTCCAATTCCCTTTTGAAAGTTACGATTGAATCTGTTTCCACTGCCCTTTCAGGCAGCGCGTTCCAGATCACAACAACTCGCTGTGTAAAAACATTCTCCTCATCTCCCCTCTGGTTCTTCTGCCGATTATCTTCAATCTGTGTCCTCTGGTTACCGACCCTCCCGCCACTGGAAACATTTTCTCCTTATTTATTCTATCAAAACCCTTCATGATTTTGAACACCTCTATTAAATCTCCCCTTAACCTTCTCTGCTCTAAGGAGAACAATCCCAGCTTCTCCAGTCTCTCCACATCACTGAAGTCCCTCATCCCTGGAACCATTCTGGTAAATCTCCTCTGCACCCTCTCCAAGGCCTTGACATCCTTCCTAAAGTGCGGTGCCCAGAATTGAACACAAGACTCCAGCTGAGGCTAATTCCTTTTTGAAAATTACTATTGAATCTGCTTCCACCGCCCGTTCAGCCAGCGCATTCTTGCACAACACCTTGGTTCCAACTTGGTATGGGTGTAAAGTTGGTGTCTGTAACCAGCGGAAAATATTTTTTGATTCCAAAATCTAGACACACAGGACCTCATACACATCAGGATATCAACTTGCAACACTCAGCATTACTTATTCACTACCTTTTGGAGCTAAAGTTCTACTCTGGCCACAGATCCTTCTCGATTTATGGAACTGTCTCCCAACATTACTGGGAAGAGCCTGTTGGATCCGACAACGAGGCGGGAGGGGAAGACGTTATGATCTTGGAGCATGGATAAATTAAGATGGGCTGAACGGCCTTGTGATCTTGTAACAGAAAAAGCTCCACATGACCTTTAAAGGACTCACCAGCCACGGCGCTGTGGGTAGCGCGCTCTCTCTCTCGCCGAGTCAGAAGGTTGTGGGTCCAAGCTGCACACCAGAGGCGTGAGCCCATAATCCAGGCCAACACTCCCAGTGCCAGTACTGAGGGAGTGTTACACTGTCGGAGGGGCCATCTTTCGGATGAGAGCCCGTCTGCCCCCTCAGGTGGATGGAAAAAATCCTGTGGCACTATTTTGAAGAAGAGCAGGGGGAGTTCTCCCCGGTGTCCTGACCAACATTTATCCCTAAACCAACACCTAAAACAAATGATCTGGTCATTATTTCATTGCTGTTTGTGGGAGCTTGCTGTGCACAAATTGGCTGCCACGTTTCCTACATTACAACAGTGACTACACTTCAAAAAGTACTTCATTGGCTGTAAAGCACTTTGGGACATCCTGAGGTTTTGAAAGGTGCTATATAAATGCAATTTCTTTCTTTATGATAGGGTAGAGTGCAAATGGTCTGTGGAACGAAATTCTCAAACCCGTGACCTCTACCACCTAGAAGGACAAGGGTAGCAGGCGCATTGGAACACCACCACCTCCAAGTTCCCCTCCAAGTCACACACCATCCTGACTTGGAAATATATTGGCCGTTCCTTCATCGTCACTGGGTCAAAATCCTGGAACTCCCTCCCTAACAGCACTGTGGGAGTACCTTCACCACACGGACTGCAGCGGTTCAAGAAGGTGGCTCACCACCACTTTCTCGAGGGTAGTTAGGGATGGGCAATAAATGCCGGCCTTGCCAGCGACGCCCACATCCCGAGAATTAAATTTTTAAAAATTGGTAATGGTCCATAATAGGAGGTTAAATGGGTGGGTAGAGCCTATGATAGGGTAGAGTGTACATGGGCTGTGGGAGGAGCAGGTTTGATGGGCTGAATGGCCCATCTCTCACTCTATGCTGTTTTGATATCTGTTAACTCATGCTCCCAAAGATCAGTGATTCCAGGGATCAATGTGTCTGATGAACTCCAGTTGGGAGAAGGATTTTGGAAAGGTTTTGACAGCTGCACTTGTGGAAGGGTTGTGGCAGTTCCAGCTTGGCAATGGTTTGGATAACTCCAGCCCGCCCCGCCACCCCCCCACCCCCTTCCCCCCCACCACCTTCCCCCCGCCGCCCCCTGCCCACCACTCCCACCCCACGGAGAAGATCACAGCATGAACTATTCCTGATGGGAGTCTGTTTCATGTATCGCCCCAAAAACTCCTAAAATCACGTCCCCTAGTCCTGTCAACACACTTGAAGTTAGTCATGTGAACACTGACCTGCACTTTTCACAATTTTAGAAACTCAATGTGGCTGAAAATCGAGAAAGGATCAATCTATCTCTCTGAAATGATGGTTTTGGTGGCGTTAATCTGCTTGCTTTGGCAGTAATTGTAATTTTTTCAGAATGTTTGCTCCTTCACACATTGAGATCTTCACCTGCCCTGAGCAGAGCATCTCTCCATAGCGTGAGTTCAAATCCCACCATGGGCAGTTTGAGAATCTGAATTCTCTTTTTTTGTTAAATCTGGAAATAACAAGCTGGTCTCATTAAAAGAGACCATGAGACGGTCGGATTGTTGTAAAAACCCAACTGGTTCACTGATGTCCCTTCAGGGGGGAAACCTGCCGTCCTTACCCGGTCTGGGCCTATTGGTTATTGGGTTCTGGTGCTGCCCAATGTGACAGCATCATAGGTCACTGGTATGGAACCCAATGCAGCTGCAGTCTGTTCTAGATCATTGGATCATAACACCATGTACCAAGACTGGTGGGTCTAGAACATTGGGTCTTAACACCATGTACCAGGACTGGTGGGTCTAGAACATTGGATCATAACACCATGTACCAGGACTGGTGGTTCTAGAACATTGGATCATAACACCATGTACCAAGACTGGTGGTTCTAGATCATTGGGTCTTAACACCATGTACCAGGACTGGTAGTTCTAGAACATTGGATCATAACACCATGTACCAGGACTGGTGTTTCTAGATAATCAGGTCTTAACACCATGTACCAGGACTGGTGGGTCTAGAACATTGGGTCTTAACACCATGTACCAGGACTGGTGGTTCTAGAACATTGGATCATAACACCATGTACCAAGACTGGTGGTTCTAGATCATTGGGTCTTAACACCATGTACCAGGACTGGTAGTTCTAGAACATTGGATCATAACACCATGTACCAGGACTGGTGTTTCTAGATAATCGGGTCTTAACACCATGTACCAGGACTGGTGGTTCTAGATCATTGGGTCTTAACACCATGTACCAGGACTGGTGGTTCTAGAACATTGGATCATAACACCATGTACCAGGACTGGTGGTTCTAGAACATTGGATCATAACACCATGTACCAGGACTGGTGGTTCTAGATTACTGGGTCTTAACACCATGTACCAAAACTGGTAGTTCTAGAACATTGGATCATAACACCATGTACCAAGACAGGTGGTTCTAGAACATTGGATCATAACACCATGTACCAAGACTGGTGGTTCTAGATCATTGGGTCTTAACACCATGTACCAGGACTGGTAGTTCTAGAACATTGGATCATAACACCATGTACCAGGACTGGTGTTTCTAGATAATCGGGTCTTAACACCATGTACCAGGACTGGTGGTTCTAGATCATTGGGTCTTAACACCATGTACCAGGACTGGTGGTTCTAGAACATTGGATCATAACACCATGTACCAGGACTGGTGGTTCTAGAACATTGGATCATAACACCATGTACCAGGACTGGTGGTTCTAGATTACTGGGTCTTAACACCATGTACCAAAACTGGTAGTTCTAGAACATTGGATCATAACACCATGTACCAAGACAGGTGGTTCTAGAACATTGGATCATAACACCATGTACCAGGACTGGTAGTTCTAGAACATTGGATCATAACACCATGTACCAAGACTGGTGGTTCTAGATCATTGGGTCTTAACACCATGTACCAGGACTGGTGTTTCTCGATTACTGGGTCTTAACACCATGTACCAAGACTGGTGGTTCTAGATCATTGGGTCTTAACACCATGTACCAGGACTGGTAGTTCTAGAACATTGGATCATAACACCATGTACCAGGACTGGTGTTTCTAGATAATCAGGTCTTAACACCATGTACCAGGACTGGTGGGTCTAGAACATTGGGTCTTAACACCATGTACCAGGACTGGTGGTTCTAGAACATTGGATCATAACACCATGTACCAAGACTGGTGGTTCTAGATCATTGGGTCTTAACACCATGTACCAGGACTGGTGGTTCTAGATCATTGGGTCTTAACACCATGTACCAGGGCTGGTGGTTCTAGAACATTTGATCATAACACCATGTACCAAGACTGGTGGTTCTAGAACATTGGGTCTTAACACCATGTACCAGGACTGGTAGTTCTAGATCATTGGGTCTTAATACCACGTGCCAGGACAGGTGGGTCTAGAACATTGGGTCTTAACGCCATGTACCAGGACTGGTGTTTCTCGATTACTGGGTCTTAACACCATGTACCAGGACTGGTGGTTCTAGATCATTGGGTCTTAACACCATGTACCAGGACTGATGGTTCTAGATCATTGGGTCTTAATACCACGTGCCAGGACTGGTGGGTCTAGAACATTGGGTCTTAACACCATGTACCAGGACTGGTGGTTCTCGATTACTGGGTCTTAACACCATGTTCCAGGACTGGTAGTTCTAGATTACTGGGTCTTAACACCATGTACCAGGACTGGTGGTTCTCGATTACTGGGTCTTAACACCATGTACCAGGACTGGTAGTTCTA
The DNA here is from genome assembly GCF_052327205.1 of Somniosus microcephalus. Lineage (NCBI taxonomy): Eukaryota > Metazoa > Chordata > Chondrichthyes > Squaliformes > Somniosidae > Somniosus > Somniosus microcephalus. Next base: position 4,245,337 of record NC_140999.1, read on the forward strand.
GATTACTGGGTCTTAACGCCATGTATCAGGACTGGTGGTTCTAGAACATTGGATCATAACACCATGTAGCTGGATAGGCCGCTCCAGAACCGTAGACCATAACAAGGACAGATTTATTTCAACTAGGTAAATTGCGATTGGCTGGCACAGTGGGTTAAGCTTTATGATGGTTCATGGGTTCAAATCACAACACAATCAGTCCTAGATTTATAGCTTTAAACCAGCACCTGTCTGTAAACAATTCAAATAACTGGGGACTCTTGCAAAACCAAGCAACATAATTGCCACACTACCAAGAATGGTAAGAAAGACTTGCATTTCTCCAGCGCCTTTCACAGCCACCGGACGTCCCAAAGCACTTTACAGCCAATGAAGTACTTTTGAAGTGGAGTCACTGTTGTAATGCAAGAAACCCGGCAGCCAATTTGCACACAGCAAGATCCCACAAGGTCCCGTAAACAGCATTGCGATAATGAATAGATAATCTGTTTTAGTGATGTTGGTTGAGAGATAAATATTGACCAGGACACTGGGGAGAACTCCCCTGCTCTTCTTCAAATAGTGCCATGAGATCTTTTATGTCCACCTGAGAGAGCAGACGGGGCCTCGGTTTAACATCTCATCTGAAAGACGGCACCTCCGACAGTGCAGCACTCCCTCAGCACTGCACTGGGAGTGTCAGCCTAGCTTTATGTATTCAAGTCCCTGGAGTGGGACTCGAACCCACAACCTTCTGACTCAGGGGCGAGTGTGCGACCCACTGAGCCATGGCTGACACTGTTAGCGCAGTGGTTATGTTGCAGGAGGACGTGAGTTCAAAACCTGCAATGGAAGTTTGAGAATTTGAATACAGTTTTGAAAAAAAAGTGGAAATTAAAAAGTTGGTACCTGTAACAGTGACCATGAAGCTGTCGCATTGTCATAAAAACCCAACTGGTTCACTAATGACCCCTTTAGGGAAAGAAACCTGCCGTCCTTACCCAGTCTGGCATCTACGTGACTCCAGTCCCACACAGTATTTCTTTCTAATTCATTCTCGGGATGTGGGCGTCATTGGCAAGGCTGATATTTATTACCCGTCCTGAATGACCCTGATACAATGGAGCAGCTTGCTGGGCCAGGGGGCAGTTTCGAGACAATCTCAATGAAGAACATCTCCTCTCTCTGCTGTTGTCAATAAGAGCGAGGGGCAATCTCAATCTAGTTGGTGTTATTTTGTAAAATCACAACTGGTTCACTAGTGCCCGTCAGGTAAGGGAACAACAACAGCAACCTGCATTTATATAGCACCTTTAATGTAGTAAAACGCCCCAAGGCGCTTCACAGGAGCGATTATCAAAACAAAATTTGACACCGAGCCACATAAGGAGATATTAGGACAGGTGACCATGAGCTTGGTCAAAGGGGCAGGTTTTAAGGAGCTTCTTAAAAGGTGGAGGGCGAAGTGGAAAGGTTTAGGGAGAACTTAGGGCCCAGGCAGCTGACGGCACGGCCGCCAATGTTGGAAGGAGGAAATGGGGGATGCGCAAGAGGCCAGAATTGGAGGAGCGCAGAGATCGTGGAGAGTTGTCGGGCTGGAAGAGGTTACAGAGATGGGGAGGGGCGAGGCCGCAGAGGGATTTGAACTCAAGGATGGGAATTTTAAAATCGAGGTGTTGCCGGACCGGGAGCCAATGTCGGTCAGTGAACACCGGGGGGGTGGGGGGGGGGGGGGGGCGCGGTGATGGGTGTACCCACCCGCTGTTCTTACCCGGTCTGGCCTACACGTGACTCACATGCCCTCTGAAGTTGCCTCGCAAGTCAGTCATTTGGAAAAGCAATCACCTTAGAGAAGGCCCATCACCACCACTGGGGAGGGGAGATCTTAGCTACAAGGACAGGTTGGAGAAGCTGGATTTGTTTTCATTAGGGTAAAGGAGGTTGAGGGGTGATTTGATAGAGGTGTACAAGATTATGACGGGTTTGGATAGGCTAGACAGGGAAAGGCTGTTCCCACTAGTTGATGGCACAAGGACTAGGGGACACAGATTTAAGGTTTTGGGCAAGAGATACAGGGGGGATGTGAGGAAGGACAGACAGGAAGGAAAGGGAGGTGGGGTTGCTATGTTAATCAAGGATGGAATCACTGCAATAGTCAGAAATGATATTGGCTCAAAGGATCAGGATAGTGAAACAGTTTGGGTGGAGATAAGGAATAATAAGGGGAAAATGTCACTAGTGGGTGTAGTCTATAGGCCTCCTAACAGTTGCAACTCTGTTGGTCGGAGTATAAATCAGGAAATAGTTTGGGCTTGTTGTAGTGTATGTATCCGTCTACCTTTAAGAAAATCATTGTATGTAACCGTTCACCTTTAAGAGAACTATTTTAGGTGTGGCACTACTTTGTTGGCTTCTGTATACTGTAATACCGACGGTGACCACACCGGTATATAAGTGCTGTGTCAGGATTTATTTGGCAGATTCGCCCTGACCTTCGAATAGTAAAGTCCTGTTTTAAGTTACTCTGGTAGTCTGTGTATTAATTAACTAAACAACCCACAGACTTTACAGTGGCGACGAGTCCGATCGTACCCTGCGGCAACAATACTTCCGAAGCAGTTAACGAGCGTCGAGAAGAGGCAACCGCCCTCGTCATTCTGCTGGGAGAAAACTCGAGTCTGCAGAGCTGGAAAGGAGGAAGAATTCAGAGACAAAGACTTCCATCAGCAACAGGCACTGACTGTCCCTTCTGCCACGGTGAGGAGTGAGCCGATCAGCACGAGAAGCAAGCCGGCCACGGTGACTGTGAGTAAGGGAAAAGTAAAAAGAATAACCGGGGGATAAGGGCGGTGCACTCGACCACGGTCGAGGGGGAAAGGAGCCGGACAGAAGTCGGGCCCAGAGGCGCTGAGACTGGGGCAGCGTGGAGCAAGGAAGCTGCGGTACAGACAGGCTGGGGACGCAACGGCGTCGTGAGACAGCTAGACCGCGACCGGCGAAAAAGGCCGGGCAGTGACCGAAGCCACGAAGCGCTGTGACCGGGAGCGTAGGCGCGGGAAGATATAAAAACTCAGCCGCAGCCGGGGAGGGAAGCACCGGACTGCGAGAGGGCTGGGAGGCGCGATTGGGAGCCGAGCGAGCGGGAGAGGCAGAGCCGACCAAGGGAGACTGAGCGAGAGCCAGTCCAGCGGCTGAAATTGTTCGCCGTCAACGGGGTGTACCCAGCGCCGGTAGAGCCGAGCGGGCGGGAGAGAGACAGAGCCCGAGCAAGGGGAACTGAGCGAGAGCCAGCCCAGCGGCTGAAACTGTTCGCCGTCAACGGGGTGTACCCAGCGCCGGTTGCCCTGCCGAGAAAAGGGAAAGCCCTGAAGCCGACGCGCAGGCTGTGAACCTGAAAGCCAGCGGCCGTCGCCCGTGGGGAAAGTGTACCCCTCCCGCTAGGGAAGAAATGCGGGAAGCCGCCATTAGGCGGGGAAGAAGACAGAAGCGGGAAACCGCCATTGAAGTGGGCGGGGAGAGAAGATAAGCGCGGGAAACCGCCATTTTCGCGGGAACCGCCATCTTGGAAAAAAAAAAGAAAAGAAAATTTAAAGAAATAATTCGTGGTGTTATCAGGAAGAGAGGAAGATGCCTAAGCGTGGTAACATCAACGATTTTAATTCCGAGGTAGAAGACTGGGCCACGTATGTGGAACGCATTGAGATCTATCGTGAGGCCAATAAAATAGAAGATGACAAAGCTATAACCTTGCTAAACTCGATGGGCGCGAAGACATATGGGCTCTTGAAGCATCTACTAGCACCAGCTAAACCGGCGGATCAGACTTTCGATGATATTGTGACTGTTCTGAAGGATCACTTGAACCCCACACCGTTGATGTTGGCGGAACGATTCAAATTCTATGCGAGAACGCAAAGGGAAGACGAAAGCAACGCAGAATACTTGGTCGAACTGCGTAGACTAGCGAAACACTGCCAGTTTGGAGGGAATCTGACAGAGGCATTGCGAGACAAGTTCGTGTGCGGGTTGTCAAAGGAAGGAACGCAAAAGCGACTACTCGAAGAGAACGACCTTACACTTGACAGGGCTGTCCTTATTGCAGCATCGCACGAAGCCGCAGCGAAGGGAACTGTGGAAATGCAGCTAAAGGCAGCGGCACTCAGTGTGGATCAAATTACCTCGAGTACAACAAAATGCTATCGTTGTGGGAAGACAACACACGACCAGAACCAATGCTGGTTTAAGAACCAGGAATGTAGGAAATGTGGCAAACTGGGTCACATAGCTAAGGTATGCCGGTCAGGGAAGAAGACCAACAACCAAAGGAAGCCATCACAGGAAAAGTACAACAAGGTACACAAGGTGGCTGAGAAGAGTTCAGACGAACAGAATTCGGACTCAGACCCAAACGGCCAGGAGCTGGGCAGTCTGAGAATTCACAATGTGAGTAAGGAAGCTGACCTACAAACTATCTGGGTCATGCTAAAAATAGCTGGAGTCCAAGTGAAAATGGAGTTGGACACTGGATCAGCTCTATCAGTCATAAATCGAAGGGATTACCACCGGCTATTCTCACATATACCCTTAAGAGATACCAAGTTCGTATTGCAGACATACACGGGGCATAAAGTATACCCCATGGGGAAGATAAGAGTCAAGGTGAGAGATGGGGGTAAAGAACACCCAAGAATGAACTTATACATACTACCTGAGGGAGGACCACCACTTCTGGGACGGGAGTGGATCAAGAAAATAGACATGGAATGGCACTATCTAAAAGCCATAACGAGTGAGGACTCGGTGCAGACAATCAGCTCAGATTCTGAAACGGATGACGATAAGACCAACCCAAATATGAAAGACAAGGCTAAAATGGACTTGCCGACTAAGGTTGGAAGAACGAAGGCATGCATAAAGGCTTATGCTCCAGAGAAGAACAAAGTTTCAGAACAGAACTCCACCGAACAACGACAACCTAGTTTGACAGAGAATTCTGCGTCTGTTCAGTTTACGGACATATCCATGACTGACGAACACCGAGCTCGGACTCAACTTTATTTCAAATTACGACAGCAAGTAGAACAAGTGAGTTACCATCTCGAACAAGAGATGAAAACAATGAAAAAGTTCTTTGACACCGAATGGGAGAATCTGGAAAGACAACAGAAGCAGCTAGCTCAAGCAGAGAGCGACCATAGGGCCATCGTGACCAATCACCGATCACATCTCCCTTATGCTGTTCAGGAGTTAGAATATTTGCAGGAAGGAGCAAATGAACAGGAATCTTCAGGAAGCCAGGATTTTATTCCCGTTCTTCTCTACGACTCCTTACAAGCAGAGTTTGAGAAGTTGAAGGAACAGTATGAACAGGCCCAGGCTACAATCCTGGAGGGGATTAACTCGGCAACCTCCGAAAAGCTAGTTTCAGTAGAAGCATATGAGCAACTAAAGGTTGAACATAAGCAAGAAGTCCAAAGGCTGCAGGAAATTCTTGATGAGCTCAAGGCCAAGACAGACTCATCGGTAGAAGTTCCATCCATAGATGAGAAATTAGAGGTGAAAGACATGGCAGAACATGAAAGACAAGATGTCCAAGAACTCATAAAAATATTGAAGGAAACCCAAGACAAATATGAGGCGGCAATGACCGAGGTTCAACAACTTGAAGAACAGATTCAACTGGGAATCCTTTCAGTGGAAGAAAAGGAAACTGTAAGAAACACAGAGACTGTAAGAATGGCCCCTGAACATGAGCTAGAGAGCATCAAGGCGCAACTTCTCCGAGCACTGAAAGCCAAAGTACAAGAGGAAAAGAAGGTGAAAGCATTGGAGGGAAAGGTGGATGAAATGGAGAAGACTCTGATCCACAGTGTTCCCGTGGAAGAGTTAACGGTCAGCCAACTCCTTCATATGCTGAGGGACAAGACTCTGCAATGGGAACAATCTGAACACGAGCTTCAATCTTCAAAGGGAAGGAGTTCGGAGCTCTCAAAAGTTATGGAAATAGCTGAGGTTGCAACACAGATTTTACTGGGATGCCAAAAGTACGCTGAATCACGTCTATGTGAACAACAGAATGTTGAAACAGCTGCTCCAGTAGAAGGATTGAATAGCCCGATCAATCAATCCCCGATGGAAGGGGAAGTATTGAAATCACAAATGAGATCATTAGTGAAGGATTTGCAGGAAACCCAGGAAGAGCGGGATGAATATGAACGCATGAAGAAGTCTCTTCAGGAAAGATGTCTAGGGAGGGAACAACAGTCGGCTAACGTCCAGTTGGGTAAGGAAGAAGTAGCAGGCCCTCTCGCTAGACTAGTTCAGGACGACACCGAATATTACCATGACCTGTTGAGTGACACGGAATATTACGAGGACTTGGTCTGCCCAGCTTGTGATGAAAACTCCCAAAGTGCAGAAATCAGGATGAAGCACTTAAAGTCTAAGGAACATAGGGAGATGGTGCGCTACAGCTGGCAGCGGATGAGGGAGCCCCGAGAGTCTCCAAGAAGCAGAAAAGAAAAAGACGAAGCAGAAGACGATAACCATCTAAATCATTATCACTTCTACCAGATCATGTACGTGGGCCCTACGAAGGGAGCCAAATCAGTTGGCAAGTAGGAAAAATTACCAAGGCAGTCCAGCTGTTTGTAAAAGTCAGCACTGCTGGTTCAGCAGGACGGAAGTTCAAGCTGTTAAGTCAAGGGAAAGACTATTGGATGAGTCACGCTAGCAATGTGAACCGGCTACACCACAGAGATGTTGTTCGGACCGAGTCAAGACCAGAGACTGAATCTGTGAACTGTTCCCGCAGAGACTGAATCTGTAAACTGTTTCCCGCATAGATTATACCTGTGAATTGTTTTACATGAAGTTGAATATATGTCATGTTTAATGGGGGACTAAGTATGTTGTAAGCTAAAAAGGGAGGATTGTAGTGTATGTATCCGTCTACCTTTAAGAAAATCATTGTATGTAACCGTTCACCTTTAAGAGAACTATTTTAGGTGTGGCACTACTTTGTTGGCTTCTGTATACTGTAATACCGACGGTGACCACACCGGTATATAAGTGCTGTGTCAGGATTTATTTGGCAGATTCGCCCTGACCTTCGAATAGTAAAGTCCTGTTTTAAGTTACTCTGGTAGTCTGTGTATTAATTAACTAAACAACCCACAGACTTTACACTTGTAATAAGGTAACAGCTATAATCATGGGGGATTTTAACTTTCATATTGACTGGGCTAATCAAACTGGGCATGGCAACCTTGAGGAAGAGTTCATAGAGTGTATTAGGGACGGGTTCCTTGGGCAGTATGTAACTGAACCAACCAGGGGGCAGGCAATTTTAGATCCGGTCCTGTGTAATGAGACAGGATTAATAAAAAATGTCCTAGTAAAGGATCCCCTTGGAATGAGTGACCATAATATGGTTGAATTCCAAATTCAGTTTGAGGGTGAGAGAGTTGGATCTCAAACCAGTGTACTGAGCTTAAATAAAGGAGACTATGAAGGTATGAGAGTAGAATTGACTAAAGTGGACTGGGAAAACAGATTAAAGTGTAAGACGGTACAAGAGCAGTGGTCTACATTCAAGGAGATATTTCACATCTTTCAAGATAAATATATTCCACTGAGGAAAAAGGGGAGTAAAAGAAAAGACAGCCATCCGTGGCTTAGTAAAGTAATAAAGGATAGTATCCGACTGAAAACAAGGGCATATAAAGTAGCCAAATCTAGTGGGAGGATAGAAGATTGGGAAGCATTTAAAAGCCAGCAAACAATAACTAAAAGATTAATTAAGAAAGGGAAGATAGATTATGAAAGTAAACTAGCAAAAAATATAAAAACAGATAGCAAGAGTTTCTACAGCTATATAAAAAGAAAAAGGGTGGCTAAAGTGAACGTTGGTCCCTTAGAGGATGAGACCGGGAAACTAGTGGTGGGGAACATGGAGATGGCAAAGACGCTGAACAAATATTTTGTATCAGTCTTTACAGTAGAGGACACTAAAAATAGCCCAACACTGGACAAACGGGGCAATGGGGGGGGGGAGGAGCTAAACATGATTAAAATCACTAAGGAGATGGTACTCGGTAAAATAATGGGACTTAAGGCGGATAAATCCCCCGGACCTGATGGCCTACATCCTAGGGTCTTGAGAGAAGTGGCGGTAGGGATTGTGGATGCATTGGTGATTATTTTCCAAAACTCCCTGGACTCAGGAAAGGTCCCGGCAGATTGGAAAACTGCTAATGTAATACTCTTATTTAAGAAGGGAAGTAGACAAAAAGCTGGAAACTACAGACCAGTTAGCCTAACATCTGTGGTTGGCAAAATGTTGGGAGTCCATTATTAAGGAAACAGTAACAGAGCATTTGGATAAACATAATTTAATAGGACAGAGTCAGCATGGTTTTATGAAGGGGAAGTCATGTTTGACAAATTTGCTCGAATTCTTTGAAGATGTAACATACAGGGTGGATAAAGGGGAACCAGTGGATGTAGTGTATTTGGACTTCCAAAAGGCATTTGACAAGGTTCCACACAAAAGATTACTGATCAAGATAAAAAATCACGGGATTGGGGGTAATATACTGGCATGGGTGGAAGATTGGCTATCTAACAGAAAATAAAGAGTTGGGATAAATGGTTCATTCTCAGGATGACAATCAGTAACTAGTGGTGTTCCACAGGGATCAGTGCTGGGACCCCAACTCTTTACAATCTATATTAACGATTTGGAGGAAGGGACCGAGTGCAACGTATCCAAGTTTGCCGACAATACAAAGATGGGAGGGAAAGCAGTGAGTGAGGAGGACATAAAAAACCTGCAAAAGGACATAGACAGGCTAAGTGAGTGGGCAGAGATTTGGCAGATGGAATATAATGTTGGTAAGTGTGAGATTATGCACTTTGGCAGAAAAAAATCAAAGAGCAAGTTATTATCTAAATGGAGAGAAGCTGCAAAGTGCTACATTACAAAGGGATCTGGGGGTCCTGGTGCATGAAACACAAAAAGTTAGTATGCAGGTGATCAGGAAGGCCAATGGAATCTTGGCTTTTATTGCAAGGGGGATGGAGTATAAAAACAGGGAGGTCTTGCTACAGTTATACAGGGTATTGGTGAGGCCACACCTGGAATACTGCGTGCAGTTTTGGTTTCCATTTTTAAGGAAAGATATACTTGCTCTCGAGGCGGTTCAGAGAAGGTTCACTCGGTTGATTCCGGAGATGAGGGGGTTGACGTATGAGGAAAGGTTGAGTAGGTTGGGCCTCTACTCATTGGAGTTCAGAAGAATGAGAGGCGATCTTATCGAAACATATAAGATTGTGAGGGGGCTTGATCGGGTGGATGCGGTGAGGATATTTCCACTGATGGGTGAGACTAGAACTAGGGGGCATAATCTTAGAATAAGGGGCTGCCCTTTCAAAACTGAGATGAGGAGAAACTTCTTCACTCAGAGGGTAGTAAATCTATGGAATTTGCTACCCCAGAGAGCTGTGGAAGCTGCAACATTAAATAAATTTAAATCGGAGATAGACAGTTTCCTAGCAGATAAGGGAATTAGGGGTTACGGGGAGAGGGCAGGGAAGTGGACGTGAGTCTAGATTCGGATCAGCCAAGATCCTATTGAATGGCGGAGCAGGCCCGAGGGGCCGTATGGCCTACTCCTGCTCCTACTTCTTATGTTCTTATGAAAAACTTTTTTACACAGCGAGTGGTGAGGACCTGGAACTCGCTGCCGACGGAAGTGGTGGAAGCGGAGACACTCGATGTTTTCAAGGGGAGACTGGATAGGCACTTGAGGGAAATAAACTTGCAGGGCTACGGGGATAGAGCGGGGGAATGGGACTGACTGGATTGCTCTACAGAGAGTCGGCATGGACTTGATGGGCCGAATGGCCTCCTTCTGTGCCATTATGACTCTGACCTTCTCAGGGCAGCTAGGAACACTGGAATTCCCTCCCTAAACCTCTCCGCCTCTCCACCTCCCTCTCCTCCTTTAAGACGCTCCTTAAAACCCACCTCTTTGACCAAGTTCCTTGCCTTGCCATGATGCCCGCATCTTGAGAACAAATAAAAGGGAAAAAAAAACCTCAACTTAAGAGAGTAAGGCCACCTTTCCGAAGTAATAACACTCCACCTGGTGGCCCTTGCTATTTCTGGAGTTAAATACCCCATCCCAGGGCGCCAGTCTCTTAGGTTAGGTTTCCTCTTTAAGATTTGCGTGTAGTGATGAGCCTGCAGCAGGTGCTGTGCCCTGTGTAACACTGGCACGATTTCGCTAATAAGTTGTATTGATGTTGGCATAAACAGCGTTTATTAAATCTGTCTTTGTGTCAGACTGTCAATAAATACATCATTCAGAGAGGGAATTACCCATGCCGCACCACAGTCAGACTTGATTAAAGCGCCTCAGCTGCCGAATAATCCCCCTCGTGATGGAGATCTTTACAAGATAATAGTAGCGTGAGGCAAGGCCACAAAATGGAGCGCTGAGAGAGTAGATATTCATAGAATCATGCGGCAGAGAAGGAGGCCGCTCCACCCATCGTGCCCGAGCCGGCTCTCTGCAAGAGTTCCCCCATAAGCCCCACTCACCGCACCCCCCCGCTCTTTCCCCACAGCCATGCACGTTTCCCCCTTCAGCTATATATCCAATTCCCTTTTGAAAGTTTTAAAGAATCACCCTCGCAGGCATTGCATTCTTTCACTGCCATAATCGCGGCAGCCAATTTGCGCACAGCAAGATCCCACAAACAGCACATGTGATAATGGCCCAGATCATCTGCGTCAGTGGTGTTAAGGGATAAATGTTGGCCCCAGGACACCGGGGAGAACTCCCCCTTCTCTTCTTCGAAATAATGGCCGTGGGATCTTGTACATCCACCTGAGAGAGCAGACGGTGCCTCGGTTTAACGTCTCATCCGAAAGACGCCACCTTTGACAGTGCAGCACTCCCTCAGTACTGCTCCTCTGACAGTGCGGCGCTCCCTCAGTACTGCCCCTCCGACAGTGCCAAACACTACCGCCACGCTCTTCTGCGCCCACAGAACGTGACGTCAGTCGAGCGTGCACCACCCCGGCAGCGCCCCGGACCGGATAGTGAGTGGCGCCCCCTGCCTTAGTGCCTGCTAGCAACGACAGGTAGAGGGGAACATTTTCAAGTCGGGAAGGGGCTGGGGGAGCGCTATTTAAAGGCGGGCGCTTCCTGCCTTTTCTTGTCGGCAGAATTTTTGGAAGATGCAGGTTGAGAGGGAGAGACACGTCTGGAGAGATTTAATGCTGTCTTAAGGAGTTTTGGCCCTCAGCACCACTTTTGAGGTTCCTAAGCACCCAGCTCTTTCCCTGGGCCTGTCCATTAGTGCTTCCAACACAATTGCGTTAGAGGTCTCTCCAGGCCGAGATTCAAGGCTGCAATGAGCTGGGAGTGGCTGGCCAGCAAAATGGCCCCTCCCCTTTAAGAACTGGATGGCGCCAGTCTGTCTGGCTTCCATGGTAACGGACATCGCCTGAGCTTCGGTAGCGCTCTGAGCTAGTGCCCTGCTCCCCGACGTTAGCGCCTTAAGAGAGGTGTGTAGCGCCTGATTTAACGCTCAAATCACCTCCAGGGGCGAATTTTGCAGTTGGAGGCGATAATTAGCGCCCCAAAATGGGCGATACCCAATTTTTGCCCCATAAGATTCTGAGGGGGATTGACAGGGTAGATGCTGAGAGGATGTTTCCCCTGGCTGGAGAGTCTAGAACTAGGGGGCATAGTCTCAGAATAAGGGGTTGGCCATTTAGGACTGAGATGAGGAGAAATTTCTTCACTCAGAGGGTGGTGAATCTTTGGAATTCTCTGCCCCAGAGGGCTGTGGAGGCTCAGTCGTTGAGTATATTCAAGGCTGAGATCGATAGATTTTTGGACTCTCGGGGAATCAAGGGTTATGGAGATCGTGCAGGAAAGTGGAGACGAGGTGGATGATCAGCTATGATCTCATTGAATGGCGGAGCAGGCTCGAGGGGCCGAATGGCCAACTCCCGCTCCTAATTCTCATGTTCTTACATTAACCAGATATCTATCCAGCTCCTTTTTTAAAGGAGTTCATCGTCTCAGTTTCAATCAGTTTTTTTTGCGTGGAGTCTCCTCAACAGCCACTGCTCCGTGTGGACGAGAAGATCTTCATCAGCTTTCAACCTGCTTCCTGTCAACACTGTTCACGGAAAAGAGAACAGCTCAGCTCAGCCAAGTTACTAATTATATAAACAGAGAGAGATGTAAGTGTCAGACTGAATATAGGTTCATATTATCCTTGGAGAGGCTCCTGAGCTGGTGCCCACACAACCTTCTGCTCGAGGGGATTTCTTTTTGGGCTCCTTTAGTTTTTGAGGAAAGAAATTTAGAAGTTCTATCATCCAATGAGAAAAATCGCTCTGTCGCTGGGCCGACTAAACTTGCATACACTGCAGTTGCTATTAATCTTATAAAGAAAGAACTTGCATTTCTCCAGCGCCTTTCACGGCCCAAAGTGCTTTACAGCCAATGAAGTACTTTTTTGAAGTGTCGTCACTGTTGTAATGTAGGAAATGCGGCAGCGAATTTGCCCACAGCAAGCTCCCACTAACAGCACTGTGATAATGACCAGATAGTCTGTTTTAGTGATGTTGATTGAGGGATAAATATTGGCCCCAGGACACCGGGGAGAACTCCCCCGCTCTTCTTCAAAATCATGGTCATAGGATCTTTTACATCCACTTGAGAGGATAGATGGGGCCTCAGTTTCACATCAAATCCAACAGTGCAGCTCTCCCTCAGCACTGCCCCTCCGACAGTGCGGCGCTCCCTCAGTACTGCCCCTCCGACAGTGCAGCTCTCCCTCAGCACTGCCCCTCCGACAGTGCGGCGCTCCCTCAGTACTGCCCCTCCGACAGTGCGGCGCTCCCTCAGTACTGCCCCTCCGACAGTGCAGCGCTCCCTCAGTACTGCCCCTCCGACAGTGCAGCGCTCCCTCAGTACTGCCCCTCTGTGGTAAACCACTGTTTGTATTCCACTGTGTACATGCCTGGACATGCCTCGGCTGACTCCTCCCACAAGTCCTAGTATAAAGGTGACTGCTCCCCAGCCCTTTGTATTTCTGGACCGGTCGACCACTCGAGGCAGACCTTCATTCTTTTGTTAATAAAAGCCTTTAGTTACTCTCTTAACTCTCAGTCTTTTATGAGTAATTGATAGCGCATCAATTTTATTAACAAAATTTTTATAATGGAGAAGATCCTCACACCAGCATGCCTGGACTTAGATCATCGGGAGGCGGACTCATCCACCAAGTTTACTCACTGGCTTAAGTGTTTTGAAAAATTCCTGACCGCCTCCGCAGCAATCAAATCGGACGAGGACAAACTGGATGTCCTGACCTCCAAAGTGAACCACCGAGTGTACTCGGTCATCCAAGACGTGACCTCGTACGCGGACGCTATCAAGCTCCTCAAGGACCAGTACACGCGCCCAGTGAACGAAGTGTACGCCAGGCACCTTCTGGGGAGTCGTAAACAACAACCTGGGGAATCGACCGTGGAATACCTTCAGGCACTGTCTGTGCTTGGCCGGGCCTGTGGTTGTAAGGATGTAAAGGCCGCCGTGTACACAGAGGAACTTATCCGGGACGCTTTTGTAGCGGGCCACAGATCCAATTACACCCGACAGCGACTGTTGGAGCAGAGTGACCTCGACCTCAACAAGGCCTCTGAACTCGCACTATCATTGGATGCAGCCTACCGGGGCATGGATGCTTACTCCTCTGCACCGTGGACGCCGCGGGGAATGACAGCCTGGGACACGGTAGGACCGCCTCATAGCGCCGTGCCACTGCAGCCACACCCCAGCAACGGCCCAACTACCGCAGCAGTGTCCCAAGGCCAGACAGCAGTGCCCCAAGGCCAGAAATGCTACTTCTGTGGCCAGGCAAAACACCCCAGAGCGCGCTGCCCGGCGAAAAACGCGATCTGCTCGGGCTGCGGGAAGAAGGGACACTACGCTAACGTCTGCAGGGCCAAAGCCACCCCGAACCCCAGCAGCGCCGCGTGTGGGCCATGCGGGCCGCCATCTTGGGCCTCCCCGGCCATGTGCGAACCACCGGTACAGCAGCCATTTTGGACGCCTCCAGCCACATGGGGATCATGGACGCCGCCATCTTGGACGACAACCGGAACACAGCAGGCCCCCAACACCGCCTCATCTGATACCCGCAGCGACACACCGACCCCTACGCTGGCATCCGTTACACTGGACCAAGCGAGACCGCACCAGCTGGCCAGTTCCACAATGGACATTAAGGTAAATGGTCACGATACAATCTGCCTTTTTGACTCTGGGAGCACGGAGAGCTTCATCCACCCTGACACGGTGCGGCGTTGCTCTCTCCCAGTCCTGCCTGCGCACCAGCGGATTTCTATGGCCTCCGAGTCCCAGTCGGCGGACATCGGTGGCTACTGCGTGGTGACACTCGTAGTAGACGGGACTGTGTACGATCATTTTAAACTTCTGGTCCTGCCCGACCTCTGCGCTGCCGTCCTGCTGGGGTTAGATTTTCAGTGCCACCTTAAAAGTGTTACGATGGCGTACGGTGGACCCCTACCCCCACTCACAGTCCGCAGCCAGCAGCTTCCAAATTGCCCGCCGCGCACCAGGTGCAACCTCTCCACACTCAGAGTCACCCCCCCCCCCCCCACTGTTTGCTAACCTCACCCCCGACTGTAAGCCCATCGCCACAAAGAGCAGGTGATACAGTGCCGGGGACAGGGTTTTCATTAAAACCGAAGTGGAGCGGCTCCTGAAGGAAGGGATTATTGAGGGCAGCACCAGCCCCTGGCGAGCCCAGGTTGTGGTCGTTAAGACTGGCGAGAAGCAGCGCCTGGTCATCGACTACAGCCAGACAATAAATCGCTACACCCTGCTGGACGCCTACCCACTCCCCCGCATAGCTGATATGGTCAACCAGATCGCGCAGTACCGCGTCTTCTCGACCATTGACCTGAAATCAGCGTACCACCAGCTCCCTATCCGCCCTGAGGACCGCCAGTATACCGCCTTTGAGGCAAACGGCCGCCTCTATCACTTCCTTAGGGTTCCCTTTGGCGTCACCAACGGGGTCTCCGTCTTCCAAAGGGAGATGGACCGGATGGTAGATCAAAATGCGTTGCAGGCCACTTTCCCATATCTGGACAATGTGACCATCTGCGGCCGTGACTTGCAGGACCATGACGCAAACCTCGAAAAATTCCTCCGCACCGCCCAACTCCTGAACCTGACATATAACAAGGAGAAGTGCATATTCCGCACAAACCGCCTCGCCATCCTTGGCTGTGTTGTGGAACACGGAGTAATCGGCCCCGACCCCGACCGGATGCGTCCCCTTATGGAACTCCCACTGCCCCACTGCCTAAAAGCCCTGAAGAGGTGCCTAGGGTTTTTCTCCTATTACGCCCAGTGGGTCCCCTACTATGCGGACAAGGCCCGTCCGCTGATCAAGTCCACCTCTTTTCCCTTGACGGCAGAGGCCCGCTTAGCCTTCCACCGTATCAAGGAGGACATTGCCAAAGCCACCATGCACGCAGTGGACGAATCCATCCCCTTCCAGGTGGAAAGCGACGCGTCCGACTTTGCCCTGGCCGCTACCCTCAATCAGGCGGGGAGACCCGTGGCCTTCTTTTCACGAACCCTCCAAGGCCCGGAGACCAGACACTCCGCTGTTGAGAAGGAGGCCCAGGCGATTGTGGAGGCTGTGCGTCATTGGAGGCACTACCTGGCCGGAAAACGATTTACCCTGCTCACTGACCAGCGTTCAGTTGCTTTCATGTTTAACAACAAGCAGAGGGGCAAAATCAAAAATGACAAGATCTTGAGGTGGAGAATCGAACTTTCCACCTACAATTACGAGATCTTGTACCGGCCCGGGAAGCTCAATGAACCCCCGGATGCGCTATCGCGTGGCACCTGCGCCAGCGCGCAGATCGATAGACTGCGGGCCCTCCACAATGACCTCTGCCACCCGGGGGTCACCAGGTTCTTCCACTTCATCAAGGCCCACAACCTGCCTTACTCTTTTGAGGAGGTCAGGACCATGACCAGGAACTGCCAAGTCTGCGCTGAGTGCAAACCGCACTTTTATAGACCAGACAGGGCCCACCTGATAAAAGCCACTCGCCCCTTCGAGCGCCTGAGCGTTGATTTTAAAGGGCCTCTCCCCTCCTCCGACCGCAATGTGTACTTCCTCAATATTATTGATGAGTGCTCCCGTTTCCCGTTCGCCATCCCCTGCCCGGACATGACCAGTGCCACGGTCATTAAATGTCTGAACGACCTCTTCACCCTGTTCGGTTTCCCCAGCTATATCCATAGCGACCGGGGCTCATCGTTTATGAGCGACGAACTCCGTCAGTACCTGCTAACTAGGGGTATTGCCACAAGCAGGACCACCAGTTACAACCCCCGGGGGAACGGACAGGTGGAAAGAGAAAATGCGACAGTTTGGAAGGCCGCCCTGCTAGCCTTAAAGTCTAGGGGCCTTCCAACCTCCCGCTGGCAGGATGTGCTCCCCGATGCGCTCCACTCTATTCGGTCACTGCTCTGCACTGCCACTAACGCCACCCCTCATGAGAAAATGTTTGTCTTCCCAAGGAAGTCCACATCGGGGACATCGCTACCGCCATGCCTGACATCCCCAGGGCCGGTCCTACTGAGAAGGCACGTGAGGACCCATAAAACGGACCCCCTGGTCGAGAGGGTCGACCTCCTCCACGCCAACCCCCAGTATGCTTACATTGCATACCCGGACGGGCGGGAGGACACAGTCTCCATAAGAGACCTTGCACCCTCGGGGGCCGCAGTAACCCACTACTCACTACCACCCCCCCCCACGATCCGATATCCAGCCCCAGCAGATGGCAGGCCTGGGCCCCGCGACCCGCTCGACATCTACGAGGACGACACGCCTGTGCCACAGCCCACGCAGGACTCGACGCCGGAAGCGCCACTACCCCTGCCGTCGCCACGCCGATCACAGCGGCAGACAAGACCTCCGGAGAGACTCCAATACACTAACTTTTAATACACTTCACCCCGCCGGACTCAATTTTAAACAAGGGGTGAATGTGGTAAACCACTGTTTGTATTCCACTGTGTACATGCCTGGACATGCCTCGGCTGACTCCTCCCACAAGTCCTAGTATAAAGGTGACTGCTCCCCAGCCCTTTGTATTTCTGGACCGGTCGACCACTCGAGGCAGACCTTCATTCTTTTGTTAATAAAAGCCTTTAGTTACTCTCTTAACTCTCAGTCTTTTATGAGTAATTGATAGCGCATCACCCTCCAACAGTGCGGCGCTCCCTCAGTACTGCCCCTCCGACAGTGCAGCGCTCCCTCAGTACTGCCCCTCCAACAGTGCGGCGCTCCCTCAGTACTGCCCCTCCGACAGTGCGGCGCTCCCTCAGTACTGCCCCTCCGACAGTGCGGCGCTCTCTCAGTACTGCCCCTCCGAAAGTGCGGCGCTCCCTCAATACCGCCCCTCTGACAGTGCGGCGCTCCCTCAGTAACGCCCCTCCGACAGTGCGGCGCTCCCTCGGTACTGCCCCTCCGACAGTGCAGCACTCCCTCAGTACTGCCCCTCTGACAATGCGGCGCTCCCTCAATACTGCCCCTCCGACAGTGCCGCGCTCCCTCAGTACAGCCCCTCCGACAGTGCGGCGCTCCCTCAGTACTGCCCCTCCGACAGTGCGGCGCTCCCTCAGTACTGCCCCTCTGACAGTGCGGCGCTCTCTCAGTACTGCCCCTCCAACAGTGCGGCGCTCCCTCAATACCGCCCCTCTGACAGTGCGGCGCTCCCTCAGTAACGCCCCTCCGACAGTGCAGCGCTCCCTCAGTAACGCCCCTCCGACAGTGCGGCGCTCCCTCGGTACTGCCCCTCTGACAGTGCGGCGCGCCCTCAGTACTGCCCCTCCAACAGTGCGGCGCTCCCTCAGTACTGCCCCTCCAACAGTGCGGCGCTCCCTCAGTACTGCCCCGCTGACAGTGCGGTGCTCTCTCAGTACTGCCCCTCCGACAGTGCTGCGCTCTCTCAGTACTGCCCCTCCGACAGTGCAGCGCCCCCTCAGTACTGCCCCTCCGACAGTGCGGCGCTCCCTCAGTACTGCCCCTCTGACAATGCGGCGCTCCCTCAATACTGCCCCTCCGACAGTGCCGCGCTCCCTCAGTACTGCCCCTCCGACAGTGCAGCGCTCCCTCAGTAACGCCCCTCCGACAGTGTAGCGCTCCCTCAGTACAGCCCCTCCGACAGTGCGGCGCTCCCTCAGTACTGCCCCTCCGACAGTGCGGTGCTCCCTCAGTACAGCCCCTCCGACAGTGCGGCGCTCCCTCAGTACTGCCCCTCCGACAGTGCGGTGCTCCCTCAGTACCGCCCCTCCGACAGTGCGGCGCTCCCTCAGTACCGCCCCTCCGACAGTGCGGCGCTCCCTCAGTACCGCCCCTCCGACAGTGCGGCGCTCCCTCAGTACCGCCCCTCCGACAGTGCGGCGCTCTCTCAGTACTGCCCCTCCGACAGTGCGGCGCTCCCTCAGTACTGCCCCTCCGACAGTGCGGCGCTCCCTCAGTACTGCCCCTCCGACAGTGCGGCGCTCCCTCAGTACTGCCCCTCCGACAGTGCGGCGCTCCCTCAGTACTGCCCCTCCGACAGTGCGGCGCTCCCTCAGTACTGCCCCTCCGACAGTGCGGCGCTCCCTCAGTACTGCCCCTCCGACAGTGCGGCGCTCCCTCAGTACTGCCCCTCCGACAGTGCGGCGCTCCCTCAGTACTGCACTGGAGTGTAAGCCTGGATATTTTGCTCAAGTCTCTGGAACGCTGCTTGAACCCACAACCTTCTGACTCAGGTGAGTGTGCGACCCACAAAGCCATGACTGACACTATTACCAAATCGGAACTGTTCACATTAGCCCCCAAGTGTGGTCAAACCAAGGTCCTATCCAAGTTTAACATAACAGGTTTGAACCCACATCCTTCTAACTTAGAGACAAGAGTGTTGTGACTGAGCCACAGCTGACCCCGTCAGATTATGTAGGTCCAGGTAGGCAACTGAGAACCTGATAGAGAACACACGATCAGCGCTGGACAGTATTAAGAACATTCAGTAACTAAATGGGGCTTGGTGAAACATTAGGGTAACTGATAGCATCTGAGCAGGGCCAGTGATCTGCTGCCGCTGTATTGTGTGTGGAGATGACTATCCACTTACACGAACATGACCCTTTTATACACTTAAGAGGAATGCTGGCTTAACACAGCCTAACATCGTTCCAGGAGAGAGAAACAGATGAGATGTGTGTTGCGCTGTGTCCCTGACAGACCAGACTATCACCTGTGACATGCCTTTCAGAACCAGCATCGACTTGTATTTGTACATTGCTCCCTCAACAAGGGGATAAAGTGCCCAACATCCGCAGCGTTTTGGGGGAGAGCGTTCCAGATTTCCACCACCCATTGTGTGAAGAAGTGCTTCCCGGTATCACCCCTGAACGGCCTGGCTCTAATTTTAAGGATATGCCCCCTAGTTCTGGACTCTCCCCCAAAGGGTCAAAGTGATGGGGTTTTTGAAGACAGGGAGGAAAGTGAGAAAGAATAAATTTGCATATATAGGACACTGGGGAGAACTCCCCTGCTTTTCTTCCAATAGCGGCCATGGGATCTTTTACCTCCACCGGAGAGAGCAGACGGGGCCTCGGTTTAATGTCTCATCCAAAAGACAGCACCTCTGACAGTGCAGCACTCCCTCAGTACTGCCCCTCCGACAGTGCGGCACTCCCTCAGTACTGCCCCTCCAACAGTGCAGCGCTCCCTCAGTACTGTCCCTCCGACAGTGCAGCGCTCCCTCAGTACTGCCCATCCGACAGTGCGGCACTCCCTCAGTACTGCCCCTCCAACAGTGCGGCACTCCCTCAGTACTGCCTCTCCGACAGTGCGGCGCTCCCTCAGTACTGCCCATCCGACAGTGCGGCGCTCCCTCAGTACTGCCACTCCGACAGTGCAGCGCTCCCTCAGTACTGCCCCTCCGACAGTGCAGCACTCCCTCAGTACTGCCCCTCCGACAGTGCGGCACTCCCTCAGTACTGCCCCTCCGACAGTGCGGCGCTCCCTCAGTACTGCCCCTCCGACAGTGTGGCACTCCCTCAGTACTGCACTGGAGTGCCAGCCTAGATTATGTGTTCAGGTCTCTGGAGGGGGAAATTGAACCCACAACCTTTTGGCTCCAAGGCAACAGTGCTACCCACTGAGCAATGGCTGGCACATAATGCACAGTCAGACAGGGACTGGGGTGCTGAGTCAGAACCATACTGCCATCCAGACATTCAGGAACAAGTGTGTTTAAAACCTGGATACAGACAAGAAGAAAATAATGAAGCTGCTCTTCCCTTTGGTCTCCTCGCTCAGTGAATCTGCACCTCATTGAAGACTCCAAGTGCACTGAACTGTCTAACTCTTCCTGCCCAATCATCATCAGATCTCCCTCCAATTTCAAAAGAGATCTGCTGAGCTCGACAGTCAGTGGAATTGTATTTACACCGTGGATCGGATGTGGATTACTCCTCATCATTAAAGCACTCACTAAGAAACTCAGTTCCTTCTTTTCTACCAAAGACATCTTATTCCCTGAACAACCCTTAACTCTTTTTTTTAAAAGACCATTTAAGACTTGAAATGCTGTTCCCATATCTTGGGAGGTCCCTCTAACCACCTTCGTACACTGCTGGAGAGGTTACAAGTGTTCTTGTCTGATTGGCCAGCCCTCTCCCACCGCCATCCTTCTCTCCATGACACCCATTCCTGTTCCCGATTAGATCAATACCACTGTGGTTATTAATCCTCTGAACTTGCTGGGCCCTCTTAAACTGCAAATTCCCCAAACTACTCACTCCTCCTCCTGCTCCCTGTATTGAAATCGAGGTCTCCTACTCCAACTCATTCTATCTCAAGATCTCCAAAAAGGGCGCTCTTCACCTCCCTCAGTCTATCCTTCCTCTGACAAAACCCAAAACTTGGCATCACTTCATAACTGACCTCATATTCTATCCTAATCTTTACAAGGATGATACCAAAAATTAGAGGTTATAACTCTCAGGAAAGACTGAACCGTGAGGCTCTTTTCTCCAGAGAAGGCCTGATAGAGGTCTCTAAGTTTATGAAGGGGTTCGATAGGGTCGGCGTAGAGAAGATTTTGAGGAGAATAGCACAGATACATTGAAGCCGAAGCTAAAGGAAGAACTCACATTTCTACAGCGCCTTTTACGACCTCAGTACGTCCCAAAGCGCTTTCCAGCCAATTAAGTACTTTTGAAGTGGAGTCACTGTTGTAATGTAGGAAACGAGGCAGCCAATTTGTGCACAGCAAGACCCCACTAACAGCAATGTGATAATGACCAGATAATCTGTTTTTAGCGATGTTGGTTGAGGGATAAATATTGGCCAAAACACCGGGGATAACGCCCCTGCTCTTCTTCAAGATAGAAGCATAGGATCTTTTACGTCCACCTGAGAGGGCAGACAGTTTAACGTCACATCCAAAAGACGGCACCTCTGACAGTGCAGCACTCCCTCAGTACTGCACTGAGAGTGTCAGCCTAGATATTATACACAAGTCTCTGGAGTGGGACTTGAACCCACAACCTTCATGATCTCAGGGGTGAGTGTGCTACCCACTGAGCCACAGCTGACACAATGGCCCAGAAATTTGGGTCGGGGGCTTCCCGCGGGTGCAAGCCCCCGACCTGCACTTACCTAGCGTGCCGGCCGTTGAGCTGTGGGCCCGTGTGATTCCGATCCTGGGCCTGCTCCAACTGCCGGCGCGCAGTGCTTGTGTATCCCAGGGGCGCAGTTAGTTCGCAGCGTCCCCTGGGATCACGTGGGCCATGGGGAGCCAATGGTAGCAGGGAATCTGTATTCATAAATTTGACAGGAAGACCTATCAAATCTATGAGTACAATTCAGCCCCAAAACATAACTAAAACTTCAAATAATTTTTTTTTAAATTTTTTTTTTTTAAAAACATCACATTTTTAAAATAACTATTTTAAACAATAATTTAAATTTTTGAAAAAATTAATTACAGTTTCTTTAAAGCATTTAAAAATAATAAACCTGTGGAAAAAATGTTTGAATTTTACTTAATTCACCACTTACCTTGTTAAAAGCAGGCCTTGCGACTGCTTTTTACAAGCGTAGCTCCTGGAGACTTACCCTCCCGGAGAGACCTGCAAAAAAAACGGAAGTTCCAGGCGCAGGCGCTGCCTCTCCGGCGCACGCGTTCGACCTGTGAACCCCTTCCTTTAAGGGAATGGAAGTTCCGGTTTCCCGCGCATGCACGAAACCGGCACTTTGGTTGGGCCTACGCGTGAGTATCCAGCGCGTGCTCACCCGTGGGGACCCGAATTTCTGGCCCCAAAGTACATGCGGGACAAAGGAACAGAAGGATATGCTGATAGGGTGAGATGAAGAGGGGTGGGAGGAGGCTGGTGTGGAGCCCCAGCACGGACCTTTTGGGCCGAATGGCCTGTTTCTGTGCTGTAAATTCTATCTAACCTAAGCTCTTCTGGCTTGAACCTTCACCTTGGTTTCTCAATTTAAATAAAATCTGTTAATCACGGGTCACCGAGTCCCGTTCGCCCATCACCCTCTGTGCTCGCTGACCTACACTGGCTCCCGGTCCAGCAACACCTCAATTTTAAAGTTCTCAATCTTGTTTTCAAATTTTTCCATGGCCTCGCCCTCCCTATCTCTGTAATCTCCTTCAGCCCTACAACCCTCCGAGATCTCTGCGCTCCTCCAATTCCGGCCTCTTGCGCATCCCCCGATTTCCATCGCTGCACCATTGGCGGCCGTGCCTTCAGCTGCCTGGGCCCCGAGCTCTGGAATTCCCTCCCTAAACCTCTCCGCCTCTCTCTCCTCCTTTAAGACGCTCCTTAAAACCGACCTCTTTGACCAAGCTTTTGGTCACCTGCCCTAATATCTCCTTATGTGGCTCGGTGTCAAATTTTGTTTGATAATCGCTCCTGTGAAGCACCTTGGGACGTTTTACTACATTAAAGGTGCTATATAAATGCACGTTGTCGTTGCTGTAACTTGCCTTGTACAGTCAATTCTAGAATGAACTTGCAATGAAATATCACCGTCTGAATGTTCCAAAGCTCTTCACAGCCAATGAATGACTTGTGAAGCGCAGTCACTGTGGTTGCGTTGGTGGATACGGCAGCCAATCTTACGCACAGTAAGATCCCACAAACAGGTAGGGAGATGAGCGAGGAGTTAATCTGATTTGAGGCAGGGATGTCGCTCGGACATGTTGGCTAGAAAACAAAATGAAGCTGAGCTGGGTTTGTGGGGAGGCCTGAAAGGGTTACAGCGTGTTGCATTTAATCTGAAACCAAATATATTTCATTAAGTAATTGAAGGATTCTTGACCCATCGCAGTCGCTGGATTTGCTTGCTATCTGTTTATTGCGTTGGGTGTAATTGCCAACATAAAAATGAATAATTTATTCCTTTTTAGCCTTCAATCCTAGCCATCGCCTTTGACAGTCAGCTCGGACCCTGACTAAATATAGCTCGAACCAGCCACTCAGTGAACACCCCCTCCTCTCAGCCCAGAACCAAAAAAAGCCAGGGTGGAATTAAAATAGAATCTTCTTTAAAAAGCATTTATCTGCCTGACAAAATGGATTGAAAGCCTCAGCACTTAGCGATAATTTCTTTCCCCAGTTACTTGATACCCGTCAGTTCTGTAAACTGAGAGATTTTTCAGTTTTTAACTCTTTTCAGCATGTCTGGGTGAAAAATAAATGTGAACAGTTACACAGTGAGTGACCCTTACCCTGAATAAACAGTGACTCTGTACAGTTACACAGTGAGTGACCCTTACACTGAATAAACAGTGACTCTGTACAGTTACACCGTGAGTGACCCTTACCCTGAATAAACAGTGACTCTGTACAGTTACGCAGTGAGTGACCCTTACCCTGAATAAACAGTGACTCTGTACAGTTAGAGTGACCCTTACCCTGAATAAACAGTGACTCTGTACAGTTACAGTGAGTGACCCTTACCCTGAATAAACAGTGACTCTGTACAGTTACACAGTGAGTGACCCTTACCCTGAATAAACAGTGACTCTGTACAGTTACAGTGAGTGACCCTGACCCTGAATAAACAGTGACTCTGTGCAGTTACAGTGAGTGACCCTTACCCTGAATAAACAGTGACTCTGTGCAGTTACAGTGAGTGACCCTTACCGTGAATAAACAGTGACTCTGTACAGTTACACAGTGAGTGACCCTTACCCTGAATAAACAGTGACTCTGTACAGTTACACAATGAGTGACCCTTACCCTGAATAAACAGTGACTCTGTACAGTTACAGTGAGTGACCCTTACCCTGAATAAACAGTGACTCTGTACAGTTACACAGTGAGTGACCCTTACCCTGAATAAACAGTGACTCTGTACAGTTAGTGAGTGACCCTTACCCTGAATAAACAGTGACTCTGTACAGTGAGTGACCCTTACCCTGAATAAACAGTGACTCTGTACAGTTACAGAGTGAGTGACCCTTACCCTGAATAAACAGTGACTCTGTACAGTTACACAGTGAGTGACCCTTACACTGAATAAACAGTGACTCTGTACAGTTACACAGTGAGTGACCCTTACCCTGAATAAACAGTGACTCTGTACAGTTACAGTGAGTGACCCTTACCCTGAATAAACAGTGACTCTGTACAGTTAGTGAGTGACCCTTACCCTGAATAAACAGTGACTCTGTACAGTTACACAGTGAGTGACCCTTACCCTGAATAAACAGTGACTCTGTACAGTTAGTGAGTGACCCTTACCCTGAATAAACAGTGACTCTGTACAGTGAGTGACCCTTACCCTGAATAAACAGTGACTCTGTACAGTTACAGAGTGAGTGACCCTTACCCTGAATAAACAGTGAGTCTGTACAGTTACAGTGAGTGACCCTTACCCTGAATAAACAGTGACTCTGTGCAGTTACAGTGAGTGACCCTTACCCTGAATAAACAGTGACACTGTACAGTTACACAGTGAGTGACTCTTACCCTGAATAAACAGTGACTGTGTACAGTTACAGTGAGCGACCCTTACACTGAATAAACAGTGACTCTGTACAGTTACAGTGAGTGACCCTTGTAGTGTATGTAACGTTCCACCTTTAAGAGAACTATTTTAAGGGTTGCACTACTTTATCTTGGCTACTGTATACTGTAATACCGGTGGTGACCACACCGGTATATAAGTGCTGTGTAAGGATTTATTGGGCAGATTCGCCCTGACCTTCGAATAGTAAAGCCCTGTTAAAGTTACTCTTGTAGTCTGTGTATTAATTCACCATATAACCCACAGACTTTACAGTGGCGACGAGTTCGATCTTACCCTGCGGCAGCGATACATCTGAAGCAGTTAACGAGCGTCGAGAGGAGGCACCCGCCCTCGTCATTCTGCTGAGAGAAGACTCGAGTCTGCAGAGCAAGGAAGAAGGAAGAATTCAGACACGAAGCCTTCCATCAGCAACAGGCAGTGATCGTCCCTTCTGCCACGGTGGTGAGTGAGCCGATCAGCCACGAGAAGCAAGTCGGCCACGTTGACTGTGAGTAGGGGGAAAATTAAAAAAAAGAACGGAGGAAGGGCGGTGAACTCGACCACGGTCGGGGGGGAAAGGAGCCGGACAGAAGTCGGGCCCAGAGGCGCTGAGACTGGGGCAGCGTGGGGCACGGAAGCCACAGTGCAAGCGGGAACGCAGCCGGTGTGAGAGACCGGGCTACCAGCGGGAACGCAGCCGGTGTGAGAGACCGGGCTACAAGCGGGCTGGGAGACGCAACAGCGTCGTGAGACAGCTCGACCACGACCGGCGAAAGGCCGGGCAGCTGTGACCGGGATCGTAAGGCGCGGGAAGAAATAAAAAGAAGAAACCGCGGAGAACTCAGCCGCAGCCGGGGGAGGAAAGGACCGGACTGCGAGAGGGCTGGGAGGCGCGATTGGAAGCCGCTGAGGGAGAGACAAAGCCCGAGCGAGCGGGAGAGAGAGCCGAGCGAGGGAGACCGAGGAGATTCAGCCAGCGGCTGGAACTGTTCGCCGTCAACGGGTTGTCCCCAGCGCCGGTTGCCCTGCCGAGAAAAGGGAACAAAGAACGCACTGAAGCCGGTGCGCAGGCTGCGAACCCCGAAAGCCAGCGGTCGTCGCCCGAGGGAAAAGCTTACCCCTCCCGCCAGTAGGCGGAGAAGAAGACAGGAGCGGGAAACCGCCATTTTGAAAGTGGGCGGGGAAGAAGACAAGCGCGGGAAACCGCCATTTTTGGAAAAAAAAAAGTTAAAGAAAAATTTCGTTGTTGTTTCTCAGGAAGATTGTGAAGATGCCTAAGCGTGGCAACATCAACGAATTCGATTCTGATGTGGAAGATTGGACCACGTATGTAGAACGCATCGAGATATATTGTAAGGTCAATAAGATAGCAAATTATGATAAAGCTCTAACCTTACTAAACTCAATGGGTGCGAAGACATACGGGTTATTGAAGCATCTTCTATCACCAGCTAAACCGGCGGATCATTCTTTCGCTAATATTGTTGCTGTCCTGAAGGATCATGTGAACCCCACACCGCTGATGTTAGCGAAACGAGCTAAATTTTACGGGAGAACGCAACTAAAGGAGGAAAGCAACGCGGAGTACCTGGTTGAACTGCGTAGGCTAGCAAAATACTGTCAGTTTGGGGTAAATCTGACAGAGGCACTGAGAGACAAGTTCGTGTGCGGGATGTCGAAGGAAGGAACACAAAAGCGACTGCTCGAAGAGAACGATCTTACACTTGATAAGGCTGTCCTTATTGCAGCATCGCACGAAGCCGCAGCGAGAGGCACGGCGGAAATGCAGCTGAAGACAGCGGTACTCAGTGTGGATCAAATGACTTCGGGTACAACGAAATGTTACCGTTGTGGGAAGACAACACACGACCAGAACCAATGCTGCCAGCATTTTCGCACAGAAGAGAACAGCTGTCAGTGTGCCGAGGAACCTTGATGTGTGGATCTAGAGTGGTGATTCCACCCAAACTCCAGCAGAAAGTACTAAAGGAGCTTCACGAGGGGCATCTGGGTGGAGTGAAAATGAAGAACCTAGCCAGAGCGTTTGTGTGGTGGCCAGGTATTGATGGAGACATCGAAGAAATAACCAAGAGCTGTCTAGGATGCCAGAAGGTCCAAAACGCGCCACCACAAGCTCCTCTGCATCCATGGGAGTGGCCCTCATCTCCATGGCAAAGGGTACATATCGACTTTGCTGGTCCATTTATGGACTCAATGTTTTTAATCGCAGTGGATGCACACTCCAAGTGGCCGGAGGTAATAAAAATGTCCTCCACCACCACGGAAAAAACCATCACAGTATTAAGGACCATATTTGCCAGGAATGGGCTGCCGGAACAGATCTGTTCTGATAATGGACCGCAATTTGTGTCCGAAGAATTCAGGAAGTTCTTAAAAAGCAATGGGGTCAAGCACTATACGTCCGCCCCATACCATCCCGCCACCAATGGATTAGCTGAAAGGTTTGTCCAGACCTTCAAGAAGGCCATAAAGGCCATGGGTAATGAAGACATAAATCTACAACATAAGGTAGATAACTTCTTGTTGGCGTACAGGAATGCAACACATGCGGTCACAAACCAAACTCCCGCCATGATGTTTTTCAATAGAAGAATAAGATGCCGGCTGGATTTGATTAAGCCAAACGTCAGAAGGGACGTAGAGAACCGGCAATTTCAAGGCATGAATGAAAGGCCAACTAGATCCTTTCAGATAGGTCAACAAGTTTTGGCCCGGGACTACCGTACCGAGAAATGGCAGCCGGGAACTATTAGAAAAAGGCTAGGACCGTTGATGTATACCGTGGACATTGGTGAAAGCATAATAAGGCGCCATGTTGACCAGATCATAGAATCATCCACAAAGGCCCAACCTACTCCACAACTCTATACGTCTAATGTTGAAGCAGAGATACCCAGAGCATCTACCTCCGATCCGGTAATACTGGAATCCGATGAACCTGAAACGGTCCTTCAAGCCGAATCGACCTTGCCAGAAGAACCTACTACACCACCGAAAACGACTACACCACCGAGGCGTTATCCGGACAGAGTCCGGAAGCCTCCAGAGAGACTGAATCTGTGAACTGTTTCACATAAAGTTGTATATATGTTAAGATGTTATATTAATGGGAATATGTATATATTGTTAACCTAAAAAGGGAGGATTGTAGTGTATGTAACGTTCCACCTTTAAGAGAACTATTTTAAGGGTTGCACTACTTTATCTTGGCTACTGCATACTGTAATACCGGTGGTGACCACACCGGTATATAAGTGCTGTGTAAGGATATATTGGGCAGATTCGCCCTGACCTTCGAATAGTAAAGTCCTGTTAAAGTTACTCTTGTAGTCTGTGTATTAATTCACCATATAACCCACAGACTTTACAACCCTTACCCTGAATAAACAGTAACTCTGTACAGTTAGTGAGTGACCCTTACTCTGAATAAACAGTGACTCTGTACAGTTACACAGTGAGAGACCCTTACCCTGCTGAATAAAAATACAATCAGTGCAAAGCTGTCTCAAGTATACAAGCAATGCGGTTGAGGACACAGAGACTCTGAGTTCAGGTTGCCAACTCTGGTTGGGCATATTGCTGGAGGTCACGGCCGCACACAATCATACGGCCTTTTCCCCATCGCTAATATTTTTGTGACTAGTGAATAAAAGTGTTCAAAGAATATAAGTTAAAAATTACACCCTGAGATTTTTCTCCCGGGTGTTGCTCGCTGCCGTGTCCTGGAGATTAATCTAGAATTCCTGGAGACTCCAGGGCAATCCTGAAGGGTTGGCAACCTGACACCGAGCTAAATCAGATCTCTCACCAGGTGAACAGAGGTCCAAGAGAAAGAGCCTGAGAGTTAAGACAGCCTCAAAATACAATAACTTGCCGTACAAAGCAGAATAATAAGTGAGAAATAAACTGTAATGTACAAAATAAACATTAAGATGGTTAAACATTTCATCCAGCTAATCCAAAGAGTGCATTGGTAGGTCAGTGGATAGCACACTCATCAATCAGTTAGAGAGTCGTGGGTTCAGGGTCCCACTCCAGAGACTTGAACCCATAATCGAGGCTATCACTCCAGTGCAGTACTGAGGGAGCGCCGCACTGTCGGAGGTCAGTACTGAGGGAGCGCCGCACTGTCGGAGGGTCAGTACTGAGGGAGTGCTGCACTGTCGGAGGGGCAGTACTGAGGGAGCGCCGCATTGTCGGAGGGGTAGTACTGAGGGAGCGCCGCATTGTCGGAGGGGCAGTACTGAGGGAGTGCCGCATTGTCGGAGGGGCAGTACTGAGGGAGCGCCGCACTGTCGGAGGGGCAGTACTGAGGGAGCGCCGCATTGTCGGAGGGGCAGTGCTGAGGGAGCGCCGCACTGTCGGAGGGCCAGTACTGAGGGAGTGCCGCACTGTCGGAGACGTCGACTTTCAGATGAGACATTAAACCAAGGCCCCGTCTGCTCTCAGGTGGACGTAAAGGTTCCCAGGGCCCTATTTTGAAGAAGAGCAGGGGGGGCAGTTGTTCCCGGTGTCCTGGGCCAATATTTATCCCTCAACCAACATCACTAAAAACAGATTATCTGGTCGTTATGACATTGCTGTTTGTGGGAGCTTGCTGTGCGCAAATTGGCTGCCGCATTTCCTACATTACAACAGTGACTACATTTCAAAAAGTACTTCATTGGCTGTAAAGCGCTTTGGGACGTCCAGTGGTTGTAAAAGGCACTATAGAAATGCAAATCTGTCTTTCTTTGGTATCAGTAGCTTTAAGTGGAGCAGAGGGGATGGTGAGGGGAAGTGATTCTGGCCTATTTGGTGTCGGTGGGAGATTGCTATTGAGACAGAAATGTCTCTCTGATAGCCCAGCGAGTAAACGCACAAACTGCTGTGGGACGGAGCCAAGCAGACCAGCAGGTTTCAGGACCATGGGCTGAGGGCAGGTGGCTGATCACAGCGGG
Source organism: Somniosus microcephalus (assembly GCF_052327205.1). Classification (NCBI taxonomy): domain Eukaryota; kingdom Metazoa; phylum Chordata; class Chondrichthyes; order Squaliformes; family Somniosidae; genus Somniosus; species Somniosus microcephalus. The sequence continues at coordinate 4,275,459 of NC_140999.1, forward strand.
GATAGCTGCAGGGGTCCTTGGCATCTCAGAGTCACAGAGCCAGCAGAATTGGCCCAGCTCCCATTCAGATTCGATTCCCTGGTCGGAAGTGCTGAGAGAGAGCGAGAGGGGGGGGAGAGAGGGGGGGAGAGAGGGAGGGAGGGAGAGAGGGAGGGAGGGAGAGAGGGAGGGAGGGAGAGAGGGAGGGAGGGAAGGAAAGAGTGAGGGAGAGGGAAGGAGAGAGAGAGAGGGAAGGAGCGAGAGGGAGAGAGAGAGAATGGTGCAGCAACACAGGCCATGCAATGAAGATCCTGAACAAAGAATCCCTTGGAAGCCCCAAATGGCTTGTGATCCACACAGGCACAAATGACCTACGCACCCTACGGGAAGGCACTGCTAGAGCAGTGAGCAGGATGGCGGAAAAGGCCAGCAGGGAATTCCCCGAGGCGCGGATCGTGATCTCCACACTACTGCCCAGAAAGGACACCCCAGCCTATGTAATCCACAACACCAACAGGGAGATCGACACGCGATGTACTGCCCTCCCCAACGTCTACCTGGCCCATCACCCAAACATCAACACAAGGGACCTCTATGACGAAATACATCTACTCAAACAGCGGATGTGGATCTTCGCAAAAAACCTCATAAACACTGCCAAAAGACGCACCCCTCCCACCCCCTCTACCATTGGGAGCCCTAACCCAAACAGGACCACCACTGTCCCCCACCCCCCTATACAAAACCAACAACAGAACCGTGCTTTTGTACCTGACCCCAGACCCCCCTCTAGACCACAGACTGTAGACCAAGAACTGAGAAAGATCAGGACGATGTTAAGCACCTATGATGGAAAGCCGGAGAGGAATGCACTAAATTATTAATATTGTTATTTTATCATTACCATTACTATTATTAGATAGCAGTATGTGCATGCCTCATGAAATTTATACTAAATCGTCATTTAGCATTATAGAAACTAGTGTTTTCACACTCGTCCCACAAAATAGGTCCATTTTATTTCGTTATTTGAACTATATAAATGCGTTCTTTCCACATAAGCTGCTGGAATATCCAGAGTCTCCGCTCCTCAACTTTTGGGATGAAGAGTACAGACCCTGAATTCCTAAAAGCTATAAAAGACATTGATATAATTGTGTTAACAGAAACATGGTGCCAAAAGGACGTGCCCACCCACTGTCCTCCAATGTACCATGAAATCATTGTGCCCTCAGTAAAGAACACTAAGACACGCAAGGGCAGAACCTCCGGGGGAATCTTGTTGTGGTATAAAGGAGAACTGGACAAACACATCTCACCGATAAAACAGGGAAAATCACATGTATGGCTAAAATTAGATAAAAATATAGGAATAACAAAAAAAGATGTCTACTTATGTGCGATCTACATACCTCCAATAGAATCGCCATATTTTGAAGAGGAGTTATTTGATACTCTCCACATGGAAATCAGCCATTTCCAGTCCAAAGGAAAGGTGCTACTATGTGGGGACCTAAATGCAAGGACCGGATGTGAACCCGACTTCATAGACCCACAGGGCAACAACCATGTGTTTGGCCAGACCCCTTTATATGTCACACCAGCCATCGCAAATCGGAACAACCTTGTCTGTGAAATAAATAAAAGCGGTAGGGAGGTAGTGCAACTCTGCCGAGCCTTAGGCCTGTACATAGTTAACGGTAGGTTCAGAGGGGACTCCTTAGGGAGACTCACATATTCCTCAACTCTTGGGTCTAGTGTGGTGGATTATACAATCACTGACCTGGACCCCTGCGATATCAACGCATTCACTGTCAGGCAGCAATCCCCCCTCTCAGACCATAACCAAATAAATGTGTACCTTAAACTTTCTGCCCAAACTACAGACACAAAAAAGGAACCCAGTAAGCTCCATAAAATAAACCAGACATACAGATGGGCCCCAGACAGTGGAGATAAATTCATCACAGCACTAAATTCACCTGATCTCACAAGTAAAATATCAAAATTTAAAGAAAATCTATATGAGATCACCAGAGATGGTGTAAACATGGCCATAGATGATATAAATATGATCTTCCATGAGGCAGCTGTAAAAGCCGACCTTGTGAAACAGAAGAGGAAACGTTACAAAAGACAAAATAAAAATGAGAAATGGTTTGACCACGAATGCAAAAATGCCAGAAAAGACCTGAGAAAAATATCAAACCAAAAGCATCGCCAACCAAACAATCCAGACCTACGTATTAGATACAATGAGACCCTCAAAAGATATAAACACACCATTAGGAACAAAACACAAAATTATACCCACAAAATACTCGAAGAAATTGAAAACTCCATTAATCCAAATCAATTCTGGGATATGTGGAATAACCTGAGTACAACACAATTGCAAGCATTACCAATCCAAGATGGCGACATCTGGAGAACACATTTTGAAAACCTCTACAAAGACATCCCAATAAACGAAACAAACCCAAGTCAACATCATGTCACAGAAAAACTCCACACATTAGAAGCAACAATTAAAGACAACCAAAACCCTCTAGACTCCCCAATCACATGGAAAGAACTAGCCACAAAAACAAAATCTCTCCACCTAAAGAAAGCCTGTGGTCCAGACAACATCAAAAATGAAATGCTCAAGTTCAGTAATATGGAGATGCAGGGTGCTGTACTCAAGTTATTCAACATCATATTGCGTTCAGGCTGTTTTCCCGATATCTGGTGCCAAGGACTCATCTCTCCCATATATAAAAGTGGAAACAAATCAGACCCAAATAACTACCGCGGCATCTGTGTCAACAGTTGTCTAGGGAAGTTATTCTGCAGTATTCTAAATAGTAGATTACTGGATTTTCTTAACAAACATAATATCCTTAGAAAAAATCAAATAGGCTTTCTTCCAAAACACCGCACCACCGACCATATCTATACCCTTCACACTCTCATTGAAAAACATATACACCAAACAAAAAATGGGAAAATATTCGCTTGTTTCATTGACTTCAAGAAAGCCTTTGACTCTATCTGGCACGAAGGGCTCTATTATAAACTTCTTCAGTGTGGAATAGGGGGCAAAGTCTATGACCTTATTAAATCGATGTATCTGAAAAATAAATGCGGTGTCAAAATTGGAGACAAATGCACCGGTTTCTTCACCCAGAGAAGAGGCGTCCAGCAGGGCTGCAATTTGAGCCCGACCCTGTTCAACATATACATAAATGAATTAGCAGACATGCTGGAGCAAAGCGAGTCACCGGGTCTCTGTCTCCTGGATGGAGAAGTGAAATCCCTGTTCTATGCGGACGACCTGGTTCTGCTGTCTCCCACAGAACAGGGATTACAGCAACAATTAGACCTACTCGACAAATACTGCCAAAATTGGGCCCTAACAGTAAATCTAAAGAAAACCAACATCATGATTTTTCAAAAAAGGCCCAGGTGTCAGGAAAACAAATACCAGTTTACTCTCAGTGATACCATCATAGGACACACTATGAGCTACACTTACCTTGGTCTAACCATTACAGCATCAGGGAGCTTCAGCATAGCAGTGAATGCACTAAAAGAAAAAGCCCAAAGAGCAATAAAAAGAAAATTCTACAACATCCAAATCCCAATCAAAATCTGGCTCAAAATATTTGACAGCATAATCCTGCCCATTGCGCTGTACGGTAGTGAAGTATGGGGCCCGCTCAATCACCATAGCTACACTAAATGGGAAAAACACACAATAGAAGCCCTACATGCAGAATTTTGCCGAAGCATTCTTCGCACCCAAAGGAAAACACCAACAAATGCATGCAGAGCCGAACTAGGCAGATACCCACTGATAATAAACATCCAAAAACGAGCACTAAACTTCCTAAATCACCTCAAATCTAGCTCCCCAGACACCCTTCATTTTAAAGCCTTCCAGACCCAAGAGCTAAACCCAGAAAAGAGTCCCCTGAGTCAGCTGCTACTGAAACTAAGTACTCCTACTCAGCCAGACCCTGACCAGTCCCAGACCAACACTGCCGTCCAAACACCAATCCGAGTGAACCAAATCATTAAACAATGCAAAGAAACCTACCTGGAACATTGGAACAAAATAACCAAAAGCCAAAGCAGATTAGAATGTTACCGGGCCCTAAAAAGAGAATATAAACTGGCAGACTATCTCTCGAACATCAGAGACACAAAACAGAGACAGACCCTCACCAGGTACAGACTAAGCGACCACCAACTGGCAATTGAAAAAGGAAGATACAAGAAATCCTGGCAGCCTAGAGAGAATAGAATATGTGATCAATGTCTGGCCGGCGAGGTTGAGACAGAGATGCATTTCCTCCTAAAATGCGAAAAATTCAACACAACAAGAAACATATTATTTGACAAGCTCAGCCAAACAACCCCAGATTTCAAAGAATTGGATGACCTGTCAAAATTAAGATTAGTCCTGGGAGAAGGAGACAGACCATACCTTGGTGCCAAATATGTAACAACATGTCACAACCTGAGGACTGTTTAAAATTAATACTGAATGTACCCAACGATGTTCAACGACTGTTTAAATTAATATTGTTTAAACTAATATTGTATGTACCCAACGAAGGTCAAAATTGTTTGACACCTACAGAATGTTGGAAAACTGTACTTTTTGTTATGTAAGCTTTGGCAATATGGTTCCCTGTAAACTTTCATGCCAATAAAGCATTTGAATTGAATTGAATTGAAAAATTGAAGAGAGAGGGGGAGAGAGAGAGGGGGAGAGAGAGAGGGGAAGAGAGAGAGGGGGAGAGAGAGAGGGGGAGAGAGAGGGGGAAGAGAGAGAGGGGGAGAGAGAGAGGGGGAGAGAGAGAGAGGGGGAGAGAGAGAGAGGGGGAGAGAGAGAGAGAGGGGGAGAGAGAGAGGGAGAGAGAGAGGGGGAAAGAGAGAGAGAGGGGGGGAGAGAGAGGGGGAGAGAGAGAGGGGGAGAGAGAGAGGGGGAGAGAGAGGGGGAAAAAGAGGGGGGGAAAAAGAGAGGGGGAAAAAGAGAGGGGGAAAAAGAGAGGGGGGAAAAGAGAGGGGGGAAAAGAGAGGGGGGAAAAGAGAGGGGGGAAAGAGAGGGGGGAAAGAGAGGGGGGAAAAGAGAGGGGGGAAAAGAGAGGGGGAAAAGAGAGGGGGAAAAGAGAGGGGGGAAAAGAGAGGGGGAAAAAGAGAGGGGGAAAAAGAGAGGGGGAAAAAGAGAGGGGGAAAAAGAGAGGGGGAAAAAGAGAGGGGGGGAAAGAGAGGGGGGGAAAGAGAGGGGGGAAAAGAGGGGGGGGAAAAGAGAGGGGGAAAAAGAGAGGGGGAAAAAGAGAGGGGGAAAAAGAGAGGGGGAAAGGGAGGGGGAAAGGGAGGGGGAAAGAGAGAGGGGGAAAGAGAGAGGGGGAGGTTGACTGAGGGTATTCTTCTTTATGGTCAGCTCTTGGCATTTCAGGGCGTCGTAGTGATAGCATTGGGGATTGCTCATTTGTAGGTGATTCCAAAATTTGGTGGCTCTTTTTTGGATAGTGATTATTAATGGAATTGGCCTAGTTCCGCCCTGCATGCATTGTTTACTGTTTTCCTTTGAGTCCGGAGGATACTTTTACAGAATTCTGCATGTAGGATCTCAATTGGGTGTTTGTCCCATTTTGCAAATTCTTGTCGAGTTAGCAGTCCCCATACCTCACTGCCATAGAGTGCAATTGGTTCAATTACTGATATGAAAATTTTGAGCCAAATGCTAATTGGGATTTCTATTTGGATTGATTTTTTGATGGCATAGAAAGCCCTTCTTGCTTTCTCTTTCAGTTCATTCACAGCCAGTTTGAAGTTTCCCGTAGAACTGATTTTTAAGCCCAAGTATGTGTAGTTAGTGGTTTGTTCAATTTTGGTTGTTCCTACTGTGAAATTTATTTTGGGTCCCTGATGTTTGGATCTTTGCTGGAACACAAGGACTTTGGTTTTTTGGGGATTTATTGTCAGGGCCCAAGTCTGGCAGTACGACTCCAGCAGGTCCAGGTTTTGCTGTAGCCCCTCTTTAGTAGGTGACAGCAGAACCAGGTCGTCTGCATAGAGGAGGAATTTAACCTTGGATTCATATAGGGTGAGGCCGGGTGCTGTAGATTGTTCAAGTAGTTTTGCCAATCCATTTATGTAAATATTAAAGAGTGTCGGTGAGATTGGCGAGCCCTGCGTCACCCCCCGCCCCTGTGGGAAGTATTTTGTTTGTTTGTCTCCAATTTTAACTGCACATTTGTTGTTTGTATACATTGATTTAATTACATCATATGTTTTCCCTCCTACCCCGCTTTCGATAAGTTTCAGGAATAAACCGTCATGCCAGATGGAGTCGAAAGCCTTTTGGAAATCTACAAAGCATGCGTAGATTTTGCTTTTGTTATGGTGAACGTGTTTGTCAATTAGGGTCTGTAGGGTGAAGATATGATCGGATGTTCTATAGTTTGGCAGGAATCCAATTTGGCTTTTACTCAAGACATTGTGCTCCTCAAGGAAGTTTATAAGTCTTTTGTTTATGATGCTACAGAATACCTTCCCCAGGTTACTGTTTACACAGATGCCTCGATAGTTGTTTGGGTCGATTTTGTCCCCACTTTTGTATATGGGCGTTATGAGTCCTTTGTTCCAGATATCAGGGAAATAACCGACACTCAGAACCAAGTTGAAGAGTTTTAGGATAGCCAGTTTCATTTTGTTGTCTGTGTGTTTAATCATCTCGCTTAGTAAATAGAAATCCCAATTAGCATTTGGCTCAAAATTTTCATATCAGTAATTGAACCAATTGCACTCTATGGCAGTGAGGTATGGGGACCGCTAACTCAACAAGAATTTGCAAAATGGGACAAACACCCAATTGAGATCCTACATGCAGAATTCTGTAAAAGTATCCTCCGGACTCAAAGGAAAACAGTAAACAATGCATGCAGGGCGGAACTAGGCCAATATCCATTAATAATCACTATCCAAAAAAGAGCCACCAAATTTTGGAATCACCTACAAATGAGCAATCCCCAATGCTATCACTACGACGCCCTGAAATGCCAAGAGCTGACCATAAAGAAGAATACCCTCAGTCAACTAGTCCTGGGACTCAGTGAAGTAACTACTAACAATACTAACAATAACCAGCCCCAGGACAGTGACAGGGTAACACAAAGAATTCGACCCAACACAATCGTCGCTAAGCAAAAGGAAAAATATCTGACATATTGGGCAGAAACAACAAAAACCCAAAGCAAACTCAATTGCTACTTGGCCCTAAACAGACAATACAACATAGCTGATTACCTGACCATGGTAAAGGATAACAAACTGAGAAGAACCTTGACAAGGTACAGACTTAGCGAACATAGCCTAGCGATCGAAAAAGGCAGACACAGGCAGACCAGGCTACCAAGAGAAGACAGGATATGCTCTCACTGCAGTCAGGGAGTAGTGGAGACAGAGATGCACTTCCTCACAGCCTGCGGAAAATATCAGGGCATCAGGGAGAATTTCTACCAAAAATTCTCACAAATATGCCCTGATTTCAGAAATCTGAATGACAACCAAAAACTCCCATTCCTACTGGGAGAGGAGAGAAGCTGTATAACACTGGCGGCACACTATGTTACAGCTTGCCATGAACAGAGGGACAAACAGTAAACTAAGAAAAAGAATATATATAAACAATGCGAATGTATATTTATACACTCAGGGATATACCTGTTTATACACTGTATGAATAGAACTGCGTTTATGTGCTAAACCATAAATGTATTTTGATGCTTTGGCAACATAAGATGTAACTTATCATGCCAATAAAGCGATTTGAATTGTGAATTGGGAGAGAGAGAGGGGGAGAGAGAGAGGGGGAGAAGAGAGAGAGGGGGAGAGAGGGAAGGAGAGAGAGGGGGAGAGAGAGAGAGAGGGGGAGAGAGAGAGAGGGGGAGAGAGAGAAGGAGAAAGAGGGGGAGAGAGAGAAGGAGAAAGAGGGGGAGAGAGAGAGAGGGAAGGAGAGAGAGGGGGAGAGAGAGAGGGGAAGAGAGGGAAGGAGAAAGAGAGAGAGAGAGAGAGAGAGAGAGGGAGAGGGAAGGAGAGGGGGAGGGAGAGAGGGGAAGAGAGGGAAGGAGAAAGAGGGGGAGAGAGGGAAGGAGAGAGAGGGGGAGAGAGAGAGAGAGAGGGGGAGAGAGAGAGAGAGGGGGAGAGAGTTGCAAAGTAATTCTCTCCGATTTGAAGAATTCATGTTATTGAAATAGCCCCTGATTCAATGTCTGTAGTTTCACTGAAAACTCACTTTCGGAAGGTGATCTGAGCTGTGCACAGAATCGAACCAATCAGACCGCGTGGCTTCTGTTTGAATTATGTATCATGGTTCCTCTCTCAGGCCTGTAACCTTGGAGACAAGTGATCAAAGGGTTGTAACCTCTGTATTGATTCAGGCTGGGACACGGAGATTCGCAGCTGCTGGCTTTTAAACTCCTGCTGTATTGCGACAGCTTTTAAAAGGACAGTCAGCAAGCCAAAACGAGACAATAATACTTCATTCTTATCACAAGGAAGTCTGACGATCGGGAACCCTTTCAGAGAGGGATTCTCGGCATCGGTGCTGCATTCGAAGAGGACAGTGTCAGCCATGTGTCCATCGCACTCTCCCCGCTCCAGGGGCTGTGATCAGTGGAGCAGCGGATTGTCCAAGTGCTTTACTCCTTAGCTGTAACCTAACTGCGGTCTCGGTTACATAATAATATAGTGCGGATAAATCACTCACACTGAAGCCAGGTGGCAATGGTGTTTCCATCTGTGGGGCACTAACAGGGCATTTCCCCATCTCCTTCCTGCATCACAGCAGTGATTGGGTGTAAAGCGCTTTGGGACGTCCTGAGGTCGCGAAAAGCCCTGTAGAAACACAAATCTTTCTTCTGCAGCGGTGCATGTTCCTGTCCACACAGACACACCCCAAAAACACAGAGACACACACCCCAACACACAGAGGAACACACACCCCAACACACAGAGACACACCCCAAAAACACAGGGACACCCCAAAAACACAGACACACCCCAAAAACACAGGGACACCCCAAAAACACAGACACACACCCCAAAAACACACAGAGGAACACACACCCCCCAACACACAGACACACACACCCCAAAAACACAGAGGAACACACACCCCAACACACAGAGACACACCCCAAAAACAGAGACACACCCCAAAAACACAGACACACACACCCCAACACAGACACACACACCCCAACACACAGACACACACACCCCAACACAGACACACACACCCCAACACACAGACACACACACAGAGGAACACACACCCCAAAAACACAGAGACACACCCCAAAAACACAGACACACACACCCCAACACAGACACACACACCCCAACACACAGACACACACACCCCAACACACAGACACACACACAGAGGAACACACACCCCAAAAACACAGAGACACACCCCAAAAACACAGAGACACATCCCAAAAACACAGAGGAACACACACCCCAAAAACACAGAGGAACACACACCCCAAAAACAGAGTATTGTATCCGTGTGTTAAGGGAGACACGGAATGCAGGAGCTGGTTTAACAGGTGTTTACTGAACAAAGTCTGGAGGTGAACTAAAAGATACAAGACACTATACAGGCTTATATAGCCCGAGTGGCCACTATTATAGCATTACAGTACACAGGGGCTCTTAAAGGCACATACACCACAATTCCTCCCCTTTTAGACAACCAGTACATAACATTTTAAGTAATCATTAATTAACATGTTTACAAGAACAATAATCTACACATTTGCTACAGTTAATCAATTATAAGTCAGTCTCTCTGGAGGCTTCCTGACTCGGTCCGGATAACGCCTCGGTGGTGTAGTAGTTTTCGGTGGTGTAGTAGGTTCTTTTGGCAAGGTCGATTCGGCTTGAATGCCAGTGTCGGGTTCATCTGGTTCCAGTATCACCGGATCGGAGATAGATACTATGGGTATCTCTGCTTCATCATTAGGCGTATAGAATTGTGGTGTAGGTTGTCCCTTTTCAGATGACTCTATGATCTGGTCAGCATGGCGCCTTATTATGCTTTCTCCAATGTCCACGGTATACATCAGCGGTCCTAGTCGTGTGCAAATAGTTCCAGGCTGCCATTTCTCGGTACGGTAGTCCCGGGCCAAAACTTGTTGACCTATCTGGAAGGTTCTAGTTGGCCTTTCATTCATGCCTTGAAATTGCCGGTTCTCTACGTCCCTTCTGATGTTTGGCTTGATCAAATCCAGCCGGCATCTTAGTCTTCTATTGAAAAACATCATGGCGGGAGTTTGGTTTGTAACCACGTGTTGCATTCCTGTATGCAAACAAGAAGTTATCTACCTTATGCTGTAGATTTATGTCTTCATTACCCATGGCCTTTATGGCCTTTTTGAAGGTCTGGACAAACCTTTCAGCCAATCCATTGGTGGCGGGATGGTATGGGGCGGACGTGTAGTGCTTAACCCCATTGTTTTTTAAGAACTTCCTGAATTCTTCGGACACAAATTGCGGTCCATTATCAGAACAGATCTGTTCAGGCAGCCCATTCCTGGCAAATATGGTCCTTAATACTGTGATGGTTTTTTCCGTGGTGGTGGAGGACATCTTTATTACCTCCGGCCACTTGGAGTGTGCATCAACCGTGATTAAGAACATTGAGTCCATAAATGGACCAGCAAAGTCGATGTGTACCCTTTGCCATGGAGATGAGGGCCACTCCCATGGATGTAGAGGGGCTTGTGGTGGGGCGTTTTGGACCGTCTGGCATCCTAGACAGCCCTTGGTCATTTCTTCGATGTCTCCATCGATACCTGGCCACCACACAAACGCTCTGGCTAGGTTCTTCATTTTCACTCCACCCAGATGCCCCTCATGAAGCTCCTTTAGCACTTTATCCTGGAGTTTGGGTGGAATCACCACTCTGGATCCACACATCAAGGTTCCTCGGCACACTGACAGCTGTTCTCTTCTTTGCGAGAATGCTGGCAACAGTGGTTCGCCATGTGCTGGCCATCCCTTCACCGTTAAATCGTAGACTCGAGAGAGAGTCGGGTCATTTCTTGTTTCCTTTTCAATGGTAGCGTTTGTTACTGGTAGACATTCCACTATGGTTGAGTGGAACATCTCCACTGGGTCCACTGTAGGTGCCTCTTCTACCGTTGGCAACGGTAGACGCGATAAACCGTCAGCATTTCCATGCTGTTTTGATCCTTTGTATTCTATGTCATATTGGTGTGCCCCTAGGAAAAGGGACCACCTCTGTAGCCTTTGCGCTGTCATAATGGGAACGCCCTTTTTAGGGTTGAATATGGAGACGAGGGGTTGATGGTCAGTCAACAAGGTACATTTTTGTCCGTGTAGGTAATGGTTGAATTTCTTCACTCCCCATACCAGGCTGAGTGCTTCCCTGTCGATCTGGGCATAGTTACGCTCAGCTGAGTTCAATGAGCGTGACGCAAAAGCTATCGGCCGCTCCGAGCCATCAGGGAATCTATGCGATAATACCGCTCCTACGCCATAAGGGGATGCATCGCACGCCAGTCTGATTGGCAGTGATGGGTTGTAATGAGCCAAAACTTCCTTGGACGTGATCAAGCCTTTGCATTTATGGAAGGCACGTTTACAGTCTTCGCTCCATTTCCAATTTACTCCCGTTTGTAGCAGTTCGTTAAGAGGGTGCAGAACAGTTGACAAGTTCGGTAAAAATTTATGATAGTAATTTATCAATCCCAGGAACGACCTTAACTGTGAGACATTTTCAGGTGCTGGGGCTTTTATGACCGCTTCAATTTTTTCAGGTGACTTATGCAACCCTTCTTCGTTAATTATGTGGCCACAATACGATATTTGTTTCTGGAAAAATTCGCACTTGGGGCGATTTGCTCGTAGGCCCCGTTCTCTCAGCCTAGTGAGCACCTGCTCCAAATTGGCAAGGTGCTCATTGTCGTTTTCTCCTGTTACAAGGATGTCGTCTAGGTAGCACTGAATCCCCGGAATCCCTTGCAGGACTTGCTCCATAGCTCTTTGCCAGATAGCTGGAGCTGATGCTACTCCGAAAACCAGTCGATTGTACTGGTACAGGCCTTTGTGTGTGTTTATCGTGAGATACTTTTTAGAGGCCTCCTCAACCTCCATCTGTAGATATGCCTGTGCCAAGTCAATTTTGGTGAAACGTTTCCCTCCGGATAGTGAGGCGAAAATATCTTCTATCCTCGGAAGAGGGTACTGTACCGTGTGAAGGATCGGGTTTACAGTCACCTTGAAGTCTCCACAGATGTGAATTTTTCTCTGTTCTTCAGCTTTATCATTATTCAACGTTTTCTTCATGACCGGGACGATGGGTGTTGCCCACTCGCTCCAATCTATCTTGGATAACACGCCTGCCTTTTCCAAATTCTCCAGCTCTGCCTCGACTGCTGGACGAATTGCGTATGGCACCGGCCTTGCCTTAAAAAACTTGGGAATTGCCGCATCTTCCACTTTTATTGAGACGGTGACGCCTTTCAAGGTTCCTAGTTCCTGTTGAAACACTTCTTTGGCGTTGGCCAAGATGTCTTTTAATCGTTCAGGTATGACGTCATCATCATTTTTTTTCTTACTGGTCACCGTCAGTGCCTGAATGGAGTGCCAGTCTAAACGTATCTTCCTGATCCATTCACGTCCCAACAGCGGTGGACAACCATCTTGCAGAACGTATAAATACAACTTCTGTATTTCCTTGCCGTTGTATACAACAGGCACCCTTATTTTCCCTCTGGGGTATACTTTCTGCCCCGTATATGTTTTCAAGATAATGGATGTGTCTTTCAAAGGTATATGCGGAAATAGCCGCTCGTAATCCCGTCGACTTATGACGGTCAGAGCTGATCCTGTATCTAGCTCCATTTTAACTGGGGACCCCGCTATCGTGAGGGTAACCCAAATGGTCTGGTAATCTTCTTTGGCAATTACATTATGTAATTTGAGACAGCTTAGTCTCTTGTTTCCGAAGTCGCTATCGCTCTTCTGGTCTTCGGAGCTACTGTCCGTCATCATTTGTACCTTTCTGTACTTTTCCTTATTGATTTTTTTTTTTGTCAGTGGATTTTTTGTTTCCAGATTGGCATACACGTGCAATGTGTCCCATCTTTCCGCATTGCCTGCATGCTTTGTCCTTGAACCAGCAGTCCCTCTGGTCATGGGTGGATCTGCCGCAGCGATAACATCTCTCGAAACCCTGTGTCATTTCATGGGTGCCGAAGTCCTGTGGCTTTTGCTGTATCTCTGCAGCTCCTCTTGCTGCTGCTTCGTATGATACAGCCACACTGAAAGTCTTGTCCAGTGTTAAATCTTTCTCAGAAAGTAGTCTTTTCTGTGTTCCTTCACTTAGGAGACCGCAGACGAATTTGTCTCGAAGAAAATCTGCCAGTCCTGCCCCGAATTGGCAGTGCTTTGACAGCTTCCTTAATTCGGTGAGGTAATCAGCGTTACTTTCGTTCTTGTGCTGATTCCTCCTGAAGAATTTGAATCGTTCCGCTATCAGCAGCGGTGTTGGGTTTAAGTGCTCCTGTAGGGTATCAACAATCTCTTTAAAATTCTTGTCTATCAGTTTGGCTGGAGTGATTAAGTTTCGTAACAGCCCGTATGTCCTTGCGCCCATTAGATTTAGAAGTACCGATGCCTTTTTATCATCCTCTATTTCATTCGCTGTGCAATATACCTCCACTCTTTCCACATATGTGGTCCAATCCTCTATATCACTATCGAAAGCAGTAATATTGCCAGTCTTAGGCATCCTGAAAAAAAATGGCGCCTCCCGCGCTTTCCTTTCTTCCCTGCCGAGAAAAAATGGCGCCTCCCGCGCTTTCCCGCCGCTGCCGCTGCTGACAACGCTGTTCTCTGCGGTTTTTATTTATACAGATATTTTTAATAGTTGGAGACTCGTTCCCGCCAGACTCTCTGGGACTTTTCCCTCCCTCTGCTTGGTCCGAACGCCGACCTGCTTTGCAGCGCTGGCCGTCTCCCGAGTGCTCCACCCTCCGTCTCTGTTTGCCTCCGCCTTCGCTGCTCGGCCCCGCTGCAGAGCCAGCCGATCGAGCCCCAGCCCGCCGCCCAGGAAGGATTATTGCAGTACCTGCCACCAGCCCAGCTAGCTGGTGAAACCAGAGTTTTTTCTTTTTTTTTTCTTCGACCTTCGTCTGAGGAATCGGTCTCCTTGAGGTGCTGCCGAATTGCAGGCAAGTCCATTTCCAATTCGTCGCCACTGTTGTATCCGTGTGTGAAGGGAGACATGGAATGCAGGAGCTGGTTTAACAGGTGTTTACTGAACAAAGTCTGGAGGTGAACTAAAAGATACAAGACACTATACAGGCTTATATAGCCCGAGTGGCCACTACCAGCATTACAGTACACAGGGGCTCTTAAAGGCACATACACCACACACAGAGACACACCCCAACACACAGAGGAACACACACCCCAACACACGGAGACACACCCCAAAAACACAGACACACACACCCCAACACACAGAGGAACACACACTCCAAAAACACACAGACACACACACCCCAACACACAGACACACACACCCCAACACACAGAGGAATACACACCCCAACACACAGAGGAATACACACCCCAACACACAGACACCCCAAAAACACAGGAACACACACAGACAAGGAACACACACACACCCCAAAAACACAGAGGAACACACACACCCCAACACACAGAGGAACACACACACCCCAACACACAGAGGAACACACACACCCCAAAAACACAGGAACACACACACCCCAACACACAGAGGAACACACACACCCCAACACACAGAGGAACACACACACCCCAACACACAGAGGAACACACACACCCCAACACACAGAGGAACACACACACCCCAACACACAGAGGAACACACACACCCCAACACACAGAGGAACACACACACCCCAAAAACACAGAGGAACACACATACCCCAACACACAGAGGAACACACACACCCCAACACACAGAGGAACACACACACCCCAACACACAGAGGAACACACACACCCCAAAAACACAGAGGAACACACACACCCCAACACACAGAGGAACACACACACCCCAACACACAGAGGAACACACACACCCCAACACACAGAGGAACACACACACCCCAAAAACACAGAGGAACACACACACCCCAACACACAGAGGAACACACACACCCCAACACACAGAGGAACACACACACCCCAAAAACACAGAGGAACACACACACCCCAACACACAGAGGAACACACATACCCCAAAAACACAGGAACACACACACCCCAACACACAGAGGAACACACATACCCCAAAAACACAGGAACACACACACCCCAACACACAGAGGAACACACACACCCCAACACACAGGAACACACGCAGAGGAACACACACACCCCAACACACAGAGGAACACACACACCCCAACACACAGAGGAACACACACATCCCAACACACAGAGGAACACACACACCCCAAAAACACAGAGGAACACACATACCCCAACACACAGAGGAACACACACACCCCAACACACAGAGGAACACACACACCCCAACACACAGAGGAACACACACACCCCAAAAACACAGAGGAACACACACACCCCAACACACAGAGGAACACACACACCCCAGCACACAGAGGAACACACACACCCCAACACACAGAGGAACACACACACCCCAAAAACACAGAGGAACACACACACCCCAACACACAGAGGAACACACACACCCCAACACACAGAGGAACACACACACCCCAAAAACACAGAGGAACACACACACCCCAACACACAGAGGAACACACATACCCCAAAAACACAGGAACACACACACCCCAACACACAGAGGAACACACATACCCCAAAAACACAGGAACACACACACCCCAACACACAGAGGAACACACACACCCCAACACACAGGAACACACGCAGAGGAACACACACACCCCAACACACAGAGGAACACACACACCCCAACACACAGAGGAACACACACACCCCAACACACAGAGGAACACACACACCCCAACACACAGAGGAACACACACACCCCAACACACAGGAACACATGCAGAGGAACACACACACATGAACAAACACAGGAACACACACACATACAGGAACACGCGCATGCAGAGGAACACACACGCACACGGGAACACACGCACACAGGAACACACATGCACACAGGAACACACACCGCAGATAAACACACACACAGGAACACACATCGCAGAGGAACACAAACACACACACACACATGAACGCACACACACAGGAACACACAAAAACCTCCAGCAAGGGTCACAGGATAATAATGAGGTTCAGAAACCCTGGTCTGAGCCCCACCCTCAGCACCCGGCCCCCCTGCGCTGCTCTAATTTGTCCACTGCCTGCAGTGAGCATTGCTGTGCTGTCATTGGCTGACAAACCCAGTTCAGTGGTAGTTTTGTGCTGTGGGAATTGAAACAGTCCCAACTCAGCTCTGCGTAGGACAGCAGAGCGAGGCGGCTTTCATCCCCGCAGCCCGGTTTCAGACACAGGTCAGGGTTGAAAGGGCAATATCTAACCCACTCTGCAACCCATGCCCTCCAAACAACCTTGTTTTCCACTGAACTGTTGTTACGGTTGGCGGTGCTGCAATAGAGCGGGTGCCAAACTCACCAGCTAGCGCAGATGGACCTGGCATTTGTTGTCTTTTACAGAATTTCTCCAGCTGTGTGCCTCTTGGGCTGTGTTTGTATGCATCCCTAATGGGTCTAGTGTCAATGATATGCCCCGTAAGGATGCACACTGTATGCCCCATACGGCTACTCATATTATATAGTTCCGAAAGAAGTCTATATTGTGATGCGTCTGGGACCTGTCATCGTACATGCCCTCCATAACAATACACACCCTACCTGCTTTCAGGGACTCCTGAGGGAGCGCCGCACTGTCGGAGGGGCAGTACTGAGGGAGCGCCGCACTGTCGGAGGGGCAGTACTGAGGGAGCGCCGCACTGTCGGAGGGGCAGTACTGAGGGAGCGCCGCACTGTCGGAGGGGCAGTACTGAGGGAGCGCCGCACTGTCGGAGGGGCAGTACTGAGGGAGCGCCGCACTGTCGGAGGGGCAGTACTGAGGGAGCGCCGCACTGTCGGAGGGGCAGTACTGAGGGAGCGCTGCACTGGCGGAGGTACCGTCTTTCGGATGAGACGTTAAACCGAGGCCCCGTCTGCTCTCTCGGGTGGACGTAAAGACCCCATGACACTATTTCGAAGAAGAGCGGGGGAGGGGGGGGGGGGAAGTTCTCCCCGGTGTCCTGGGGCCAATATTTATCCCTCAACCAACATCACTAAAGCAGATGACCTGGTCATTATCACAGTGCTGTTTGTGGGAGCTTGCTGTGCGCAACTTGGCTGCGGCGTTCCCTACATTACAACAGTGACTCCTATCCAAAAAAAAGGTCCTGAATTGGCTGTAAAGCGCTGTGGGACGTCCTGAGCTGGTGAAAGGCGCTGTAAAAATGCAAGTTTTTTTTTCTCGATAGGAATCCACACCAGGTTTTCCACCATCCCACTCCAGTGATTCGGCCCCCTCTCAGTGAGCAGGTTCTGAGCAGCCTGTGAGCGAGTCAGTGTGAATCTCACTGAGTCACTACCAATCTCGGTGACACCTCAAGCACAGCGACTCACTGGTGGATTCACGCAGGAATTCCTCGAGCGAATCCCAAAGCGTCACTGCTGCTATATTTGGCCGCATTGCAGGAACTGCAACCCTGTGAGGTGAACGTGAGATAGGCCTGGCAGGCAGGAACCATTGCTTCTCTGTCATTGTGTGAAAACACAATGCTGCCCTTTCTCTGGGAAACGGTGCTGGATTTCCAAAGCTCTCCAGGTCAAGGCTGAGGTCTCCCATCTTTCCCACAGACACAAATTTTAACTCCAGTTTCTGAGCTGGGACAAAGAAATAAAGGACTTGCATTTCTGTAGCGCATTTCACCAGCTCAGGACGTCCCAAAGCGTTTCCCAGCCAATGAAGGACTTCTGGAAGTGGAGTCACTGTTGTAATGTAAGAATCGCGGCAGCCAATTTGCGCACAGCAAGCTCCCACAAACAGCAATGTGATAACGACCAGATCATCTGCTTTAGTGATGTTGGTTGAGGGATAAATATTGGCCCCAGGACACCGGGGAGAACTCCCCTGCTCTTCTTCGAAATAGTGGCCATGGGATCTTTTACATCCACCTGAGAGGGCAGACGGGGCCTCGGTTTAACGTCGCAGCTGAAAGACGGCACCTCCGACAGTGCGGCGCTCCCTCAGTAGTGCCCCTCCGACAGTGCGGTGCTCCCTCAGTAGTGCCCCTCCGACAGTGCGGCGTTCCCTCAGTACTGCCCCTCCGACAGCGCGGTGCTCCCTCAGTAGTGCCCCTCCGACAGTGCGGCGCTCCCTCAGTACTGCCCCTCCGACAGTGCGGCGCTCCCTCAGTACTACCTCTCCGACAGTGCGGTGCTCCCTCAGTACTGCCCCTCTGACAGTGCGACGCTCCCTCAGTACTGCCCCTCCGACAGTGCGGCGCTCCCTCAGTACTACCTCTCCGACAGTGCGACGCTCCCTCAGTACTGCCCCTCTGACAGTGCGACGCTCCCTCAGTACTGCCCCTCCGACAGTGCGGCGCTCCCTCAGTACTGCTCCTCCGACAGTGCGGCGCTCCCTCAGTACTGCCCACCCGACAGTGCGGCGCTCCCTCAGTACTGCCCCTCTGACAGTGCAGCGCTCCCTCAGTACTGCCCACCCGACAGTGCGGCGCTCCCTCAGTACTGCCCATCCGACAGTGCGGCGCTCCCTCAGTACTGCCCATCCGACAGTGCGGCGCTCCCTCAGTACTGCCCACCCAACAGTGCAGCGCTCCCTCAGTACTGCCCACCCGACAGTGCGGCGCTCCCTCAGTACTGCCCCTCCGACAGTGCAGCACCCCCTCAGTACCGCACTGGGAGTGTCAGCCTGGATTTTGTGCTCAGGTCTCTAGAGTGGAACTCGAACCTACGACCTTCTGACTCAGAGGTGAGAGTGCTGCCCACTGAACCACAGCGGGCAATGCTCGCTGTCTGCCTTCTGTATGTGAAGAAGTCCTTTCCCCAGAAGTAGCTCCAACGAGCCCCTACTAAAATGCTAAACGTTAGAAGGAGGCCATTCGGCTCATCCAGCCTGTGTTGACTCTCTGAAACAACTCCTCTTACTTGTATATTCCCTCACTTTAAAATAGAGGCATTGAGTACAAAAGCAAGGAAGTTTTGCTGAATTTGTGTAAATCATAGAATTATAAAAATTTACGGCACAGAGAGGGGCCATTCGGCCCATTATGTCTGTACCGGCCAAACTAGAGCTATCCAGCTGAATCCCTCCCCAGACTGCTCTCAGATAGTCATTGATAAATTCCCCTGGTGTGTAAGTGTCAGTTTTGCTCATTTGGTATCAAGTCCCACTGAAGCACTGACATTCCAGTGCAGTACTGAGGGAGCGCCGCACTGTCGGAGGGGCAGTACTGAGGTTGTGCCGCACTGTCGGAGGGGCAGTAATGAGGGAGCGCCGCACTGTCGGAGGGGCAGTACTGAGGGAGCGCCGCACTGTCGGAGGGGCAGCACTGAGGGAGCGCCGCACTGTCGGAGGGGCGGTACCGAGTGAGCGCCGCACTGTCGGAGGGGCGGTACCGAGTGAGCGCCGCACTGTCGGAGGGGCGGTACCGAGTGAGCGCCGCACTGTCGGAGGGGCGGTACCGAGTGAGCGCCGCACTGTCGGAGGGGCGGTACCGAGTGAGCGCCGCACTGTCGGAGGGGCGGTACCGAGTGAGCGCCGCACTGTCGGAGGGGCGGCACCGAGTGAGCGCCGCACTGTCGGAGAGGCAGTACCGAGGGAGCGCCGCACTGTCAGAGCGGCAGTACTGAGGGAGCGCCGCACTGTCGGAGGGGCGGTACTGAGGGAGCGCCGCACTGTCGGAGGGGCACTACTGAGGAAGCGCCGCACTGTCGGAGGGGCAGTACTGAGGGAGTGCCGCACTGTCGGAGGCGCAGTACTGAGGGAGCACCGCACTGTCGGAGGGGCAGTACTGAGGGAGCGCCGCACTGTCGGAGGGGCAGTACTGAGGGAGCGCCGCACTGTCGGAGGGGCAGTACTGAGGGAGCGCCGCACTGTTGGAGGGGCGGTACTGAGGGAGCGCTGCACTGTCGGAGGGGCAGTACTGAGGGAGCGCCGCACTGTCGGAGGGGCAGTACTGAGGGAGCACCGCACTGTCGGAGGGGCAGTCAGTTGTGGGGGGAAAAATGCTGCATGAAAATGACTTTCTCAAACAACTAATTTCACCCCAAGCACATTAACTGGGTCACTCTTCTCATTACTGCCACAGCATTTGCTTACTCGGCAACATTCGGTGTACTTCAGGGCAGTTTGTTGCGTGAATTGTTCTGAGAGATGTGATCAGAGGTTTTTATATTAACATAAAGTCGTCATATCGAAACCTAGGCTGTGGATTTAGGCATTTCAAGCCAATCTGGGATAGGACTGGCTCTACACAGAGGAGAGATGGTTGGTGGAGGCACTTCACCAAATCCTGAGGTCATTCAGTATCTCCAACTGAACCATGGCTGACACCTTCATGGAATCTTGTCACACTGTAATTACACCTTCCTACCAGCAGTGGGGCTGTAGTTAACAGTGTGACTAGTTTACATAGCATGTTTCCAATATAAATGTGGACACAAGAATTTACAATGGGAAATCATTGAATCATCAAATCTTACAGCAGAGAAAGAGGCCATTCGGCCCATCGTGCCTGTGCCGGCTCTTTAAAAGAGCTCTCCAATTAATCCCACTCCCCACCTGCTCTTTTCCCACAGCCCTGCAATTTTTTCCTTCAATTATTTCTCCAGTTCCCTTTTGAAAGTTACTATTGAATCTGCTTCCACCGCCCTGTCAGGCAGCACATTCCAGATCACAACAACTCGCTGTGGAAAAAAATTCTCCTCATCTCCCCTCTGGTTATTTTGTCAATCACTTT
Source organism: Somniosus microcephalus (assembly GCF_052327205.1). Lineage (NCBI taxonomy): Eukaryota > Metazoa > Chordata > Chondrichthyes > Squaliformes > Somniosidae > Somniosus > Somniosus microcephalus. Next base: position 4,296,553 of record NC_140999.1, read on the forward strand.
AAATCTGTGTCCTCTGGTTACTGACCCTCCTGCCACTGGGATCAGTTCCTCCTTATTTACTCTATCAAAACCCTTCATGATTTTGAACACCTCTATCAAATCTCCCCTTAACCTTCTCTGCTCTAAGGAGAACAATCCCAGCTTCTCGAATCTCTCCACATAACCGAAGTCCCTCATCCCTAAAAACTAAAGCAGAATTGTCTGACTTTAAGCTGGGGACTGAGAGGGACCACCTACCCTGGTCCAATTATCCCTCTGCCCTCGAACCTGACTTCACCTGAAGACTACACGAGGTCTTCACTCCCTTTGTGCATCGCACCAGATGATCGACAGACATAGAGAATAAGCTTTGCAAGTGTATCTTTGCCTTCTTTAAGGAGGCACATTTGTCAGATAGATTGGCCTATAATTCAATCCAAATTAGTATCAATTTATATTAACTCCATTAAAAATCGACAATAAGGTGAGGTTTGGAGCAGGAACCATCTCTCCGGTGTCAGGAGGAGCATTTCATCCTTGCCTGTAATGGAATTAAATCTATTTTCTGACAAAGTGGTTTCTTGGACAGAGTAACAAAGGGTTCAGAGTTCAATCCAACTGAAAGCAAATATTCGCCATATAATTATTCTCCGTTGAACATGGATTCTCAATTTATTGTTTTCACATTAACTTGGTTCAGTGGTAGCACTCTCGGCTCTGAGTCAGAAGGTTGTGGGTTCAAAGTCCCACTCCAGAAACTTGAGCATAAAAATCTAGGCTGACACTCCAGTGCAGTGCTGAAGGAGCGTTGCACTGTCGGAGGGGCAGTACTGAGGGAGCGCCACACTGTCGGAGGGGCAGTACTGAGGGAGTGCTGCACTGTCGGAGGGGCAGTACTGAGGGAGCGCCGCGCTGTCAGAGGGGCAGTATTGAGGGAGCGCTGCACTGTCGGAGGGGCAGTACTGAGGGAGTGCCGCACTATCGAAGGGGCGGTACTGAGGGAGCGCCGCACTGTCAGAGGGGCAGTACTGAGGGAGTGCTGCACTGTCAGAGAGGCAGTACTAAGGGAGTGCTGCACTGTCGGAGGGGCAGTACTGAGGGAGTGCTGCACTGTCGGAGAGGCAGTACTGAGGGAGTGCCGCACTGTCGGAGGGGCAGTACTGAGGGAGTGCCGCACTGTCGGGGGGGCAGTACTGAGGGAGCGCCGCACTGTCGGAGGGGCAGTACTGAGGGAGCGCCGCACTGTCGGAGGGGCAGTACTGAGGGAGCGCTGCACTGTCGGAGGGGCAGTACTGAGGGAGCGCTGCACTGTCGGAGGGGCAGTACTGAGGGAGCGCCGCACTGTCGGAGGGGCAGTACTGAGGGAGCGCTGCACTGTCGGAGGGGCAGTGCTGAGGGAGCGCCGCACTGTCGGGAGGGACAGTACTGAGGGAGCGCCGCACTGTCGGAGGGGCAGTACTGAGGGAGCGCTGCACTGTCGGAGGGGCAGTACTGAGGGAGCGCTGCACTGTCGGAGGGGCAGTACTGAGGGAGCGCTGCACTGTCGGAGAGGCAGTACTGAGGGAGCGCTGCACTGTCAGAGAGGCAGTACTGAGGGAGCGCTGCACTGTCGGAGGGGCAGTACTGAGGGAGCGCTGCACTGTCGGAGGGGCAGTACTGAGGGAGCGCCGCACTGTCGGAGGGGCAGTACTGAGGGAGCGCCGCACTGTCGGAGGGGCAGTACTGAGGGAGTGCAGCACTGTCGGGAGGGACAGTACTGAGGGAGCGCTGCACTGTCGGAGGGACAGTACTGAGGGAGCGCCGCACTGTCGGAGGGGCAGTACTGAGGGAGTACCGCACTGTCGGGAGGGACAGTACTGAGGGAGCGCTGCACTGTCGGAGGGACAGTACTGAGGGAGCGCCGCACTGTCGGAGGGGCAGTGCTGAGGGAGCGCCGCACTGTCGGAGGGGCAGTGCTGAGGGAGCGCCGCACTGTCGGAGGGGCCGTCTTTCGGATGAGACATTAAACTGATGCCCCGTTTGCCGGTTCTAATGGTTTCACTGTGTATTGAAGAAGCACATGTATTGAAGGTGCATGATGGGTAGGTGAGGTTTAGGGGATGTGGTGAGAAGGGAATAGTTGGGGTTAGAAGAGATGGAAAGTTGGTGGTAGGTAGATCTATTAAAGAGGGACTGATGTGTTGGGCCTAAACAACAACAACTCCCATTTATATAGTGCCTTTAACATAGTTAAATGTCCCAAGGCGCTTCACAGGAGCGATTATCAGACACAATTCTGACACCGAGCCACATGAGGAGATATTAGGACAGGTGACCAAAAGCTTGGTCAAAGAGGTCGGTTTTAAGGAGTGTCTTAAAGGAGGAGAGAGAGGCGGAGAGGTTTAGGGAGGGAATTCCAGAGCTCGGGGCCCAGGCAGCTGAAGGCCCGGCCGCCAATGGTGGAGCGATGGAAATCGGGGATGGACAAGAGGCCCGAATTGGAGGAGCGCAGAGATCTCAGGAGGTTGTGGGGCTGGGGGAGGTTACAGAGATAGGGAGGGGGGCGAGGGCCATGGAGGGATTTGAAAACAAGGATGAGAATTTTAAAATCTAATAGTCTTTTCAGGTTCCTGACAATGTGGAGCACTGCTCACTGAGGGATTTGTCCAGTTATGTTGAAGCTTTCGACACCCTCGTGTTTCTAAATGTTAGATTTTGCTCATTTGCTCCTGACCTTTTCGCAGTTTCTGTCATTCGTTTACTAAGCACCAACTTAATCCAAATATTCCTGAATCTTTAATCTGAGTCCCGTTCCTTGTATGATTAGTCCAGTCCAGGGTTTTGCTCCCCCATCTGTAGCCCTCCCCTCCCCCCCCTCCCATCCCACACTCCCCCCACCTCAGAGTTCCAGGAGTAAATAAATAATTGAAATAGATTTATTTCCATTATTTCCGCTGTCGCTGCACAATCTCCTCTGGGTGTCATTGAGAGGAATGATGGGGGGTGTTAAAAAAAGATTTACTTTGAAGGATCGTTAATAAAGGGAAACTGCAAGGCTCAGTGTCGTCACTGCCACCTCGGGAATGGGCCAAGGAGGAAGGAGGGTTACCCCAGGCAGTCTCGCCTCTCCCCACCCATGCCCACCGTAACACCACCCTGCCCCCCACCCCCTCACCTCCCAAAATACAACTCTCATTTATACACGACCCTCTGCTTAATTGGACGAAACACAGTGCCAACTGAGGGGGTTCAGGCCGAGAGTAGAGTTACCAGCCCCTGCCAAGTCTAGAATGGCACAGGGGGCAAGACATGGGCAGGTCAGTGCGGGGGGGGGGGGCAAGATACGAAGCAGCTCTGTCTCGTTTGGTCTGGAACCTAGGAACAGGAGGATGCCATTCGGCCCCTCGAGCCTGTTCCACCATTCAATCAGATCACGGCTGATCTGTACTTCAACTCAATTTACCCGCCTTGGTTCCGTAACCCATGATGGCCTCGCTCAACAAAAATCTATCAATCTCAGGTGTGACATTTTCGATTGACCCCCAGCCTCAACAGCCTTTTTGGGGGGGAGAGTTCCAGATTTCCACCACCCTTTGTGTGAAGAAGTGCTTCCTGACATCACCCCTGAATGGCCTGGCTCTAAATTTAAGGTTCTGCCCCCTTGTTCTGGACTCCCCCCACCGGAGGAAATAGTTTCTCTCTCTCGACCCCATCAACTCCTTTAATCATCTTAAACACCTCGATTAGATCACCCCTTAATCTTCTAAACTCGAGGGAATACAAGTAAGGTATGGATAGGATTGGGGCAAGATTCAGGCTTGGGCTGATAAGTGGCAGGTAACATTCACGCCACACAAGAGCCAGGGAATGACTATCTCCAACAAGCGAGAGTCTAACCACCGCCCCTTGACAGTCAATGGCATTACCATCGCCGAATCCCCCCACCATCAACATCCTGGAGGTCACCATTGACCAGAAACTTAACTGGACCAGCCACATAAATACTGTGGCAACAAGAGCGGGTCAGAGGCTGGGTATTCTACGGCAAGTGTCTCACCTCCTGACTCCCCAAAGCCTTTCCACCATCTACAAGGCACAAGTCAGGAGTGTGAGGAAATACTCTCCACTTGCCTGGATGAGTGCAGCTCCAACAACACTTAAGAATTCGACAGCATGCAGGACAAAGCAGCCCACTTGATTGGCACCCCATCCACCACCTTAAACATTCACTCCCTCCACCACCGGCGCACCGTGGCTGCAGTGTGTACCATCTACAAGATGCACTGCAGCAACTCGCCAAGGCTTCTTCAGCAGCACCTCCCAAACCCACAACCTCTTCCACCTAGAAGGACAAGGGCAGCAGGCACATGGGAACACCGCCACCTCCAAGTTCCCCTCCAAGTCACACACCATCCTGAGTTAGAAATATATCGGCCGTTCCTTCATCGTCGCTGGGTCAAAATCCTGGAACTCCCTCCCTAACAGCACTGTGGGAGCACCTTCACCACACGGACTGCAGCGGATCAAGAAGGAGGCTCACCACTACCTTCTCGAGGGCAATTAGGGATGGGCAATAAATGCCGGCCTTGCCAGCGACGCCCACATCCCATAAACGAATTTAAAAAGGATATCGGCCAGACTGGGGGTAAAATATGGGCTGGACTCGAGCCAGGATATGGATGAGATGGGAACGATTAAAAAATTAAAAATCGCAAAATGCGCCCCCAACCAGCCGAGTAAACGCCTGCCGCCATTTTTACAGCGCGGGTTGCGTGTCGTGTCAGTGTCCCATCTTGGAGCCGCGAGACATCTCATTACAAGGTTAAGGGGTAGGCCATTTAGACAGAAATGAGGAGGAATTTCTTCACCCAGAGAGTGGTGAACCTGTGGAATTCTCTACCACAGAAGGCAGTAGAGGCCAATTCATTAAATATATTCAAGGAGTTGGATATATTTCTTAAGGCTAAAGGGATCAAGGGATATGGGGAGAAGGCAGGGACAGGGTACTGAATTTGGATGATCAGCCATGATCACATTGAATGGCGGAGCAGGCTCGAGGGGCCGAATGCTGCTCCTCTCTTCTATGTTTCTAATATTTAAATCAGGCTCCGGCAGTGCAGTTGGGCCTGGTTTACATTTGACGGTCGCTGACACGGCTTCCCAGGGCTCAGGAAACCCGGCAGCGAAGTGGAGCCGGGAGCGGCTGCAGAAGGCAAGAGATTTTTAGAGCATTCCTATTGGGCCAGGAGGAGCGGGAGTGCGCCCCCCGCCCCAAGCAAACCTTCTGCCGATCGTGGCCTCTCCTCGCTGCTGCGATCGGCCGAAACCCCCTCCAACCCCCAGCCCCCAGATCCCACCCCCCTGACCCCCCACAAGGCCCTCCCCCCCCCCCCCCGATCTCTCTCTCCCTCCCGATCGCCGGGCTCCATCCCCCAGCACCGACCGCCAATCTTAACCGACCTCCTGCCGCTGGTTGTCCCGCCTTACAGCCCCCAGCCTCTCAATCTGTTCGGCCACCAAGCGGGAAACGGAATTAAAAATGATAATGAGGTCCTGCCCTTAAATTCGGCATGACCTCCGCTTTCCTGGCATTCCCGGATTCCCCCCCACCGCCCAACAAATGTGCTGCATCTCCGCCTCCCTGTAACTATTGGGACCAAGACTTCTGTTCGATGTGCCAGATGTTTAAACACAGGGGACTGAGAACCAAGAGCCAACCACAGTGACACGCACAGACATAGAAAGACACACAGACATAGAAAGACACGCACAGACACACAGACATGCACAGAAAGACACGCAGACACACAAAGACACACAAAGACATGCAGACACTGAAAGACACCCACAGACACCGAAAGACACGCACAGACACCCACAGACACCGAAAGACACGCACAGACACCCACAGACACTGAAAGACACCCACAGACACCGAAAGACACGCACAGACACCCACAGACACTGAAAGACACCCACAGACACTGAAAGACTGAAAGACACGCACAGACACTGAAAGACACGCACAGACACCCACAGACACTGAAAGACACCCACAGACACTGAAAGACTGAAAGACACGCACAGACACCCACAGACACTGAAAGACTGAAAGACACGCACAGACACCCACAGACACTGAAAGACACGCACAGACACTGAAAGACACGCACAGACACCCACAGACACTGAAAGACACCCACAGACACTGAAAGACTGAAAGACACGCACAGACACTGAAAGACACGCACAGACACCCACAGACACTGAAAGACACCCACAGACACCGAAAGACACGCACAGACACCCACAGACACTGAAAGACACCCACAGACACTGAAAGACTGAAAGACACGCACAGACACTGAAAGACACGCACAGACACCCACAGACACTGAAAGACACCCACAGACACTGAAAGACTGAAAGACACGCACAGACACCGAAAGACACCCACAGACACTGAAAGACTGAAAGACACGCACAGACACTGAAAGACACGCACAGACGCACACACACAAGTTATTCCGCTTGAGTAACAGAAAGTGAGCCGCTCCAGCCTGGTGCAAACCAGCTGTGGTGCCTCAGAGCGGAGATGAAACCGGCAATGCTGCGGAGTGAAACACAGGCACCTCACCTCAGGAGATGGAGAACCGGCAGCTTAACTGAGAAAGACGCCTCAGTGAATGAATGCCCGCCTGTGATCAGTCGCCCCAGCACCAACCCCAGGGTTCCGGTGGAGTCAGTGGCGGTGCGGGGATGGGAGGAGCGGTATGTGGAGCGGTTCATCAGTCTTGTCCCTTTGATACAGGTGCTGTGTCTCCGGCATTGTTCTGTTTCCTTTCTATCTCTTTGCAAGATTTGTAACGAGATCGGGGCGTCTGCTTCGCCGCGACTGATGCAACAACCAGATCTCCACCCTGGCATCAGAGGCGACAACAAATCTTTACAGGAATGAAACCGCGTTCCGCGGCTCGCAGCCTCCCGCCGGGGGGCCGCCAGTCTGCACCGTCCACCTGGGCGAGTTTCGCTTTTCAAACAAAACCCGAGCGAGTGGGAAAGCTGCGAACCCCCGGCTCTCGATCCAGGGCTCCCCCCCAGTCCCGGCCTGGCTCAGCATCACAGGCTGCCTCGGGGAGGGCGCCACACTTCACTTTCGGATTAAATTGGTTCCCCTCTCTCAATTCAATTCAATTCAATTCAAATCGCTTTATTGGCATGATGACAAGGTACATCTTATATTGCCAAAGCATCGAAAAACATTTATGGTTGAACACATAAACGCAGGTCTATCCATGCAGTGTATAAACAGATATATCCCTGAGTGGATAAATATACATTCATATAATTTGTATATACTCTCCATTCCTGTTTAACTCCCCTCGGCTAACGGCAGGAAGAGCTCTCTACAACACTCCTCCTTTAGTCGGGGCAATTAAGATGCTCAAATTAATCCGCAGTGAATATTGAGCACCTTAGACATGTAGAGTTGGAGCAAAATTCAAACGTGTTCGCAAGAAAGCTTCAACAAGTGGACACAATATGACGGGGGCGAAGATTTCTCTTTTAACAGAGGAACGCATATTCTGTCTGCAATTAACGCTTTCAAACATAATCACACTCGGAAAAATCCCCAACATCAAAGCCGCAAGTTCTTACAATTCCATCTTTCTGGATGAGACATTAAACCGAGGCCCCATCCGCTCTCTCAGGTGGATGTGAAAGATCCCCCGGTCACTATTGGAAGAAGAGCAGGGGGAGTTCTCCCCGGTGTCCTGGGGCCAATATTTATCCCTCAATCAACATCACCCAGTGGCCGTGGGATCTCTTATGTCCTCCTGAGAGAGCAGGCGGGGGCCTCGGTTTAACATCTCATCCAAAAGACGGCACCTCCGACAGTGCGGCACTGGGAGTATCAGTCTGGATTACTGTGCTCAAGTCCAGGAACAGGAGTAGGCCATTCAGGCCCTGAAGGCAGTCCCACCATTGAGTTAGATCATGCCTGGATCTGTACATCAACTTCCATCTAAGAATTTAAGGGAAGGCTAGACAAGCACATGAGGGAGAAGGGAGTCGAGGGTAGAGTTAGATGAGGAAAGACAGGAGGAGGCTCGAGTGGAGCATCAACACCGGCATGGACTGGTTGGGCCGAATGGCCTGTTTCTGTGCCGTATATCCGATGTAATTGTTGGACTTAGAGTCCAAGTGAAGTAAGATTTTAAAATGAGCGTAACAGGGCACGTTTAGTAGAACGCAATTGCGCAGCAAAATGTGTAAAGATGAAATGTACTAATTATCCTATGTTTAATTGCAGAAATGACCATACCCGTTTAGAGAGATGAAACTTACAAAAAGAGACACTGACATAACCCTTTTCTGGAAAAACAAAACTTAGTCGTGGTCAAGAGAGAGACTCGTTTCTCAGAAATCACATGTCCTGATGACTCATTTCCAAGAAATCAGAGGGTCCACAGGCCCCTGCAGTGAAAAGTGAAACTTATGTTATAGGCTACCTTATAGAAGTTAGACACACCTAGTTAGTGATTAATGTATAGACTTTTAAATTGATTGGACCTCTGGAGTAGGAGGTCTCAGAAAATGTGTATAACTGTGTGAACCTCAAGAGATTCGGTGGAGTCGGGGCCTTGTGTTGGGACGCAAGAGCCACAGCTCCCCAGGCCTGAATAAACTGTTTTGACTTCAATTATTGGGTCTGTCTTTCTTTCGACAAGCCAGTGACGTCGACTTTGTATATCACTTAGTCCGCACTTTGGGGGCTTACATCACCAAGTATAAAAGTCATTAAACACAAGCTCACATGTTCAAAAGGTGATCAAAACATTCACTCCCTCCACCACTGGCGCACCGTGGCTGCAGTGTGTACCAGCTACAAGATGCACTGCAGCAACTCGCCAAGGCTTCTTCAGCAGCACCTCCCAAGCCCACGACCTCTTCCACCTAGAAGGACAAGGGCAGCAGGCGCCTGGGAACACCACCACCTCCAAGTTCCCCTCCAAGTCACACTACCCTGACTTGGAAATATATCGCCGTTCCTTCATCGTTGCGGGGTCAAAATCCTGGAACTCCCTCCCTAACAGCACTGTGGGAGCACCTTCACCACACGGACTGCAGCGGCTCAAGAAGGCGGCTCACCACCACCTTCTCAAGGGGCAACTAGGGATGGGCAATAAATGCTGGCCTTGCCAGCGACGCCCACATCCCGAGAATGAATTTTAAAAAAGAATGGCTAATAGGATGTTGGGTTTCATCGCAAGAGTATAGATCCTCATTGTAAGATTTGGTGTTGTTCATCTAGAACATTGGGTTCAGATCTGGGAGGCCCAACAGGTAACAAATATAACAGCCCAGGTGTCAGTCCATCAGTGAGCTGTCAGGATGATTCCTGGGATAGAGGCACTGAGCTATATATAACTTGCATTTATATAGTGTCTTTAACGTAGTAAAACGTCCCAAGGTGCTTCACAGGAGCGATTATCAAACAAAATATGACACCGAGCCACATAAGGAGATATTAGGACAGGTGACCAAACGCTTGGTCAAAGGGGTCGGTTTTAAGGAGTGTCTTAAAGCAGGAGAGAGCGGCGGAGAGGTTTAGGGAGGGAATTCCAGAGCTCGGGGCCCAGGCAGCTGAAGGCACGGCCACCAATGGTGGAGCAATGGAAATCGGTGATGCTCAAGAGGCCAGAATTGGAAGAGCGCAGAGATCTCAGAGGGTTGTGGGGCTGGAGGAAATTACAGAGATAGGGAGGGGCGAGGCCATGGAGGGAATTGAAAACAAGGATGAGAATTTTAAAATTGAGGCGTTGCCGGACCGGGAGTCAGTGTAGGTCAGCGAGCACAGGGGGTGATGGGTGAACGGGACTCGATGCAAGAAATATGAAAATAACGGGCGGGTTAGTCTATCTGGCCCATCAGACCTGTCCCACACATGTTGTGATGTGTGAAGTTTTATGTTTAGACACCCCAGACCCCACCAGAAGCCATGCAATCTCCTGGGAGATCAAAAAATCTAGTCCGGGAGACTGCACTGACGGTGCTTATACTAGCTCGCATTTCACCTACCTTTTGTAAGACGTGATCTTCGCCCCCAGTTAGGAACTGGTCCAGCTCTCTCTTTCAAAGGTTGGCACAGACTCGGCCGTCTCCGCACGAGCTGGCAACTAGTTCCAGAGTTCAGCGATCCTTGGGGGAAAAGAAGAACCACCGAACATCTAACCTAGCCCCCAACCTTGCGTAACTTATACGCCTGATGCCCCCGCCCCCTCGGTCTTCCCCGGTAGATCAGTAGAAGCACAATCCAGGGTAGACTTGTGCGATATTCCCCGGAGATGAGTAGGTTAGAGGTGGTGGGGGAGAGTGAACTGACTGAGGTGTTTAAATCAGGTTCTCCTGGAGTGATGAAGGAAATTGACATGTCAGATAAAGAATGAATCTCTCGTCGAGTCGGGAAATCCAAAATCTTTCCTTTCTTTTTCATTTTCCATTTCCCATTCTTTCTCGTTCCTAAGATTTCCTCCGTCAGATGAGTGAGAAATATCAAACCTAACGCACCTTGAAATTTCACCCGAAACCCTGCCCACTTTTTTTTTTATTATGGAACTGCCGTTTCACTGATGTCTTCGCATAAAAACAGCTATTTTTTTCCCTCTATTCCCCTCGATGCTGGTGGCTTTGAAATGCAGAGCAGTGGATAATGATCATTCAGCGGCAACCAGAAAACATTTACCTGATAATCAGACCGTCCTTAAACAAAAGCGCCCGCCGTTTGAAATGGAGATTTACTGGAGGTCCCCCTCGCAAAAGGACAAGATCAACAGGAAGAGCAACAGACTTCAGGCCCGCTCCATTATTTACTCTTTCATGAAGAAAATTAACATCTGTTCAGGTGCAAAGATGGAGCTGCATTGCTCTTTGTCTCCGAGTCTAATTCCAGGCCAAATATTCCGTCGAGTGATTGTTCAGTCAAAGCGCTATTACCAGTCGGCACTGGTGCTTTGCAGAACCGCACAAACCCTCACTAGGGCATTACACAAACAGCCGCAGAGTCTTACACAACTGCACAAACATTTCCAGAACCTTACACGACTGCACACACCTGAAATGGAGCCTTACACCAACAACAACAACAGCATTGTGCATTTATACAGCGCCTTTAACATAGTAAAATGCCCAAGGCGTTCCAGGAGCGTTAACTACACGAACCTCTTTAGTGCCTTACACAACTACACAATGGAGCTTGGCACAACTACACAATCTCTGCTGGTGTGACAGGCAATGTTTTCACTCTGCTTGGTGCTCACTAGGCCCAATCTGCCTCGACCTTTTTTAAAAAATTCGCTTATGGGATCTGGGCATCTCCGGCAAGGCCGGCATTTATTGCCCATCCCTAGTTGCCCTCGAGAAGGTGGTGGTGAGCCGCCTTCTTGAACCGCTGCAGTCCATGTGGTGAAGGTGCTCCCACAGTGCTGTTAGGGAGGGAGTTCCAGGATTTTGACCCAGCGACGATGAAGGAACGGCCGATATATTTCCAAGTCGGGATGGTGTGTGACTTGGAGGGGAACTTGGAGGTGGTGGTGTTCCAATGCGCCTACTGCCCTCGTCCTTCTAAGTGGTAGAGGTCGCGGGTTTGGGAGGAGCTGCTGAAGGAGCCTTGGCGAGTTGCTGCAGTGCATCTTGTAGATGGTACACACTGCAGCCACAGTGCGCCGGTGGTGGAGGGAGTGAATGTTTAAGGTGTTGGATGGGGTGCCAATCAAGCGGGCTGCTTTGTCCTGGATGGTGTCGAGCTTCTTGAGTGTTGTTGGAGCTGCACTCATCCAGGCAAGTGGAGAGTATTCCATCACACTCCTGACTTGTGCCTTGTAGATGGTGGAAAGGCATTGGGGAGTCAGGAGGTGAGACACTCGCCGCAGAATACCCAGCCTCTGACCTGCTCTTGTTGCCACAGTATTTATGTGGCTGGTCCAGTTAAGTTTCTGGTCAATGGTGACCCCCAGGATGTTGATGGTGGGGGATTCCCCTGAATCCAGGAGCAGACTAACTGCACCCAGTCCTCACTGCCAAAGTCAACAAAATTGCTACCATTGAGTATAATCCAAACACTGCATTTGCATTTAAGAGGAAGCTAGTTAAGCACATGAGGGAGAAAGGAATAGAAGGATACGCTGATAGGGTGAGATGAAGAGGGGTGGGAGGCAGCTCGAGTGGAGCATAAACACCGGCACGGACTAGTTGGACCGAATGGCGTTTATCGGCAGTCGTGCCTTCAGCTGCCTGGGCCCCGAGCTCTGGAATTCTCTCCCTAAACCTCTCCGCCTCTCTCTCCTCCTTTAAGACGCTCCTTAAAAACTGTCCTAATATCTCCTTCTGTGGCTTGGTGTCAAAAATGTTTTTATTGATAACGCTCTTGTGAAGCGCCTTAGGAAGTTTTGCTACGTTAAAGGCACTATATAAATGCAGCTTGTTGTTGTTGTTTCTGTGCTGCAGACTCGATGTACTGACCACAACAGGGGGTGGGGGAGGGGCAAGGGTTTGGATCAAATACTGTTCCAGTATCAAAGACCAGAGACAAGAATCTTTCTCGTCAGTTGGATTAAACAGAGCCACATAGATCCTAATCACATTACATACAAGTGGAATTGTATTACATCGCCCGTGGCCAATTCTAGGCCATATTCGTACTGCACAGCTATTTAGTACAGTGGCTTTAGAGTTTGAGTGCTTTTCCAGTACCCAACACAAAGCAAATGGTATTGAGGTATTCAAGCTCAAATATCTGCTGATTGGCTTCCAGGCCGTGAGCCCCATGGACCAGATCTCTGGTGGGACCAACATCAGGTGTGTGACTCCCTCACCGAGATTGGAGAAAGAAGAAAGACTAGCATTTCTACAGCACCTTCCACGACCACCGGACGTCCCAAAGCGCTTTACAGCCAATGAAGTACTTTTTGAAGTGTAGTCGCTGTTGTAATGCAGGAAACGCGGCAGCTGATTTGTGCACAGCAAGCTCCCACAAACAACAATGTAATGATGACCAGATCATCTATTTTAGTGATGTTGGTTGAGGGATAAATATTGGCTCCAGGACACCGAGGAGAACTCCTGTGCTCTTCTTCGAATAGTGGCCATGGGACCTTTTACGTCCACCCGAGAGGGCAGACAGGGCCTTGGTTTAACGTCTCATCCAAAAGACGGCACCTCCGACAGTGCAGCACTCCCTCAGTGCTGCACTGCGAATGTCGGCCTGGATTACCCACTCAAGTCTCTGGAGCGGGGCTCGAACCCACAGCTTTCTGGCGCAGAGGCAAGAGAGAGTGGTACCCACAGAGCCAAGGCTAGACCCAGAATGTCAAGGGATTGGGGAAATAGGATTAAATGTAAGGTTGGAGATTGTATAGAATTTTATTTTGTTATGCAATTGGATGGGGAAGTGCTTTACAGTTGGCGTTAACGCCTACATTTCCCTTGTGACGGGCACACTTGTTACTCCAATGACACCTCATCACCGGGTGAAGGGCTGAGCCCCATGTTATACGGGAAGACATCAAGATTGAAAAGGGTAGGAGAGAGGCTGCGATAACCCAGGGAGTAGTGGCTGGGTGTTGCCAAGATTGATTTACAAGGAGGAGCAGAGATCTCAGAGGGTTGTAGGAGATTACAGAGATAGGGAGGGAGGTGAGGCCATGGATGGATTTAAAAACAAAGATGAAAATGTTAAAATCGAGGCGTTGCCGGACCAGGAGCCAATGTAGGTCAGCGAGCACAGGGGGTGATGGGTGAACGGGACTGGGTGCGAGTTAGGACACGGGGCAGTGAGCACAGGGGGTGATGGGTGAACGGGACTTGGTGTGAGTTAGGACACGGGGCAGTGAGCACAGGGGGTGATGGGTGAATGGGACTGGGTGTGAGTTAGGACACGGGGCAGTGAGCACAGGGGGTGATGGGTGAACGGGACCGGGTGTGAGTTAGGACACGGGGCAGTGAGCACAGGGGGTGATGGGTGAATGGGACTGGGTGTGAGTTAGGACACGGGGCAGCAGGGTTTTGGATGAGTTAGAACATAGAAACATAGAAGATAGGAGCAAGAGTCGGCCATTCGGCCCTTCGAGCCTGCTCCACCATTCAATGAGATCATGGCTGATCATCCAAATTCAGTACCCTGTCCCTGCCTTCTCCCCATATCCCTTGATCCCTTTAGCCTCAAGAAATATATCCAACTCTTTTTTGAATATATTTAATGAACTGGCCTCCACCACCCTCTGTGGCAGAGAATTCCACAGGTTCACCACTCTCTGGGTGAATAAATTCCTCCTCATTTCAGTCCTAAATGGCTTACCCCTTATCCTTAGACTATGACCCCTGGTTCTGGACTCCCCGGCCATCATAAACATCCTTCCTGCATCTAGTCTGTCCAGGCCTGACAGAATTTTATAGGTTTCGATGAGATCCCCTCTCAATCTTCTAAACTCCAGTGAGTATAAGCCCAATTGACACAATCTCTCCTCATACGTCATTCCTGCCATCCCAGGTATCAGCCTGGTGAATCTTCGCTGCACTCCTTCCATGGCAAGAACGTCCATCCTCAGGTAAGGCGACCAAAACTGCACACAATACTCAAGGTGCGGTCTCACCAAGGCCCTGTACAACTGTAGCAAGACATCCTTGTTCCTGTACTCGAACCCTCTTGCTACGAAGGCCAACATACCATTTGCCTTCTTAACCGCCTGCTGCACCTGCATGCTTACCTTCAGCGACTGGTGCACAAGAACACCCAGGTCTCTTTGCACTTCCCCTTCTCCCAATCTATTGCCATTCAAATAATAATCTGCCTTCCTGTTTTTGCCACCAAAGTGGATAACCTCACATTTATCCACATTATAGTGCATTTGCCATGTTTCTGCCCAATCACCCAATCTGTCCAAATCGTACTGGAGTTTCACGACATCCTCCTCACAGCTTAACCTCCCACCCAGCTTTGTGTCGTCTGCAAATTTGGAGATATTACATCCAATTCCCTCGTCCAGATCATTAATATATATTGTGAACAGCTGGGGTCCTAGGGCCAATCCTTGCGGTACCCCACTAGTCACTGCCTGCCACTCGGAAAACGACCCGTTTATTCCAACTCTTTGCTTTCTGTCCGCCAACCAGTTCTCTATCCAAGTCAATACTGTGGTAAACCACTGTTACCGTTCACAACCGTTCACTATTGTTACACTGTTGTTATCACTGTTTACGCTGTTGTTATCGCTGCACAAGGTTACCTCTTGCCACGCACACTGCTATACCTGGGCTTACCTCAGCTGACTCCGCCCATGGCTCCGCCTGCTTGCCCAGGTATAAAGGTGACCGCTTGGCTAGTATTCTCCCTTATTGGAACCGATCGCCCACGAGGGTGGGCTCTGTTATTTAGCCAATAAAAACCTATAGTTACTATCTTAACTCGTCGCTTTTCATGGAATGAATTGATAGGTATATCAATTTTATTGGCTAAATTTTGAAATGAGTGGATCGGAGCAGCCAAACGACCAGCCAAACGGCCAGCTACAACAGCCACAGCAGCCGGCCTGGCTGCGAGCCCTCCGACCGCCGTACCTGGATCTAAACCCACAGGCAGCGAACTCAGCCCTCGACTTTGAACACTGGCTGAGCTGTTTCGAATCCTACCTGGGAGAATCCGGCGTGCCTCCAGGATCCAAACTAAGAGTTCTGACCGCCCAGGTGAGCCCTAAAGTATTTGCATTCATCCGTGACCTTGCTACATACGAGGACGCCCTCAACCTGCTGAAAGAGCAGTACCGGAGCCCTGTAAATTCTATGTATGCCAGACATCTCCTAAGATCCCGCTCGCAACAGCCAGGAGAGTCTGTAGATGAATTTTTACAGGCGCTACAAACACTCGGCAGGGACTGTGACTTTAAAGCTGTAACGGCTACAGAAAATACTGAAGGGAATATCCGCGATGCCTTCGTGAAAGGCCTTCGGTCCGACTACTCACGGCAAAGACTGCTCGAATCAAAGGACCTCGACTTGAATACAACTGCAGCCCTCGCTCGCTCTCTGGAAGTGGCCCATCGGGACCTCGAGGCGTACTCCAGGTACTGTGCTGCGCGACCCTGGGACTCGGGCCCGGCTCCAGCCGCAATTCCCCTCGCACCGCCACCCCTGGGACCCACCACGGCGTCGGTGTCCCGGAATCGATCGGGACCGCCACCCCTGGGACCCGCTGTGGCAGCGGACCTCCGCGATCAGGCCGCCAACTGCTTCTTCTGTGGCCAGGCGAGGCATCAAAGGGCGCGCTGCCCTGCAAGGAACGCGACCTGCTCCGGCTGTAAAAAGAAAGGCCACTTTGTAAATGCCTGCAGAGGGAAAGCCACAGACGCCAGCATTGCCTCATGTGAGTTGTGGGGGTGGCCATCTTTGATCAAGGCCACAGACGCCAGCATTGCCTCAGGTGGGTCGTGGGGGCAGCCATCTTTGATCAAGGCCACAGACGCCAGCAGTGCCTCATGTGAGTTGTGGGGGCGGCCATCTTCTCCGCCATTTTGTCCAACTTCGTGGGGGACCCGCGTCATGGGCGCCGCCATTTTGTTCGCCACACTCGGCCGCCGTTCTGTCTCCAGACCCGACCACCGCCTCGCCTGCAGACTACAGCAGCTCGCTCAGCCATACACTGGCCTCCGTCACGCTTGACCAAGTTCTCCCGCATCATTTGTCCAAGTCCACGATGGACATCGAAGTAAACGGCCACGCCACGTCCTGCCTGTTCGACAGCGGAAGCATGGAGAGTTTTATTCATCCAGACACGGTGAGCTGCTACTCCCTCACTGTCCGGCCAGCGCGCCACCGGATCTCGATGGCGGCGAAGTCCCATTCAACAGACATTAGCGGCCACTATGTAGTGACCCTGTTGGTTAGGGGCACGGAATATGAAAATTTTAAACTTCTCGTCCTGCCCCAGCTCTGCGCTGCCGTCCTACTAGGGCTGGATTTCCAATGCCACCTTCAAAGTGTCACTTTGGCTTACGGTGGACCCCTCCCCCCACTCACAGTCTACAACCAGCAAAATTTAAACCGCCCACCGCGTACCACCTGCGGCCTCTCCACCCTCAAAGTCCCGCCCCCCTCCTTGTTCGCTAACCTCACCCGTGACTGTAAACCCGTCGCTACCAAGAGCAGGCGGTACAGCGCCGGGGACAGAGCTTTTATTAGCTCTGAGGTGCAGCGACTCCTGAAGGAGGGCATCATCGAGGGGAGCACCAGCCCCTGGCGTGCCCAGGTCGTAGTCGTTAAGACCGGCGATAAACACCGCATGGTCATCAACTACAGCCAAACCATAAACCGGTACACCCAGCTGGACGCATACCCCCCGGATGCTCTATCACGAAGTACTTGCGCAAACGTGCAAGTTGATAGACTACGGACCCTCCACAACGACCTCTGCCACCCCGGGGTCACCAGACTTTACCACTTCATTAAGGCCTGCAACCTGCCCTACTCCATCGAGGAGGTCAGGACCATGACCAGGAACTGCCAAACCTGTGCCGAATGCAAACCGCATTTCTATAGGCCGGACAGAGCAAGCCTGATCAAGGCCACCCGCCCCTTCGAGCGCTTGAGCATCGATTTTAAGGGGCCCCTCCCGTCCTGACCGTAATGTGTACTTCCTCAACATTATTGACGAGTACTCCTGTTTCCCCTTTGCCATCCCCTGCCCAGACATGACCAGTACCACGGTCATCAAATGCCTGAACGACCTGTTCGCCTTCCCGAACTATATACATAGCGACCGGGGCGCATCCTTCATGAGCGAGGAACTTCGCCAGTTCCTGCTCGCGAGAGGTATTGCTGCAAGCAGGACCACCAGCTACAACCCCCGGGGGAACGGCCAGGTGGAAAGAGAAAACGCGACAGTTTGGAAGGCCGTCCTCTTAGCCCTAAAGTCTAAGGGCCTCCCAATCTCTCGCTGGCAGGAAGTCCTCCCGGCAGCACTCCATTCCATCCGGTCACTGCTTTGCACTGCCATTAACGCCACCCCCCATGAACGAATGTTTGTTTTCCCCAGGAAGTCGACTACGGGAACCTCGCTACCAACATGGCTGACTTCTCCGGGGCCCGTCTTGCTTCGGAAGCACGTGAGGGCCCATAAAATGGACCCCCTGGTCGAGAGGGTGGACCTCCTGCACGCCAACCCCCAGTATGCCTATGTGGCATACCCAGACGGGCGGGAGGACACTGTCTCCTTGCGAGACCTCGCACCCTCGGGCACCCCCGAGATACCACCATTACCCCCCACCACTCCCCCAAATCCAGCTCCTGTAGACGGCATGCCGGAACCCCAGGAGCCTTCGTCGACCACGCAGACACCAGCATTACCATCGGATACTGCACCACCGCCGCCGCTGCTGCGCCGCTCAGAAAGGCTTACGAGGCCTCCTGAGAGACTGACATACACGAACTGGTAGTACACTTCACCCCGCCGGACTCAATTTTAAACAAGGGGTGAATGTGGTAAACCACTGTTACCGTTCACAACCGTTCACTATTGTTACACTGTTGTTATCACTGTTTACACTGTTGTTATCGCTACACAAGGTTACCTCCTGCCACGCACACTGCTATACCTGGGCTTACCTCAGCTGACTCCGCCCATGGCGCCGCCTGCTTGCCCAGGTATAAAGGTGACCGCTTGGCTAGTATTCTCCCTTGTTGGAACTGATCGCCCACGAGGGTGGGCTCTGTTATTTAGCCAATAAAAACCTATAGTTACTATCTTAACTCGTCGCTTTTCATGGAATGAATTGATAGGTATATCAAATACCTTGCCCCCAATCCCATGTGCCTTAATTTTGCACGCTAATCTCTTATGCGGGACCTTATCGAAAGCCTTCTGAAAGTCCAAATACACCACATCCACTGGTTCTCCCTTATCTATTTTACCAGTTACATCCTCAAAAAATTCCAGTAGATTAGTCAAGCATGATTTACCTTTTGTAAATCCATGTTGACTTTGTCCGATCCTGTCACTGCTTTCCAAGTGCTCTGCTATTACATCTTTTATAATAGATTCTAGCATTTTCCCCACTACCGATGTCAGGCTTACCGGTCTATAATTCCCCGCTTTTTCTCTACCACCTTTTTTGAATAGTGGGGTAACATTAGTGTAATGAAATCTGTTTGTCTTGCCTGTATCCGTTTTGCACTCATGTATATTACCCTCCCCCACACGGTGTATAGTTTCATTTCCTCTTTCCTGACTAACCTGGAAGGTTCCAGGTCTTGGCTCTTGGCTCCGCCCCTGACTTCTCTTACTTAAAGATCTCAGGATCTGTATGACTCATTCCTGTGAGCCAGTCGATGTGTTGAGATGTTAGCTCTGATCTTAGTGATTAAAAGCCAACTTGTTAAAGTCTATAACTTCTAGTTTTGTGGTTATTGAAGGCACATCAATTAGCTACCCTCCAATCCATGGGTACTGTTCCAGAGTTTATTTTACAGAGGGTGGAATGTGGGAGGCCGGCCAGGAGTGTGGGAATAGTCGAGTCTGGAGGTAACAAAGGCGGGGATGAGGGTTTCAGCAGCGGATGAGCTGAGGCAGGGGCGGAGACGGGCGATGTTATGGAGGTGGACCTCACCGTCCTCGGCCTCTTGCATTGTTCCACGGAAGCTCAGCGTAAACTCGAGGAACAGCACCTCCTCTTCCGATTAGGCACTTTACAGCCTTCCGGACCCAATATCGAGTTCAACAATTTCAGATCATAACCTCGGCCCCTATTATATTTTTTATCCACACTTTTGGTTTGTGACTTTTCCCTTTTTTCCTCTCTCTCCCACAAGGCAGCTGTCTCTCACTCTGCCAGCGCATTTCACACTTCATCTAGAGCCATTGTCTGTCTCTTTACCTGTCCTATTACCATCTCGTCTCACCTTGATTATCTCTTAATGTCTTTTCTTTCATCCCCTCCCCCATTTCCCAGCCCCCAAACTGCCTTTTAATCAGTTTCCTGCCTTTTTTTCTCAGTCCTGACGAAGGGTTTCGACCCGAAACATTGACTCTGTTTCTCGCTCCACGGATGTTGTCGGGCCTGCTGAGTTTTTCCAGCATTTTCTGCTGTTATTACGGAGGTGGAAGTAGGCGGTCTTGGTGATGGAGTGGATACGGGGTCGGAAGCTCAGCTCGGGGTCAAATGGAACACCAAGGTTGTGAACGGTCGGGGGGCTGTGGCAGAGGGCTGGAGTTGGTGGCGAGGGAATGGAGTTTGTGGCAGCTCTAATATGACTTGACAGGATGTGATTGCAGATTGTCAAAGCAATTCAGTATTAGCCTGGCGATGGAGAGGCTCGTACCAGCTGAGCTGCCTGCAAAAGCCTCCTCACACAGTCCCTCAATATCTCCAGGCGTTTCCTGGTCAGTGTCTAAACCTAGCCATCAAGTGCACTTCAAACAGCCTTCTTCTGGCGTGCTTCCTTGAGGCTGTGTACACTATCTGACAGCTGCTTTCTGCTGATACTGCCTCTTAATAAGTCGCTGCAGGGGATTCTCAGGCAGATTCCATCGCCAGGGTAGGTCTTAACCCTGCGCTATCGGAGGTGCCGTCTTTCGGGATGCTCCTCTTTGAAATAGTGTTTTTTTGTTGGGTGAGAGTATCAAGGGATTATGGAGCAAAGTAAATGAAGTTGAGGTACAAATCTAAGGGAATGGCGGAACAGGGTCGAGGGGAAGAATGGCCGACCCCGCTTCCTATGTTATTAACGCCGTGACATATTTATCGTGCGTTGAACAGGCTAACAAGACCTTTGTGTCTTGTGAAGAATTTTTCTTGTCCATTATAAGCTTAACTTTCTCTGGAGAAAACTAAATCCCAACCGTCTTATAAGCAGTTAGAACTAAAAAAGGTAGACTGTGGTTTATGAGCCAGGATCGGCCAGAGTGCGGCCCAGGGAGATGGACCCTGATTATGAACGATGGGGGACACGATTGGTCTTGTATTTATGGGCACTGGTTTGTTTGGCAGGCATTTTCACAGCAAATTAACTTTCTCAACAGTGTATTAATGTAGCTAAATCACTGCGCTCCTAATCCACCTGAATTTGAAAAATGCTTGGCATCATTCCCAGGCCATGGGAAGAGTGTTAATCACTAGGAGAATGTTTAGCCGCGTTCTGTAAAATTAATGTTCATCGAATTAATCCTGGAGCATTCATTAAGGTGCTAGTTACAGCTACAAGATGCAATGATTAGACTAAAACATGCAAATGGTTTTTCCAGAGTCACTTTCCCCCACCCAAAAAACGACTCGCGTCTCCACAAGGGAGGGAGTCCAGCGGAAGTATTGCGGCTGTGACCGATTTCCGGCCAGTGGCTTTTAGAAGTTTCTACAACCCGTGCGGAGCCTCTATTTTTCCTCGTTCTGGAGGCATTGGGTGCAAAATTGGTCATCGCTGCTGCCTTGTTCTAGGCTGTTCCCAGCGCCCCACGAACGCCTGAAAAATACCCCACGCAATATTGAGCCTCGGACGATTTTCAGGCTCCCGAGATGTCCGCCTGAAACAGGCCCACAGCAGACTCGCCGCTAAATCAGAAGGTTGTGGGTTCAGGTCCCACTCCAGAGACTTGAGCACGTAAAGCTAGGCCGACGCTCCAGTGCAGTGCTGGGGGAGTGCTGCACTGTCGGAGGTGCCATCTTTCGGATGAGGCATTAAACTGCTCTCAGGTGGATGTAAAAAATCCCATGGCAACTATTTTGAAGAAGAGCAGGGGAGTTCTCTCCTGTGTCCTGGCCAATATTTATCCCTCAACCAACATAACAAAAACAGATTACTGTATCTGGTCATTATCACACTGCTGTTTGTGGGATCTTGCTGTGCGCAAATCATCTGCCACGTTTCCTACATTACAACAGTGACTACACTTCAGAAAGTACTTCATTGGCTGTGAAGAGCTTTTGGACGTCCTGAGGTTGTGAAAGGCACTATATAAACACAAATCTTTTCATTTTTTAATGGTATACACAGGCGGGGAGGGATTCCATTGCTAGTATATCCATCTTACTTACTGTTTCTAATTGGCTCAGTATAGGTGACCTCTCACTGGCGGTGCCTTGCTGCTGAATTTATGGGTTCCTATTTCAACACCCATGACACAGAGGCAACATTAATCATCGGGAAGAAACGTGGGCCGTGTGCAGTGTGAAGTGAAATTCATTCCGCACGCCTCATTGGGTCCAGAACTGTGCAGTCATTACCCATCCCGAGATGTGCCATGTGTTTCCAACTGAGTGAGGTTCAGCTCCCTCACAAGCTGTGATAAATTGCAGTGAAGGTCGGACGCCCAAGGTGGATTGAGGAGTGAAGACTAAACAAATGAAGAAATAGTGGTCAGGTGATGGCGGCAGGCTTAGACTTGTAGACTGTACGGAGGTGAGGGAGGGGAGGTTAAATTACAGGACGGAGCAATGAGTTTTAACATTTCTTTCGCCCACTCCAATGTCCAAGGTGGATTTATCTGGGACATTCAACCAATGTACCTCCGCTGCGTAGGAATAAACTAATTTCAATATCGTGTCCTCTGGAGGTTGAGATGAGGAAACATACAGGAGCCCCAGTGAGTTGCATTGAAACGTATCCCAAGTGTGGCTACGGGATTGACTGAGCCAGGCACAGGTGGGCATCATCCCCAGGGTGCCTGGCAATTGGGCGTTTGGGTGTCACAGCCTCAAGCCTAGGAATTGTTATGTATTTTCATAATTATACCTCAGGCAAGAAAATAGAAAGAAAGGACTCGCATTTATATAGCGCCTTTCACAACTGCAAGGACGTCCCAAAACGTTTCAGTTAATTAAGTACATTTTGAAGTGTCATCACTGTTACCAAACAAAATCCAACATCGAGCCACATAAGAAGATATTAGGACAGGTGACCAAAAGCTTGGTCAGAGAGGTCGGTTTTAAGGAGCGCCTTAAAAAGGAGAGAGAGAGGCGGAGAGGTTTAGGGAGGGAATTCCAGAGCTCGGGGCCCAGGCAGCTGAAGGCATGGCCGCCAATGGTGGAGCGATGGAAATCGGGGGATGCTCAAAAGGCCAGAACTGGAGGAGCGCGGAGATCTGGGGGGTTGTGGTTGCGGGGCTGGAGGTAGACACAGGCAGACCCGGCTACCAAGAGAGGACAGGATATGCTCTCACTGCAGTCAGGGAGTGGTGGAGACAGAGATGCACTTCCTCACAGCTTGTAGAAAATATCAGGGCATAAGGGAGAATTGCTACCCAAAATTCACAAAAATATGCCCGGAATTCAGAAATTTGAATGACCACCAAAAACTCCCATACCTACTAGGGGGAGAGAGAAATTGTGTAACCTTAGCAGCACACTATGTTACAGCTTGCCATAAACAGAGGGACAACCACTAAATATAAGAAAAGAGTATATACAAATTATATGAATGTATATTTATACACTCAGGGATATATTTGTATTTTTGTGTACAACCATGAATGTTTTTCGATGCTTTGGCAACATAAGATGTACCTTGTCATGCCAATAAAGCGATTTGAATTGAAATTGAATTGATAGGGAACGGGTTAAAACAAGCTGCAAGGTGACAGCCTGGAAGGCATGAGTAAGGCAAGCAACCATCACAAGCTGCAATCTCTTTATTCACACACCTCTGTGGAAATATAACAATGACTCAGGAGATTGGATTGTAGAGAAACAAAGGTGAGAAATGGGGCAAGAGGTGAGAGAATAACAAGTTGATAAAGACATAACGTGTTTCATTTACTTTTTTTTTGTTCTTTGGTAATTGCAGTCTGGTGTCTCTGCCTGAATCCTAGTCTTTTTGTAAATACATTTTCCACTCACCCCTCTCCCCCGGTGGAATACCATCACCTCCAAGTTCCGTTCCAAGTCACGCACCATCCTGACTTGGACATATATCGCCTGGTTCCTTCATCACCGTTGAGTCAATATCCTGGAAGTCCTGAATCCATCCTAGGACCTCCTTCCCCAGACGGACTGCAGCGGTTCAAGAAGAAAGCCCACCACCGCCTTCTCAAGGGGCAACTAGGGATGGTTCCAGGGGATGAGGGACTTCACTTAGGTGGAGAGACTGGAGAAGCTGGGGTTGTCCTCCTTAGAGCAGAGCAGATTCAGGGGATGAAAGGTCACCGGCCTGAAACATTGACTCTGTTTCTCTCTCCAGGGACACTGCTGAGGCGCTTCCAGCATTTTCAGTTGTGATTTCACCAATTATACAACTTGGGTTGCCAACTTTGGTGGGTGGTATTCCTGGAGATTTAATCAGGTGACCTGCCGCCTCTGACCGCCCCGCCCCCCCCTCCCCAGGCTCTCCCGCCATTGGTTGCCTGTCAGGTCCATCACTCTCAGCGGCCCCGCCTCCCTCCGCCGATTGGACAGCGGACAGACTCTTCCTTACCCGATTGGATGACTTTTGCCCGTCAGTCAAATGGCCTCTCTCTCCCTCTTCCACCTCCATCTCCACTATTTTCAATAACTAACAAATACTCAAAGAAAAAGGAAATAAAAGACACAATTTTTATTTCTTTTTTAAAATGCCTCCCCTCCCCAAGCTATGAATTTTTTCCAACTCCGCGAGATTAATCTTTAATTCCTGGAGACTCCAGGGACAACAGAAATTTAGCAACAAATAAAAACAAGAACAAAAAGAATCATAGAAACATGGAAGATCGGAGCAGGAGTCGGCCATTCAGCCTCTCGAGCCTGCTCCGCCATTCAATGCAATCATGGCTGATCATCCAAATTCAGTACCCTGTCCCTGCTTTCTCCCCATAGCCCTTGATCCCTTTAGCCTTAAGAAATATATCCAACTCTTTCTTGAGGCTGTTTTTTTCCTTTGGCTTCTTCACAGAGACGCCGGGTTATTGTTAACCACTGAAGGTTTTTACATTAACTGCTCCGTCAATCACAGCACAGCAGAGATAATTCGATCCCTGGGTATTCCCAGCGGGAAGGCGGCTTTTAAGTCATTTCTGAACAACATTGATTCTTTTTTTTTTGCTGTGTTCCCCCCTTGGGTCATTTCTAAAGGAGCCCGGTCGCCGCGGCAACCACCGTCTGTGCTGTGCAAAGTGCAGGCTGACAGCAGGTTCCATAAACAGGGAGCATGCATTTGAAATTGAAGTTTTAAAAGGCAAAGAGTGGGGGGGAATCCCCTGTTATTTCCATTCAGGGCTCCGCTGGGAGTTTCTAACACAGCTGCTACGTGAAGGCTTCCTGACAACGGGCTTCCCAACAACGGGCTTCCCTTCCCATCTCGGCAATTTCCAGCCAAGCTATTAAATAGCAATGTCAGGCTCGGAACACAGCAACCTCTTCTCTTTAATAGCAACAGAAAACGCTGAGGAAAAATACTCCGCGGGTCAGGCAGCATCCGTGGAGCGAGAAACAGTGTCAACGTTTCAGGTCGAAGACCCTTCGTCAGAACTGGAAACGTTAACTCGGTTTCTCTCTCCACGGATGCTGCCTGGCCTGCTGAGTATTTCCAGCATTTTCTGTTGTTATTTCAGATTTCCAGCATCCACAGTATTTTGCTATCATAACCTCTTCTCTTTCTCTCTCTCTGTCTCTTGTGCATGTGTGTCTGTGTGTGTGTCTCTCTCCCTTTGTCCCTCTCTCTCTCACTCTCTGTCTCTCTTTTGTTGTATGCTCCGTCTCGCTACCTGTCTCGCTCTCTCTCTCTCTCGCTCGCTCTCTCTCGCTCTCTCTCTCGCTCTCTCTCTCGCTCTCTCTCTCGCTCTCTCTCTCGCTCTCTCGCTCGCTCTCTCTCTCGCTCGCTCTCTCGCTCGCTCTCTCTCTCGCTCGCTCTCTCGCTCGCTCTCTCTCTCGCTCTCTCTCTCGCTCGCTCTCTCTCGCTCTCTCTCTCGCTCGCTCTCTCGCTCGCTCTCTCGCTCGCTCTCTCGCTCGCTCTCTCGCTCGCTCTCTCGCTCGCTCTCTCGCTCTCTCGCTCTCTCGCTCTCTCGCTCGCTCTCGCTCTCTCGCTCTCTCGCTCTCTCGCTCTCTCTCGCGCTCTCTCTCGCTCTCTCTCGCTCTCTCTCGCTCTCTCTCGCTCTCTCTCTCGCTCTCTCTCTCGCGCTCTCTCTCGCGCTCTCTCTCGCGCTCTCTCTCGCGCTCTCTCTCGCGCGCTCTCTCTCGCGCTCTCTCTCTCGCGCTCTCTCTCGCTCTCTCTGTCCATCTTTCCTTTTTTTATTGATAACACTCCTGTGCAGCGCCTTGGGACGTTTTGCTACGTTTAAGGCGCTATATAAATACAAGTTGTTGCGTTTCTCTCTCTCGCTCTGCTTTTTGTGTTTCTCTTTGTCTGTGTCACTCTCTCTATGTTTTCCTCTGTCTCTGTGTGTTTCTCTCTCTCCGTCCCTCTTTCTCTTTGTGTCTCTCTGTGTGATTACCTTTCTCACTGTTATTCTGTCTCTGACACTTATTCTCTTCCTCTCTCTCTGTCTCTTTCTCGCTCTCCTTGTCTTTCTCGCTCTCTCTCTCTTGCTAACGTTCCCTCTCCATCTCTCGCTCTCTCTATCTCTATCTCGGTTTGTCTCTTTCCCTCTCTCTCTAGCTGAGAAATTTGTGCAGCGCCAGAAATTGGTGTGAAATGGGAGTTGTGACTGGAACGAGCGCTCAGAGACGGCACAAGGCTCTCTGGAAATTTGGCCTTGCCTGCATCAAATGGAGGAGCTGTTGAGGCCATTCGGGCTGTCGCGATGCTAGCTCGCTGGTCAGCAGGCTCGTGAAACTCATCCAACTCCAACACTGAGTCCTGGGGGGAGGGTAGAGGTGAACTGGAGGGGGTCAAAGCCATTGTGGAGCCAGGAGGAGAACTCCTGCTAACCCCTAACAATAAACCCAACCCTAACTGGAACAATAAACCCAACCCTAACCCGAACAATAAACCCAACCCTAACCCTAACCCCTAACAATAAACCCAACCCTAACTGGAACAATAAACCCAACCCTAACCCTAACAATAAACCCAACCCTAACCCGAACAATAAACCCAACCCTAACCCTAACAATAAACCCAACCCTAACAATAAACCCAACCCTAACACTAACAATAAACCCAACCCTAACCCGAACAATAAACCCAACCCTAACCGGAACAATAAACCCAACCCTAACCCTAACCCTAACAATAAACCCAACCCTAACCCGAACAATAAACCCAACCCAACCCTAACAATAAACCCAACCCAACCCTAACCATAAACCCAACCCTAACACTAACAATAAACCCAACCCTAACAATAAACCCAACCCTAACACTAACAATAAACCCAACCCGAACAATAAACCCAACCCAACCCTAACCATAAACCCAACCCTAACACTAACAATAAACCCAACCCTAACAATAAACCCAACCCTAACACTAACAATAAACCCAACCCTAACCCGAACAATAAACCCAACCCTAACAATAAACCCAACCCTAACCCTAAACCCTAACCCCAGCATCCTAATCCTAACCTTGACCCTAACCCTACCTCTCACCCTTACCCTAAACCGAACCTAACCCCAATCCTAAACCTAACTCCACCCCCACCCCCTAACTCCACCCCCACCCCCTAACCCTTGTACCCTCACCATTCCTTTCTTTGAACAATCTTTGTCTAAATCAGTCAGCAATGCCGTGAGCTGCTGCACCATCTGTGCAATCTTCCCGACTCCGCAAATGACAGACCACAAGCTCCATATCCCGGTGACCTCTATTCTCAATCTGCAACAAAGAGGAAAGTTGTAGACACTGAAGTTAAAAAAATTACAGATTGAATGTGATAAATTATGAATTTTCTTATTTGCATTTAAAAATAGTGACAAGAGGGAGTGAGCTTGGCTGGATGATTGAAGGATTCTGTCCATAACATTCAAGATATATGGCACCCGGTCAATAAAGTGGAAAATGCTGTTGATTACAACAAGCTCTTAGCTGTGTTGTAATATTCAGTGAGCACACAAGACATTGCTCTGTGAAGAGGAAGGTTAATGGCATCTGTCAATAATGTGTAGAGATTCTGCGTTAATGCTTCCGTCAAAGTGACATTCAAGCACATCCCATAGGTGGCGGTTTGGGTCTTAGTTACTCGGGTAGTAAATAGAGGTTGAATATTTAATATTTATCAGTCACTCATGGAATCACGGAGTCATACAGCACTGAAGGAGGCCATTCGGCCCATCGTGCCTGTGCCAGCTCTTTGAAAGAGCTCTCCAATTAATCCCAATCCTTGCTCTTTCCCCAGAGCCCTGCAAATTTTTCACCTTCAAGTATTTCTCCAATTCCTTTTTGAAAGTTACTGTTGAATCTGCCTCCACCGCCCTTTCAGGCAGCGCATTCCAGGTCACAACAACTCGCTACGGAAAAACATTCTCCTCATCTCCCCCTCTGGTTCTTTTACCGATTATCTTCAATCTGTGTCCTCTGGTTACCGACCCTCCTGCCACTGGAAACAGTTTCTCCTTATTTACTCTATCAAAACCCTTCATGATTTTAAAAACCTTTATTAAATCTCCCCTTAACCATCTCTGCTCTAAGGAGAACAATCCCAGCTTCTCCAGTCTCTCCACATCACTGAAGTTCCTCCTCCCTAAAAACAAAAGCAGCGTGGTATGACTTTAAACTGGGGACTGAGTTGTAGCATAGTCACTGTTGTAATGTGGGAAATGCGGCAGCCAGTTTGCGTACAGCAAGCTCCCACAAACAGCAATGTGATAATGACTAGATAATCTGTTTTAGTGATGTTGATTGAGGGATAAATATTGGCCTCGGGACACCGGGGAGAACTCCCCTGCTCTTCTTCGAAATAGTGGCCGTGGGATCTTTTACATCCACCTCGGTTTAACGTCTCATCCAAAAGACTACACCTCCGACAGTGCGGCGCTCCCTCAGCACTGCCCCTCCGACAGCGCAGCGCTCCCTCAGCACTGCCCCTCCGACAGTGCGGCGTTCCCTCAGCACTGCCCCTCCGACAGTGCGGCGCTCCCTCAGTACTGCCCCTCCGACAGTGCAGCACTCCCTCAGTACTGCCCCTCCGACAGTGCAGCGCTCCCTCAGTACTGCCCCTCCGACAGTGCAGCGCTCCCTCAGCACTGCCCCTCCAACAGTGCAGCACTCCCTCAGTACTGCCCCTCCGACAGTGCAGCGCTCCCTCAGCACTGCCCCTCCGACAGTGCTGCACTCCCTCAGTACTGCCCCTCCGACAGTGCAGCGCTCCCTCAGCACGGCCCCTCCGACAGTGCGGCGTTCCCTCAGCACTGCCCCTCCGACAGTGTAGCGCTCCCTCAGCACTGCCCCTCCGACAGTGCTGCACTCCCTCAGTACTGTCCCTCCGACAGTGCAGCGCTCCCTCAGCACGGCCCCTCCGACAGTGCAGCGCTCCCTCAGCACTGCACTGGGACTGCCGGCCTGGATTATGGGCTCAAGTCCCTGGAGTGGGGCTTGAAACTACGACCTTCTGACTCAGAGGCAAGAGTGCTACCCACCAAGCCAGCGTTGACATATAGAAAGGCAGCGCTGAGGGGGTGGAGTGGCTTTGAGGTAGGAGACAGTCTCAAGGAGTGTCAATTTCAACACAGCGAGAATGCAGGGAAAGGGAGCGTGCATAGGAAGGGGTGGGGGGAGGTGCGGGGGGACCAGGAGCCGAGGAGGATGGTTCCACAGTCAGCATCTCAGACTCCTCCAAGCATGGCACAGGGACCCACCCCTTCTCCCACTGAGGGGGCTGGCTGGCCAATTCATGGAGTCCAGAACCAGGGGTCACAGTCTCGGAATAAGGGGTCGGCCATTTAGGACTGAGATGAGGAGAAATTTCTTCACTGAGGGCGGTGAATCTTTGGAATTCTCTGCCCCAGAGGGCTGTGGAGGCTCAGTCGTTGAGTATATTCAAGGCTGAGATCGATAGATTTTTGGACTCTCGGGGAATCGAGGGATATGGGGATCGGGCGGGAAAGTGGAGTTGAGGTCGAAGATCAGCCATGATCTTATTGAATGGCGGAGCAGGCTCGAGGGGCCGAATGGCCGACTCCTGCTCCTAATTCTTATGGTAACAAGGATGGGTTCAACAACGAGGATCTACCACGTGAAAGTTGGCAGGCAGAAGGGGCAGGATTTGCTTTTAATCTTCCTGTGCTGTGCCTGACTGTTCTTAAAATAACCGTTACGTCAGTGCGAATTCTCCAGAGCCATCAGACCGCGAGCTCGTGTAAATAAATGAGTGTTGTTATTTTTCAGTCTACCCTCCTGACAGGGTCAACAACATAACTCTGATTGATGGGCTACTCGACACACAGCCCTTCCAAGTGGAGTTTAAAACGGGTAGTTCACCCCCAACCTCCCCCCCCCCTCCCAACGCTCTCTCCTCTCTTTCCTTTGTTTCGATCTCTAACAGCCACTTTGGTTACTGTTGACTCTCGGTAAAGGTGATGGATGATGGCAGCTTTCTGGGATGGCAGGAATCTCCTGCAATATCAGGCCCGGGAAAGGGGAGAGAGACCTTACAGGGGAGGAGATGGAGAATAGGGAGAGGGAGGGAGAGGAGAGGGAGAATGGAGAGAGGGAGAGGAGAGGAGAGGGAGAATGGAGAGAGGGAGAATGGAGAGAGGGAGGGAGAGGAAAAGCTGAGGGAAGAGGGTGGAGGGATGAATTAGATGGCAGAGGAGCGAGTCACAGAGAGCCAAGAAACAGGGAGAGGGCGCCCCCTGTGGGGCTGTGAGTGAGTGCAAGCTCGGATATGGTACTGAGACACACAGAGCAGGTCAGTCAGAGCTTCCATCCCAGGGCCGTACTCAGTGTGCTGATCTCAGACAGTCAAACGGTAGACGGTTTCCTTAACAACGTTGAGGCTGCCTGACTGTTCCCCTCACACTGTCACTCAAGCTCTCCGTCGCTCTATATATTCATTCGCTCTCACAGGCTGCTGTCACTCACGCTCTTCCTCTCTCCTCCCTTCTCTCCTCTCTCAGTTCTCTTTTTTCCTCTATCGCTCACCCGTGTTCTCTATTCTTTCTCTTCACAACCTCTCTCGGTTATCTCTCCCCTCCCCTGCTTGTGTTGTCTTCTCTTTCTCTGCTCTCCCACCTCTCTCTCCCTTCTCCATTTCCTCTCCCATCTAATTCATCCCTCCTCTTTCTTCAGCTCTTCCTCTTCCTTCGCCTCTCTCCTCCTCATTATTCCCATTCTCCTCCCCTACCCTCTCTTTCTGTTCTCCCTCTCCTCCCCCTCTCCAATATCCTTCTCCTCGCCTCCATCTCTCTCCGTTCTCCCTCTCTCCCCATTCCCTCTGTTCTCCCTCTCCTTCCGTTCCCCCTCTCCCCCCGTTCCCCCTCTCCCTCCGTTCCCCCACTCCCCCCGTTCTCCCTCCCCCTCCGTTCCCCCTCCGTTCCCCCTCTCCCTCCGTTCCTCCTCTCTCCCTCCGTTCCCCCTCTCTCCCTCCGTTCCTCCTCTCTCCCTCCCTCCGTTCTCCCTCTCTCCCTCCGTTCTCCCTCTCTCCCTCCGTTCTCCCTCTGTTCTCCCTCCGTTCTCCGCGAGTACAGTTCACACATTTCACCGGCATACTACTCATGTCTCTGGTGGTGGGGCCTGGTTTGCTTGTGCAGATTGTGTCCCTGTGGGGAGAGGACAGCAGATGGGAGAATAATGGACGAGCGGCTCAAACTGCTGGGGAGGCAGAATCCGAGAAAGGGACGGCCTTCGAAAACCAAGGTCACGCCGGAGGACACAGGGGAAAAAAACAAACCGGGTGACAATACGCACACCTGTGCCCCCGGCCTGGGACTGCCAGCCTCAGGCCCACAGAAATCCTTCAGGGCGCCTCTTTAAAGAAAGACTGGGAAAAAAATGATTGCAGAGGTTATCCGGCAGGTCCCAGGTCAGGGGGCAGTGAGAGTGCTTGGAGTGACCTGAGGATTCCTGGCCCAAGGTGTGCGTACCCTCCTCATGATCGCTCTCCAGTGATTAAATCTCTGCGTGTGCATGGAGGCTGTGTGCGAATCAGACCAAGAGCGGCAGTGATACAGGAGTGGAGACGGGGCCTCGGTTCAATGTTTCATCCGAAAGACGGCACCTGTGACAGTGCAGCACTCCCTCAGTGCTGCACTGGAGTGTCAGGCTGGATTTTTGTGCTCAAGTCTCTGGAAGGGGGACTATGAACCCACAACCTTCTGACTCAGGTGAGATGTGCTACCCACGGAGCCACAGCTGAAACTCTGTGAGGGAGTCAACAGTATTACATAGAATTACAAAGTATTTACAGCCCAGAAACAAGCCATTCGGCCCAACTGCTCCGTGCCGCTGTTTCTGCTCCACACGAGCCTCCTCCCACCCTCTTCATCTCCCCCCATCACCATATCCTTCTATTCCCTTCTCCCTCATGTGTTTATCCAGCCTCCCCTTAAATGTATCTCTGCTATTCGCCTCAACCACTCCCTGTGGTAGCGAGTTCCACATTCTCACCACTCTCTGGGTAAAGATGTTTCTGCTGAATTCCCTATTGGATTAATAGAGACCAGAACTGTGCACAGTGCTCCAAGTGTGGTCTAACCAAGGTATATGGAGACTAGAACTGTCCAAGTGTGGTCTAATCAAGGTGTATGGAGACCAGAACTGTGCACAGTGCTCCAAGTGTGGTCTAACCAAGGTATATGGAGACTAGAACTGTCCAAGTGTGGTCTAATCAAGGTGTATGGAGACTAGAACTGTCCAAGTGTGGTCTAATCAAGGTGTATGGAGACCAGAACTGTCCAAGTGTGGTCTAATCAAGGTGTATGGAGACCAGAACTGTGCACTGTGCTCCAAGTGTGGTCTCACCAAGGTATATGGAGACCAGAACTGTGCACAGTGCTCCAAGTGTGGTCTAACCAAGGTATATGGAGACTAGAACTGTCCAAATGTGGTCTAATCAAGGTATATGGAGGTCAAAACTGTGCACAGTGCTGCAAGTGTGGTCTAACCGAGTATAACAACAACTTGCATTTATATAGCACCTTTAAAGTAGTAAAACGTCCCAAGGCACTTTGCAGGAGCGTTATAAAACAAAATTTGACACAGAGCCACATAAGGAGATATTAGGACCGGTGATCAACAGCTTGGTCAAAAAGGTAGGTTTTAAGGAGCGTCTTTAAGCAGGGGAGAGAGAGGTTTAGGGAGGGAATTCCAGAGCTTGGGGCCCAGGCAGCTGAAGGCACGGCCGCCGATAGTGGAATGAAGGGAATTGGGGGATGCGCAAGAGGCCAGAATTAGAGGAGGCAAGCGACATTCTGGAGGTGAAAATAACTGGTGAAAAACAGAGATGAACTGAAATTCACTCAATGGTCCGCAGTAGCTGCACGACCTTGTCAAATAGGACAAGATTGTTCAGTGTGCTGATCAATAAGAAGGGCTTTTACTAAGAGAGAATTATTAGCACCTTAATCGGAGCAGACCTGTGGAGAATGAAATTCCGTACTCATTATTTACAGACTCGTGAATGAAATGTTTAAATGACTTTGAAAGAATCCATTCACGAAGTCGCTCTTTCAAAGGCTGCTCCAGTTTGCAATGTCTCTGTGCAGTTCCCGAGAGAGGCTGGAAGCGTTGATTCCGTCTAACTCCATTGCTGATCTTGGACCGGGTCTGCACCAGGAGCTCAGTGTCTGCACCAGGAGCTCAGCAGGAGCTCAGTGTCTGCACCAGGAGCTCAGTGTCTGCACCAGGAGTTAGCTCAGTGTCTGCACCAGGGGCTCAGTGTCTGCACCAGGAGCTCAGTGTCTGCACCAGGAGCTCAGTGTCTGCACCAGGAGCTCAGTGTCTGCACCAGGAGCTCAGTGTCTGCACCAGGAGCTCAGTGTCTGCACCAGGAGTTAGCTCAGTGTCTGCACCAGGAGCTCAGTGTCTGCACCAGGAGCTCAGTGTCTGCACCAGGAGTTAGCTCAGTGTCTGCACCAGGAGTTAGCTCAGTGTCTGCACCAGGAGTTAGCTCAGTGTCTGCACCAGGAGTTAGCTCAGTGTCTGCACCAGGAGCTCAGTGTCTGCACCAGGAGTTAGCTCAGTGTCTGCACCAGGAGCTCAGTGTCTGCACCAGGAGCTCAGTGTCTGCACCAGGAGCTCAGTGTCTGCACCAGGAGTTAGCTCAGTGTCTGCACCAGGAGTTAGCTCAGTGTCTGCACCAGGAGTTAGCTCAGTGTCTGCACCAGGAGCTCAGTGTCTGCACCAGGAGTTAGCTCAGTGTCTGCACCAGGAGCTCAGTGTCTGCACCAGGAGCTCAGTGTCTGCACCAGGAGTTAGCTCAGTGTCTGCACCAGGAGTTAGCTCAGTGTCTGCACCAGGAGTTAGCTCAGTGTCTGCACCAGGAGTTAGCTCAGTGTCTGCACCAGGAGTTAGCTCAGTGTCTGCACCAGGAGTTAGCTCAGTGTCTGCACCAGGAGTTAGCTCAGTGTCTGCACCAGGAGTTAGCTCAGTGTCTGCACCAGGCGTTAGCTCAGTGTCTGCACCAGGAGTTAGCTCAGTGTCTGCACCAGGAGTTAGCTCAGTGTCTGCACCAGGAGTTAGCTCAGTGTCTGCACCAGGAGTTAGCTCAGTGTCTGCACCAGGAGTTAGCTCAGTGTCTGCACCAGGAGTTAGCTCAGTGTCTGCACCAGGAGTTAGCTCAGTGTCTGCACCAGGAGTTAGCTCAGTGTCTGCACCAGGAGTTAGCTCAGTGTCTGCACCAGGAGTTAGCTCAGTGTCTGCACCAGGAGTTAGCTCAGTGTCTGCACCAGGAGTTAGCTCAGTGTCTGCACCAGGAGTTAGCTCAGTGTCTGCACCAGGAGCTCAGTGTCTGCACCAGGAATTAGCTCAGTGTCTGCACCAGGAGCTCAGTGTCTGCACCAGGAGTTAGTTCAGTGTCTGCACCAGGAGCTCAGTGTCTGCACCAGGAGTTAGCTCCGTGTCTGCACCAGGAGTTAGCTCAGTGTCTGCACCAGGAGCTCAGTGTCTGCACCAGGAGCTCAGTGTCTGCACCAGGAGCTCAGTGACTCTGCACCAGGAGTTAGCTCAGTGTCTGCACCAGGAGTTAGTTCAGTGTCTGCACCAGGAGCTCAGTGTCTGCACCAGGAGCTCAGTGTCTGCACCAGGAGTTAGTTCAGTGTCTGCACCAGGAGTTAGTTCAGTGTCTGCACCAGGAGCTCAGTGTCTGCACCAGGAGTTAGTTCAGTGTCTGCACCAGGAGCTCAGTGTCTGCACCAGGAGTTAGTTCAGTGTCTGCACCAGGAGCTCAGTGTCTGCACCAGGAGTTAGTTCAGTGTCTGCACCAGGAGCTCAGTGTCTGCACCAGGAGCTCAGTGTCTGCACCAGGAGTTAGTTCAGTGTCTGCACCAGGAGCTCAGTGTCTGCACCAGGAGCTCAGTGTCTGCACCAGGAGCTCAGTGTCTGCACCAGGAGTTAGTTCAGTGTCTGCACCAGGAGCTCAGTGTCTGCACCAGGAGTTAGCTCAGTGTCTGCACCAGGAGCTCAGTGTCTGCACCAGGAGTTAGTTCAGTGTCTGCACCAGGAGCTCAGTGTCTGCACCAGGAGCTCAGTGTCTGCACCAGGAGTTAGTTCAGTGTCTGCACCAGGAGCTCAGTGTCTGCACCAGGAGTTAGCTCCGTGTCTGCACCAGGAGTTAGCTCAGTGTCTGCACCAGGAGCTCAGTGTCTGCACCAGGAGCTCAGTGTCTGCACCAGGAGCTCAGTGACTCTGCACCAGGAGTTAGCTCAGTGTCTGCACCAGGAGTTAGTTCAGTGTCTGCACCAGGAGCTCAGTGTCTGCACCAGGAGTTAGTTCAGTGTCTGCACCAGGAGTTAGTTCAGTGTCTGCACCAGGAGCTCAGTGTCTGCACCAGGAGTTAGTTCAGTGTCTGCACCAGGAGCTCAGTGTCTGCACCAGGAGTTAGTTCAGTGTCTGCACCAGGAGTTAGTTCAGTGTCTGCACCAGGAGCTCAGTGTCTGCACCAGGAGCTCAGTGTCTGCACCAGGAGTTAGTTCAGTGTCTGCACCAGGAGCTCAGTGTCTGCACCAGGAGCTCAGTGTCTGCACCAGGAGCTCAGTGTCTGCACCAGGAGTTAGTTCAGTGTCTGCACCAGGAGCTCAGTGTCTGCACCAGGAGTTAGCTCAGTGTCTGCACCAGGAGCTCAGTGTCTGCACCAGGAGTTAGTTCAGTGTCTGCACCAGGAGCTCAGTGTCTGCACCAGGAGCTCAGTGTCTGCACCAGGAGTTAGTTCAGTGTCTGCACCAGGAGCTCAGTGTCTGCACCAGGAGCTCAGTGTCTGCACCAGGAGCTCAGTGTCTGCACCAGGAGTTAGTTCAGTGTCTGCACCAGGAGCTCAGTGTCTGCACCAGGAGCTCAGTGTCTGCACCAGGAGCTCAGTGTCTGCACCAGGAGTTAGCTCAGTGTCTGCACCAGGAGTTAGCTCAGTGTCTGCACCAGGAGCTCAGTGTCTGCACCAGGAGTTAGTTCAGTGTCTGCACCAGGAGCGAGAGGGTTCAACTCAAAATGGCAGAGGGAAAGCAAGTTCAAATCAGAATCGCACGCTTAAAACTGAGATTAAACGTAAATTCAATCCGTTGCCACTTAAAGCAGTGATTGATGGGGGAAATTACCCGACCATCTCCGTTCTGGCCGGGAGTGGTGTCACTTTGTGCATCCAACAAAGAAAACACAGAAAGAGGAATTTAAATTTAGCAATGAAATGGTTCATTCTCTGTTTTCCCCTGGGGCAGATCGCTACTGACCTGCAGTCCCAGTCCGGAACAAAACGCCTTTCATCTCCGCAAGTTCTCCTGGATCTGTGACCTCAAAACCTTTCGGCAAACACGTCCTGTAGCTGCAAATGGATCTTTTGACGCCTTTAAAGTTGCGTCTGATCAAGGAGGCTGGCTCCTGATCTACCTTACATCTGAAGGTAGTCCTGGTGACTGGAGTCATCGATGTCGGCAGGAGGGACTCTCAGAGGCTGGGTCAAACCTACTCCTTCCAGTGATCTATCGGTGGTTCCAGTTGAGACTTGGACACAAAGAATCATCAAAAACAAAAGTCATTGCTGGGGATCCAGCTCGGAGAGACAAGGGTCGGGTCCAAGGAGCCATGATTCCTCCACCGCATCGAAACCGCTTGGGATGTGGAGATGGAAAAATACCAAATGAGACGTAGGGTAGATGATGCCCTCCCCCGCTCCAAACCCATCCCCACCCCCCCGCTCCCGACCCATCCCCTCCTTTTTATTTGCTCCATTTTATTTTTATTTCCTCCGGTCTTTGATTCACTGGGTAACTGGATCGTCCGCTCTGCAACTGAGTCATACAGAACAGGAAGATCGTAAGTAAAGCTCCCTCTACACTGTCCCCATCAAACACTCCCAGGGCAGGTACAGCACGGGTTAGACACAGAGTAAAGCTCCCTCTGCACTGTCCCATCAAACACTCCCAGGGCAGGTACAGCACGGGTTAGACACAGAGTAAAGCTCCCTCTACACTGTCCCATCAAACACTCCCAGGGCAGGTACAGCACGGGTTAGACACAGAGTAAAGCTCCCTCTACACTGTCCCATCAAACACTCCCAGGGCAGGTACAGCACGGGTTAGATACAGAGTAAAGCTCCCTCTACACTGTCCCATCAAACACTCCCAGGGCAGGTACAGCACGGGTTTGATACAGAGTAAAGCTCCCTCTACACTGTCCCATCAAACACTCCCAGGGCAGGTACAGCACGGGTTAGATACAGAGTAAAGCTCCCTCTACACTGTCCCATCAAACACTCCCAGGGCAGGTACAGCACGGGTTTGATACAGAGTAAAGCTCCCTCTACACTGTCCCGTCAAACACTCCCAGGGCAGGTACAGCACGGGTTAGATACAGAGTAAAGCTCCCTCTACACTGTCCCATCAAACACTCCCAGGGCAGGTACAGCACGGGTTAGATACAGAGTAAAGCTCCCTCTACACTGTCCCGTCAAACACTCCCAGGGCAGGTACAGCACGGGTTAGACACAGAGTAAAGCTCCCTCTACACTGTCCCATCAAACACTCCCAGGGCAGGTACAGCACGGGTTAGATACAGAGTAAAGCTCCCTCTACACTGTCCCCATCAAACACTCCCAGGGCAGGGACAGCACGGGTTAGAAACAGAGTAAAGCTCCCTCTACACTGTCCCATCAAACACTCCCAGGGCAGGTACAGCACGGGGTTAGATACAGAGTAAAGCTCCCTCTACATTGTCCCATCAAACACTCTCAGGGCAGGTACAGCACGGGTTAGATACAGAGTAAAGCTCCCTCTACACTGTCCCATCAAACACTCCCAGGGCAGGTACAGCATGGGTTAGATACAGAGTAAAGCTCCCTCTACACTGTCCCATCAAACACTCCCAGGGCAGGTACAGCATGGGTTAGATACAGAGTAAAGCTCCCTCTACACTGTCCCATCAAACACTCCCAGGGCAGGTACAGCACGGGGTTAGATACAGAGTAAAGCTCCCTCTACACTGTCCCATCAAACACTCCCAGGGCAGGTACAGCACGGGTTAGATACAGAGTAAAACTCCCTCTACACTGTCCCATCAAACACTCCCAGGGCAGGTACAGCATGGGGTTAGATACAGAGTAAAGCTCCCCCTACACTGTCCCATCAAACACTCCCAGGGCAGGTACAGCACAAGTTAGATACAGAGTAAAGCTCCCTCTACACTGTCCCATCAAACACTCCCAGGGCAGGTACAGCACGGGTTTGATACAGAGTAAAGCTCCCTCTACACTGTCCCGTCAAACACTCCCAGGGCAGGTACAGCACGGGTTAGATACAGAGTAAAGCTCCCTCTACACTGTCCCATCAAACACTCCCAGGGCAGGTACAGCACGGGTTAGATACAGAGTAAAGCTCCCTCTACACTGTCCCGTCAAACACTCCCAGGGCAGGTACAGCACGGGTTAGACACAGAGTAAAGCTCCCTCTACACTGTCCCATCAAACACTCCCAGGGCAGGTACAGCACGGGGTTAGATACAGAGTAAAGCTCCCTCTACATTGTCCCATCAAACACTCTCAGGGCAGGTACAGCATGGGTTAGATACAGAGTAAAGCTCCCTCTACACTGTCCCATCAAACACTCCCAGGGCAGGTACAGCATGGGTTAGATACAGAGTAAAGCTCCCTCTACACTGTCCCATCAAACACTCCCAGGGCAGGTACAGCATGGGTTAGATACAGAGTAAAGCTCCCTCTACACTGTCCCATCAAACACTCCCAGGGCAGGTACAGCATGGGGTTAGATACAGAGTAAAGCTCCCCCTACACTGTCCCATCAAACACTCCCAGGGCAGGTACAGCACAAGTTAGATACAGAGTAAAGCTCCCTCTACACTGTCCCATCAAACACTCCCAGGGCAGGTACAGCACGGGTTCAAGCCCCATCCTGGGTTGTGGAACCCGTAATCTGGGCTGACACCAACACTTGCCACAAGCCCCTGAACTGCTCCCCTGGCTCAGACCCGCAAACCCTGCACAGGCCAGGGATTATCCGGGGTGGTTCAAATCCCACATGAGCCAACAGGGGGGAAGCGAACCCTCATTCTTGATGAGAAGGTTCCAGTTGATTTAAGCCTTGCTGTCAAAGTCTGAGATTATTAATCTCCCTCCAGCCTTTGACGAGCTCTGTTCTAATTAACCAGCTCAAGCCACGTTCACCTCACTGTCGAGGGACCAAATGGGATTCGGGGAAATGTGAAGTTCCAGATCGTTCCCTCTCAAGAGGAAATAGATGGTCCCACGATTCAACAGCAAGTTGTTTTTGATGCCCTTGCATGTTTTGATCTGCGACAGGTCTTAAATTATCCCCTCTGCCGTCGCTCGATTAACGAGAGGGAAATTTCCATCTTGTGGGTAATGAAGTTGAAGTTATTTCACACTGCAGGGAATTCTTTCAAAGGGAACGAAGATAGCGCGTAGGTCAAGAATACAATCGCGATTCTGCACCGCCGCTGGACAGACGCCACCCATTTCACAGCCACTGAAGGTCGCAGGGAGGTTACGAAGAAGACTGATTTTGTTTGATCCAATGTAACCGTCAATCTCCAGTTTTCTCTCCTCTCCTGCAGAAAGGACTTATGTTTCTCCAGCGCCTTTCACAACCTCAGGACATCCCAAAGCTTTTTTGAAGTGTGGTCACTGTTGTAATGTGGGAAACGCGGCAGCCAATTTGCGCACAGCAAGCTCCCACAAACAGCACTGTGATAATGACCAGATCATCTGTTTTTAGTGATGTTGGTTGAGGGATAAATATTGGCCCCAGGACACCGGGAATAAGTCGCCTGCTCTTCTTCAAAACAGTGACCGTGGGATCTTTTACATCCACCTGAGAGAGCAGACGGGGCCTCAGTTTAACGCCTCATCCGAAAGACGGCAACTCCGACAGTGCAGCACTCCCTCAGTACTGCCCCCCCGACAGTGCGGCGCTCCCTCAGTACTGCCCCTCCGACAGTGCAGCACTCCCTCAGTACTGCCCCTCCGACAGTGCAGCACTCCCGCAGTACCGCCCCTCCGACAGTGCGGCACTCCCTCAGTACCGCCCCTCCGACAGTGCAGCACTCCCTCAGTACCGCCCCTCCGACAGTGCGGCACTCCCTCAGTACCGCCCCTCCGACAGTGCAGCACTCCCTCAGTACCGCCCCTCCGACAGTGCGGCACTCCCTCAGTACCGTCCCTCCGACAGTGCGGCACTCCCTCAGTACCGCCCCTCCGACAGTGCGGCACTCCCTCAGTACTGCCCCTCCGACAGTGCAGCACTCCCTCAGAACTGACCCTCCGACAGTGCAGCGCTCCCTCAGTACTGCCCCTCCGACAGTGCGGCACTCCCTCAGTACTGCCCCTCCGACAGTGCAGCACTCCCTCAGTACTGACCCTCCGACAGTGCAGCGCTCCCTCAGTACTGCCCCTCCGACAGTGCAGCGCTCCCTCAGTACTGCCCCTCCGACAGTGCGGCGCTCCCTCAGTACTGCCCCTCCGACAGTGCAGCGCTCCCTCAGTACTGCCCCTCCGACAGTGCAGCACTCCCTCAGTACTGCCCCTCCGACAGTGCGGCGCTCCCTCAGTACTGCCCCATGACAGTGCAGCACTCCCTCAGTACTGCCCCTCCGACAGTGCGGCGCTCCCTCAGTACTGCCCCTCCGACAGTGCGGCGCTCCCTCAGTACCGCCCCTCCGACAGTGCAGCACTCCCTCAGTACCGCCCCTCCGACAGTGCAGCACTCCCTCAGTACCGCCCCTCCGACAGTGCAGCACTCCCTCAGTACTGCCCCTCCGACAGTGCGGCACTCCCTCAGTACTGCCCCTCTGACAGTGCGGCGCTCCCTCAGTACTGACTCTCCGACAGTGCGGCACTCCCTCAGTACTGCCCCTCCGACAGTGCAGCGCTCCCTCAGTACTGCCCCTCCGACAGTGCGGCGCTCCCTCAGTACTGCCCCTCCGACAGTGCGGCGCTCCCTCAGTACTGCCCCTCCGACAGTGCGGCGCTCCCTCAGTACCGCCCCTCCGACAGTGCAGCACTCCCTCAGTACCGCCCCTCCGACAGTGCAGCACTCCCTCAGTACCGCCCCTCCGACAGTGCAGCACTCCCTCAGTACTGCCCCTCCGACAGTGCAGCGCTCCCTCAGTACCGCCCCTCTGACAGTGCGGCGCTCCCTCAGTAATGCCCCTCCGACAGCGCGGCGCTCCCTCAGTAGTGCCCCTCCGACAGTGCGGCGCTCCCTCAGTACTGACCCTCCGACAGTGCAGCGCTCCCTCAGTACTGCCCCTCCGACAGTGCAGCGCTCCCTCAGTACCGCCCCTCTGACAGTGCGGCGCTCCCTCAGTACCGCCCCTCCGACAGCGCGGCGCTCCCTCAGTACCGCCTCTCCGACAGCGCGGCGCTCCCTCAGTACTGCCCCTCCGACAGTGCAGCGCTCCCTCAGTACCGCCCCTCTGACAGTGCGGCGCTCCCTCAGTACCGCCTCTCCGACAGCGCGGCGCTCCCTCAGTACTGCCCCTCCGACAGTGCGGCGCTCCCTCAGTACTGACCCTCCGACAGTGCAGCGCTCCCTCAGTACCGCCCCTCCGACAGTGCAGCGCTCCCTCAGTACCGCCCCTCTGACAGTGCGGCGCTCCCTCAGTACCGCCCCTCCGACAGCGCGGCGCTCCCTCAGTACCGCCTCTCCGACAGCGCGGCGCTCCCTCAGTACTGCCCCTCCGACAGTGCAGCGCTCCCTCAGTACCGCCCCTCTGACAGTGCGGCGCTCCCTCAGTACCGCCTCTCCGACAGCGCGGCGCTCCCTCAGTACTGCCCCTCCGACAGTGCGGCGCTCCCTCAGTACTGCCCCTCCGACAGTGCAGCGCTCCCTCAGTACCGCCCCTCCGACAGTGCGGCGCTCCCTCAGTACTGCCCCTCCGACAGTGTGGCGCTTCCTCA
The DNA here is from genome assembly GCF_052327205.1 of Somniosus microcephalus. Taxonomy (NCBI): domain Eukaryota; kingdom Metazoa; phylum Chordata; class Chondrichthyes; order Squaliformes; family Somniosidae; genus Somniosus; species Somniosus microcephalus. Next base: position 4,338,974 of record NC_140999.1, read on the forward strand.
CTACTGCCCCTCCGACAGTGCGGCACTCCCTCAGTACTGCCCGTCCGACGGAGTGCTGCACTCCCTCAGTACTGCCCCTCCGACGGAGTGCTGCACTGTCTCAGTACTGCCCCTCCGACAGTGCGGCGCTCCCTCAGTACTGCCCCTCTGACAGTGCGGCGCTCCCTCAGTACTGCCCCTCCGACAGTGCAGCGCTCCCTCGGTACTGCACTGGGAGTGTCAGCCTGGATTATGTGCTCAAGTCTCTGGAGTGGGGCTCGAACCCACAACCTTCTGACTCAGGAGGCAAGAGAGAGAGCGCGTCCCACGGAGCCAAGCTCAGTGTGTGAAAGTGGACCCTCCATCCTTCCACCACTTACCCGGAGCCTGCGCTCTGTTTTTAATCAGCGCTGCAAAAAACCATCTGATCCTTATTACATTTTACATAATTTTATGCCTTTACAGATAACATTAATGAATTATGCTAACCCCACCTAATTTACATATGCACATTCCATTAATTAAAAGCAGATTTCACGTTGTAATTAAAAATGAAAAGTAATTAGTGATTTGAAACTCAAACTCCCAATTCCATAAATTTATTTTGTTTTATTTATTACTATGAACATTTCCAAACTGAATAAAGCAATTGCTTTTGTTCAGGGCTCCGTGCCAGCGGCTACTTTGGGGTCCTGGGAGAAAGAAAGTTTCCCAGTGGTGGCAGGACTGCACCCTCCCATCTCGGCCCTGGCCAGTGCTGGAAACACTGCGGTCACCGCTCGACATCGCCCCCCGCCCCCCACCCCAGCTCAGAGTGGAGAAAAGAACAAAAATCTTGTATTTATGTTGCACCTCCTCAGCCTCAATCAAAGACCTGCATTTTGACAGCCCCTTTCACCACCTCAGGACGTCCAAAGCGCTTCACAGCCAATGAGGTAACTTTTTTGAAGTGTAGTCGCTGTTGTAATGAAGGAAATGCGGCAGCCAATTTGCGCACAGCAAGCTCCCACAAACGACGTGATAAATGACCAAAAAATCTGCGTTTTTTTCATGATGTTGGTTGAGGGATACATATTGGCCCCAGGACACCGGGGAGAACGCCCCTTGCTCTTCTTCCCAATAGTGCCATGGGATCTTTTACCTGAGGGCAGACAGGGCCTCGGGTTTAATATCTCATCCAAAGACGGCACCTCCGACAGTGCAGCACTCCCTCAGTGCTGCCCCTCCGACAGTGCGGCGCTCCCTCAGTGCTGCCCCTCCGACAGTGCGGCGCTCCCTCAGTACTGCCCCTCCGACAGTGCGGCGCTCCCTCAGTACTGCCCCTCCGACAGTGCGGCGCTCCCTCAGTACTGCCCCTCCGACAGTGCGGCGCTCCCTCAGTACTGCCCCTCCGACAGTACTGCCCCTCCGACAGTGCGGCGCTCCCTCAGTACTGCCCCTCCGACAGTGCGGCGCTCCCTCAGTACTGCCCCTCCGACAGTGCGGCGCTCCCTCAGTACTGCCCCTCCGACAGTGCGGCGCTCCCTCAGTACTGCACTGGGAGAGTCAGCCTGGATTATTTGCTTAAGTCTCTGGAGTGGGACTTGAAACCGCAACCTTCTGACTCAGAGGCAAGAGAGTGCTACCCACTGAGCCACGGATGTCAGCTTACCACCACAGCTGATCAAGCTGGGACCATCCTACCTGATGGGAGAGGTTTATACGGAGTCAAGTGGGAAGAACCCGAACCCACAGTGAGAAGTCAAATTCCTCCATCAGTAAGACAAGACTGGCTGGACCATCATCAACCAAACTCGTGACTACCATTGACCTACTTACCATGAGTGCCATTGACGATTGACTCCGCTCCAATCTAGACGGGTATGGTAGTTTTTTTTTATTCGTTCATGGGATGTGGGCGTCGCTGGCAAGGCCAGCATTTATTGCCCATCCCTAGTTGCCTTCAAGAAGCTGGTGGTGAGCCGCCTTCTTGAACCGCTGCAATCCGTGTGGTGAAGTCGTACACTTCTTTGTAGCGGGTTGGTACAGCGGAGCAGCTCACTCAGACATTTCAGAGGGCAGTTAAGAGTCAACCACATTTCTGTGGGTCTGGAGTCACCTATAGGCCCAGACCGGGTAAGGACGTCAGGTTTCCTTCCCTAAAGGACATCAGTGAAGCAGATGGTAGTGCAGTGGTTATGTTACTGGACTAATAATCCAGAGAGCAGGAGTTCAAATCCCACCATTTGAATTTTAAAAAACCATGAAGCTGTCGGATTGTTGGAAAAACCCATCTGGTTCACTAATGTTCCTTTAGGGAGGGAAAACTGTCGTCCTTACCTGGTCCGGGCCTGTATGTGACTCCATTTCCACACTAATGCGGTTGACTCTTAACTGCCCTCCAAAGTGGCCGCTCAGCCCAGCTACACAGCGATTCAAGGCGGCCCACCACCTTCTCATGGGCAGTAAATACTTGCCTTGCCAGCGCCGCCCACACCAGAGAATAAATCTCCCACCGCCACACACGCCCTGCAAGAGCTAAAACTCACCCCACTGCCTTCCCCCAACAGAGAGGTCAGAATGGGAGAATCCAGAGGTGGATTGAGAATGCAGCCAAAACTTAGTGGCTGTTTTCCAAACACTGACGGGGTTTGTAGCGGAGAGGAGGATGCCAGCCAAGCAGCTCACGGCAAGACTGTCACTTCCCATTCTGCTTTGATGTTCAGTGGGCGCAGTCCCAGAGAGTGCGCTGGTAAATCATGTCACGCTTTAAATATATATATAGCCAACGCCTCAGGCAATGTCCTGACATACATATCTAAGAATGGATGTAGATATTGTCTGCCCTCCTTCTTGCCAGGTCTCATTCACAACCACCTAGTTCCAGGCGATGAAATATGAGGCCAGCAATGAGGGCAAAGGGTCTCGCACCTGAACTAAAAGCAGCTTTCCTGTATTCAGTTCAGGGAATGCGTCCTGTTGCTTCACTGATTGAACTGTTCTGCAAACCAGACATTCTTTCCGTGTTTTTCCCCCCATCCTCTCCAGAACGCAACTTTACTCTGTATCTAACCCGTGCTGTACCTGCCCTGGGAGTGTTTGATGGGACAGTGTAGAGGGAGCTTTACTCTGTATCTAACCCGTGCTGTACCTGCCCTGGGAGTGTTTGATGGGACAGTGTAGAGGGAGCTTTACTCTGTATCTAACCCATGCTGTACCTGCCCTGGGATTGTTTGATGGGACAGTGTAGAGGGAGCTTTACTCTGTATCTAACCCGTGCTGTACCTGCCCTGGGAGTGTTTGATGGGGCAGTGTAGAGGGAGCTTTACTCTGTATCTAACCCCGTGCTGTACCTGCCCTGGGAGTGTTTGATGGGACAGTGTAGAGGGAGTTTTACTCTGTATCTAACCCGTGCTGTACCTGCCCTGGGAGTGTTTGATGGGACAGTGTAGAGGGAGCTTTACTCTGTATCTAACCCGTGCTGTACCTGCCCTGGGAGTGTTTGATGGGACAGTGTAGAGGGAGCTTTACTCTGTATCTAACCCGTGCTGTACCTGCCCTGGGAGTGTTTGATGGGACAGTGTAGAGGGAGCTTTACTCTGTATCTAACCCGTGCTGTACCTGCCCTGGGATTGTTTGATGGGGCAGTGTAGAGGGAGCTTTACTCTGTATCTAACCCGTGCTGTACCTGCCCTGGGAGTGTTTGATGGGGCAGTGTAGAGGGAGCTTTACTCTGTTTCTAACCCGTGCTGCACCTGCCCTGGGAGTGTTTGATGGGACAGTGTAGAGGGAGCTTTACTCTGTATCTAACCCGTGCTGTACCTGCCCTGGGAGTGTTTGATGGGGACAGTGTAGAGGGAGCTTTACTCTGTATCTAACCCCGTGCTGTACCTGCCCTGGGAGTGTTTGATGGGATGGTGTAGAGGGAGCATTACTCTGTATCTAACCCCGTGCCCTGGGAATCTGAGATGGGAAAGGGTCCCATTCTGCTGCAGTGGCATCTCCCACCTTGCTGAGTAAAACAATTCACCAGAAAGCCTGAATCGGACTGAAGGTTGTGACTCAGTTTTGTTTGTGTTTGATTCCAAGTGCCACTTTATTTAGGACCACGCATCATGACAATCACACGCAACGATCAATTTGTTCAATTTAGTATTTAATTTCATTTAGGAACCCGCTCACACTAAAAATTCTCAAGCTCTCTGCCCTGCCCTCCCCTCCCCCCCTCCCCCCCGCAAGATTCGGTGAGACGCTCCGCACTCCAGACAAGCGCATTCACCTCATCCTTCACAAACCCGTTGCATTCTGGATGTTGGCAACACCGATGAATTTGTGGGCTGGTTACTCACCCACGGCCGCGCTGCGTATCCGTGGCTTGGCGTTCTGTGCTCCTCAACCGGGTTGTTAGAGAGATTTAAATACAGCGTCACAATACGCTCCGGCACCCTTGGGGACTAAGGTAGCGAATAAAAAAAAAACAGCCGACAGGTGAAACTTAGTTCCACTGTCACCCCGCAGTGGCCCTGGATTTTACTGGGGGTGGGGGGGGTGAAGGACGACAGTAAAGGCTGACAGGGTGTTCGGTGAAATCGGGAGAGGTGGCTAACAGTCTGAAGGGATTTGATCACTCGTAGTTTCGGACGCAGGTTTGATCTTGGACTGGACTCGTGTAGACTCCGAAACGTAAAGTAAAAGCCCAGCACGCCGCTCTCCTCTCGTGTCCCTGGTGGCTGAGTGATTTAAGTTGCTGATAAATTCTCAGCAGCAGTAAAGCACCAATCAGAACGTTCAACTTCACCCCTCCCTCCCCCCCAGACACAGCCAAAGGCAGCAGGACCCCAGAAACACAGACCCCCGCCCCAGAGTCCGAACCTACAGTCCTCCCTCGCCCCGGCAAGCAGCTTTCCAGGGCGGTGGTGATCAGCGCCCCAATGTCTGGGATGGAATTGCAGAGGGACCCATTCACCGATCTTGTACACGCTTTAGGGGGGAGGTTACATCGCTGCTTTCACACTGCACTCGCCGCCCGTAAAGCTGACGGTGCAACTCCCCACCACTGCAAATCAAACCAAATGGCAGCAACTTCACAAAACACGAACTGCCGTCCGCAGTCACAGATTTCTCCCCCACACTGAACCCCTCACCCACCCACACCGACCCCTGAACCTCCCCACCGACCCCCTCACCCCCCGAGGATCTGCTCAAGTTTATCTTTAAACCGTGAAATAAAATGAGAGCTCGCACTGTTCTTGACCACGTGCACCCCGACGCAGATCAGCTCCTTCAAATTGTCACTTACGGGTCAGTCATAACGCAGCGTCAGACCTCCCTCCTTCCCCCCACCCACCCCTCCCCCCCCACCCACCCCTCCTTCACTCCCCAGTCATCCCCTCTTCACCCACCTTTTCCCTCCCACCCACTCCTCCTTCACCAACCCTCCTTCACCCCCTCGCCCCCCCGGGCCCTCGACTGAGAGAGTGCGAGTGGTCTCCGGGCGGGTTCGGTGACTTTAACGTGCACTTTGCCGAGGAAAATCCTGCTGGATCTGAAACCAGTGTCGCTGTTTGTGGTGCGGGGTGTGAGGGGCAAGGAGGGGAGGGGAGTGGAAGGGGGGAGGGAGGAGGGAGGAGGGAGGAGGGAGGAGGGAGGGGGGAGGGAGGAGGGAGGGGGGAGGGGGGAGGGGGGAGGAGGGAGGAGGGAGGGGGGAGGAGGGAGGAGGGAGGAGGGAGGGGGAGGAGGGAGGGGGGAGGGGGGAGGAGGGAGGAGGGAGGGGGGAGGAGGGAGGGGGGAGGAGGGAGGAGGGAGGGGGGAGGGGGGAGGGGGGCAGGGTAACCAGCAGCTAAGGTTGTCAGGGCTGTTAACTGCTGGGTAAAGGGAAGCTCAGCCACTGTGCAATACTCCACACCTATCGAGGGTCGTGATGCAGTTTATTTTATTCTGTGCTGTGTGCTTTTTTTAAAATGACGATGCCAAATTGATATCACGCTCACGTTACCGGGTTGAAGTTCACGCTTAGGTTAAAGTTCACAAGAGACGGTTTTCTCTCGGGCTCACTCGCTCCTACTTAGTGTTGTAGGCCCCATGGCGCTGGTTCAAGGGGTTCTCGGGCGACTTCATCCACTCCTTCTTCAGCATCTGCTTGAGCTGAGATAAGCGCATGTTGGGGTTCTCCATCTTCAGCCGCGGCAGGTTTGCCTCTTCGTAGGCAGTGAAGGCGGCACGCAACCGCCGCTCAGGGTGATGATCCAGGCTCTCGCCCGTGCTGAAACCAGAGCGGCAACAATAAATACCCTTCACTTCGCTCCGAGAGTGTGCGTGTGCAAGAGCGAGAGAGTGTGCGCGAGAGAGAGCGCGTACGCGAGACGGAGCATGCGCGCGAGACGGAGCGCGCGTGCGAGAGTGAGCGCCGTGCGAGAGTGAGCGCCGTGCGAGAGTGAGCGCGCGTGCGTATGTGAGAAAGTATGTGTGTGTGAGAAAGTATGAGTGTGTGAGAGTGCATGTCTGAATGCGAGAGTGATGTGCACGTCTGTGAGTGTATGCGAGTGTGAGAGGTTTGTTATTAATCAGCCACAGAGTATCAGCCAACACTGTGCTGCTACAGTCCGTGTCTGAGGCTTACCGCTCACTACTTTTCCCTCGAACCATTTACTGCGCTGGAAAATCTCAGACTAGTGAGCGCAGAATTGGGAAATCTGGCCTCCAATTCCACAGTGTTGTCACTGGGATTACGGGAGGAGGAAAGTCACAGACTTTAGGAGGACAGAGACAGACTGGTGAAATGGGAAGATGAAATTTAATGCAGAGAAGTGTGAAGTGATATATTTTGATAGGAAGAATGAGGAGACACAATGTAAACGAAATGGTGTAATTTTAAAGGGGGTGCAGGAACAGAGAGACCTGGGGGGGGATGTACACAAATCTCTGAAGGTGGCGGAACAAGTTGAGAAGGCTGTTAAAAAAGCAGATGGGATCTTGGGCTTTATTAATAGAGGAATAGAGCACAACAGCAAGAAAGTTATGCGAAACCTTTACAAAACACTGGTTAGGCTTCAGCTGGAGTATTGAGAGGGTGCGGAGGCGCTTTACCAGGATGGAACCAGGGATGCGGGGCTTCAGTTGTGTGGAGAGACTGGAGAAGCTGGGATTGTTCTCCTTAGAGCAGAGAAGGTTAAGGGGAGATTTAATAGAGGTTTTCAAAATCATGAAGGGTTTTGATGGAGTAAATAAGGAGAAACTGTTTCCAGTGGCAGGAGGGTCGGTAACCAGAGGGCACAGATAGGGAACATAGGAACAGGAGGAGGCCATTCAGCCCCTCGAGCCTGTTCTGCCATTCAATGAGACCATGGCTGATCTGTGATCTAACTCCATCTACCCGCCTTTGGCCCATATCCCTTAATACTTTTGGTTAACAAGAAGCTATCAATCTCTGATTTAAAATTAACAATTGATCGAGCATCAATTGCTGTTTGCGGAAGACAGTTCCAAACTTCGATCACCCTTTGTGTGTAGAAACGTTTCCTAATTTCACTCCTGAAAGGTCTGGCTCTAATTTTTAGACTCTGCCCCCTAGTCCTAGACTCCCCAACCAGCGGAAATAGTTTCTCTCTCTCTACCCTGTCTGTTCCCCTTAATATCCTGAAAACTTCGATCAGATCACCCCTTAACCTTCTAAATTCCAGGGAATACAACCCCAGTTTGTGTAATCTCTCCTCGTAACTTAACCCTTGGAGTCCGGGTATTATTCTGGTAAACCTACGCTGCACTCCCTCCAAGGCCAATATATCCTTCCTAAGGTGTGGTGCCCAGAACTGCTCACAGTGCTCCAGGTGTGGTCTGACCAGATTGAAGATAATTGGCAAGAATCTTCCAAAATTCTATAGACTCTGGAATAGTTCCCATGGATTGGAGGGTAACTAATGTAACTCCACGATTTAAAAAAGGTGGTAGAGAAAAAAACGGGGAATTATAGACCGGTAAGCCCGACGTATGAGGAGAGATTGGGTCGAATAGGCTTATATTCGCTAGAGTTTAGAAGAATGAGAGGGGATCTCATTGAAACTTATAAAATTCTAACAGGACTAGACAGACTAGATGCAGGAAGGATGTTCCCGATGGCAGGGGAGTCCAGAACCAGGGGTCACAGTCTAAGGATAAAGGGTAAGCCACTTAGGACAGAGATGAGGAGGAATTTCTTCACCCAGAGAGTGGTGAACCTGTGGAATTCTCTACCACAGAAGGCAGTTGAGGCCAACTTATTAAATATATTCAAGAAGGAGTTAAATATATTTCTTAAGGCTAAAGGGATCAAGGGATATGGGGAGAAAGCAGGGACAGGGTACTGAATTTGGATGATCAGCCATGATCTCATTAAATGGCAGAACAGGCTCGAGGGGCCGAATGGCCGACTCCGGCTCCTATCTTCTATGTTTCTATGTACAGTACTGGTGGGTACAGGTCTCTCGCTGTATAACACAAGGGTACAGTACTGGTGGATACAGGTCTGTCACTGTAACACAAGGGTACAGTACTGGTGGATACAGGTCTGTCACTGTATAACATTGGGGTACATATGGTGGGATATGTGTTGGTGTAGGGGTTACGGGGATCGGGTGGGATATGTGTCGGTGCAGGCTCGATGGGCCAAAATGGCCTCTATCTGCACTGTGGGGTTTCTGTGATTCTGTGATTCTGTGAGTACTGGTGGGTACAGGTTTCTCACTGTATAACACAAGGGTACAGTACTGGTGGGTACAGGTCTGTCACTGTATAACATTGGGATACAGTACTGGTGGGTACAGGTCTGTCACTGTATAACAGTGGGGTACAGTACTGGCAGGTACAGGTCTGCTACTGTATAACACGGGTACAGTACTGGTAGGCACAGGTCTGTCGCTGTATAAAACTGGGGTACAGTACTGGTGGGTACAGGTCTGTCACTGTATAACACTGGGGTACAGTACTGGTGGGTACAGGTCTGTCACTGTATAACACTGGGGTACAGTACTGGTGGGTACAGGTCTGATGGTGTATAACACTGGGGTACAGGTCTGTCACTGTATAACACTGGGGTACAGTGCTGGTGGGTACAGGTCTGTCACTGTATAACACGGGGTACAGTACTGGTGGGTACAGGTCTGTCACTGTGTAACACTGGGGTACACTACTGGTGGGTACAGGTCTGTCGCTGTATAACACTGGGGTACAGTACTGGTGGGTACAGGTCTGTCACTGTATAACACTGGGGTACAGTACTGGTGGGTACAGGTCTGTCGCTGGCGTCGATAGCAGGGATTAGTTCGGAGCAAGAGATGAATTATCTTAAGTATGATTTGTTTTCTAACCGATTGACACCAATACACTAAATTAGACATCACTCGGTTAGCAGAGATTGAAAACTACCCGTTGAGGTCTGTGTCACCATCGGGTCTGTCGTATTCCGAGAGTTAAAATTTACAGGTGAATAAAATGACACTTCAAAACATTCAAATCAGCCTCATTAATTCAGTTGATGGATATAATAATGCATCGTATGATTCAGGTGATTGCAGCCTGAACATGGGTGATTAACTCCTAGTCACGTGGCTGAAACTCCATTAGCTGTAAGCCAGGAGTCACACTGCTGGGCTAGTCACGATTCACATGGCTGTATATGTATACGTCACCAAATGTGGAGTGACGGATTCCCCCCGTCCTTCTACATATATCACACTCCCGTGGGCGATGGACATTGAAATCAGTCGTATTGCTGTACGATGGGAGAGGGTTCAGTCTGCAGTGCACTCTCGGAGCGAGTGACTAAACAGAGGGGAGCTTCACACACTGACTGCGCTCCATCTGGGCGCAGGCGGAGAGGGAACTCACTACTCCTGAAAATTGCTCAGATTGGTAGGGGCTCAGGATAAACAGGAGGAGGGCGGGGATGGGCAGAACCTTTCCACTCACTGGAGACTTCAGCTGTGGATTCGGTTCCCAGGGAAGGGCTGTGAATAGGGTCAGGAGACAATTACACATGTTTCTGGGGAGTCGGGATTGGGGCATTTGGGGAGACGGTGAGAAGGTTGGGTGGAGGAATATGGGGAGAAGGTGGGGTTGGGGGATACGGGGAGAAGGTGGGGTTGAGGGATACGGGGAGAAGGTGGGGTTGGGGGATATGCAGAGAAGGTGGGGTTGGGGGATACGGGGAGAAGGTGGGGTTGAGGGATATGGGGAGAAGGTGGGGTTGGGGGATACGGGGAGAAGGTGGGGTTGGGGGATACGGGGAGAAGGTGGGGTTGGGGGATACGGGGAGAAGGTGGGGTTGAGGGATATGCAGAGAAGGTGGGGTTGGGGGATACGGGGAGAAGGTGGGGTTGAGGGATATGCAGAGAAGGTGGGGTTGAGGGATATGGGGAGAAGGTGGGGTTGGGGATATGCGGAGAAGGTGGGGTTGGGGGATACAGGGAGAAGGTGGGGTTGGGGGATACAGGGAGAAGGTGGGGTTGGGGGATACAGGGAGAAGGTGGGGTTGGGATATGGGGAGAAGGTGGGGTTGAGGGATATGCGGAGAAGGTGGGGTTGGGGGATACGGGGAGAAGGTGGGGTTGGGGATATGCGGAGAAGGTGGGGTTGGGGGATACGGGGAGAAGGTGGGGTTGGGGATATGCGGAGAAGGTGGGGTTGGGGGGATACAGGGAGAAGGTGGGGTTGGGATATGGGGAGAAGGTGGGGTTGAGGGATACGGGGAGAAGGTGGGGTTGGGGGATACAGGGAGAAGGTGGGGTTGGGGGATACGGGGAGAAGGTGGGGTTGAGGGATACGGGGAGAAGGTGGGGTTGGGGGATATGGGGAGGTGGTGGGGTTAATCTGTGAGACTGAGACAGGCCGGTTGGGACTAATGACCTTTTCCCCGTCCCAAAACCTCCGAGCTTCGTCTGCCTGACGAGCTGTTTGAGGCTCCGTCCGATCCGCTTTCCTCTCCCACTCCTTTCCTCACTTACCCGATGTAGAGCAGGAAGCCATGATAGAGATTGCAGACCCTGATCTAATTCACGCGACACACAGACCGGCGTCGATCCACTCACCTCAGGGCAGCGATGGCATCCTCGATGGTCCTGGCATCGACATCGCCCTCGTCGGGTACAATGCGGTTAATGTTCTCCTCCAGTGGCATCTCCAGGTGGCTCAACTGTTTCTCTGCATTCCAACAATCAACACATTCCAACAATGAAACCCTGTCTACGGCACAAAATCCCCTCTCCTCCTTCACCGTATGAGTTAATTTTCTGTTGATCATGGTGAGGGATGTTCATGCTAGGAAAACACTCCATGTCCCATCAAACACTCCCGGGGCAGGTACAGCACGGGTTAGATACAGAGTAAAGCTCCCTCTACACTGTCCCATCAAACACTCCCAGGGCAGGTACAGCACGGGGTTAGATACAGAGTAAAGCTCCCTCTACACTGTCCCCATCAAACACTCCCAGGGCAGGTACAGCACGGGTTAGATACAGAGTAAAGCTCCCTCTACACTGTCCCATCAAACACTCCCAGGGCAGGTACAGCATGGGTTAGATACAGAGTAAAGCTCCCTCTACACTGTCCCATCAAACACTCCCAGGGCAGGTACAGCACGGGTTAGATACAGAGTAAAGCTCCCTCTACACTGTCCCATCAAACACTCCCAGGGCAGGTACAGCACGGGTTAGATACAGAGTAAAGCTCCCTCTACACTGTCCCATCAAACAAACCCAGGGCAGGTACAGCACGGGTTAGATACAGAGTAAAGCTCCCTCTACACTGTCCCATCAAACACTCCCGGGTCAGGTACAGCACGGGGTTAGATACAGAGTAAAGCTCCCTCTATTCTCCTCAGGCTAGCTCCTCTATCCAGCTTTGTCTGTCGTTTTCAGAGATATGCTGAGTGCAATCGTTGGAGGAATCCCGGGGACTGTGTTCCTGTCGTGGTTCTGGAGACATGCTCGTAAATACACCCTGTCTCATCAGAAAGTTGGGACAGCTCGATAAGCCATTCACTATGAAAGGAGATCTAGTCGCTGGCACTGAGATACATCAGGCCAGACAGAGGCGGTGAAGCTCCCTCTGATGGGGGACCAGATGATGCTACGAGCTACACAGTGGTTCGTCAACTCTGGGACCTGAACTCAAATCCACCCAGACTGAGTCCAGGCACGAGGACGGCACTGAACCAAGCGGCTAAACAACAACGTGCATTTATATAGCACCTTAAATGTAGTAAAACGTCCCAAGGCGCTTCACAGGAGCGTTATCAAAACAAAATTTGACAGCGAGCCACATAAAGAGACAATGGGACAGGTGACCAAATGCTTGGGTCAAAAGAGTGGGGCTTCAAGGAGGGTCATAAAGGATGCGAGCAAGGTGGAGAGGCGGAGAGGTTTAGGGAGGGAATTCCAGAGCTCAGGGCCCAGGTAGCTGAAGGTGTGGCCGCCAATGGTGGAGCGATGGAAATCGGGGGATGCGCAAGAGGCCAGAATTGGAGGAGCGCAGAGATCTCGGAGGGTTGTGGGGCGGAGGAGGTTACAGAGATTTTATAATGGAGGCGTTCGGGAACAGGGAGCCAACGTAGGCTCAGGTGGAGCTCGATAGCTTGACTGACCGTGTCGTAACTGCCCCAGAAAGAGACTGCCAAACCCACTGCCGAGCGTGCGTCGCAGGTTCAATCCAAAGCGCTGCCGACATACCTTTTCCTTCCTCTGTGCTTTGCCCCACATTCTCCTTTTTAATCGTCTCCTCGATCTGAGCTCGGGTTATCTTGGCTGGCGTCACCGGCCCTGAGGCTTTCAGTTTCTCGCTGGATCCCTCCTCGTCCAGGAGCCGCTGTGTTTCCTTCTTACGTTCCAGCAGTTCCACTCGCCTCTTCTCCTTCTCGACCTGTGACCGGAGGCCAAAGGGGAAAGGTCAAAACTCCAATCGGGCAACAAGGCAACGGGCTGCGCAGCAGCAGAGGGCAAGAGGTCAACGCACGGGGCAAAGGTAACTTGACCCCATGCCTCACGTGACCTGGGGGCTCGCTGGGGCGGTCAGGTGGTCTTAAAACTGCAAACAACACTGAGCGACAAAGGCAGAAAGAAAGAATCAAAATAAATCAGCATGTTGATCTTATTTAAGATAGACGTAGAGAAGATGTTTCCACTTGTGGGGGAGACCAGAACCAGGGGCTATAAATATAAGATAGTCACTAATAAATCCAACAGGGAATTCCGGAGAAACGTCTTTACCCAGAGAGTGGTGAGAACGTGGAACTCGCTACCACAGGGAGTGGTTGAGGCGAATAGTATCGATGCATTGAAGGGGAAACTAGATAAACATACGAGGGAGAAAGGAATAGGATATGCTGATGGGGTGAGAGGAAGAGGGCGGGAGGAGGCTCGTGTGGAGCAGAAACACCGGCACGGAGCAGTCGGGCCGAATGGCCTGTTTCTGTGCTGTAAATACTTGTAATTTCTTGGGTCCAAAGTGTCCAGTGACCCCTGGGTTAGAGAGAGGGGGAATCAGCCAGGGTTCCTGCTCCTGATCACTGCCCAGTGACCCCTGGGTTAGAGAGAGGAGAAATCAGCCAGGATTCCTGGCCTGTTTCTGTGCTGTAAATACTATGTAATACTTTAAATGAAAAACAGGGCTCCTAAAGCCCTCTCCCTCACGAAGCACCTCGGGTCTGCTTTGATTTTTGTTTCCACTCATCAAGGTGAGGGATGTCAGTGCTGGGAATGGAATACTTTCCATCTCTGGCACCCAGTGTCAGCATCAAACACTCCCAGGGCAGGTACAGCACAGGTTAGATACAGAGTAAAGCTCCCTCTACACTGTCCCATCAAACACTCCCAGGGCAGGTACAGCACAGGTTAGATACAGAGTAAAGCTCCCTCTACACTGTCCCATCAAACACTCCCAGGGCAGGTACAGCACGGGTTAGATACAGAGTAAAGCTCCCTCTACACTGTCCCATCAAACACTCCCAGGGCAGGTACAGCACAGGTTAGATACAGAGTAAAGCTCCCTCTACACTGTCCCATCAAACACTCCCAGGGCAGGTACAGCACGGGTTAGATACAGAGTAAAGCTCCCTCTACACTGTCCCCATCAAACACTCCCAGGGTAGGTACAGCACGGGTTAGATACAGAGTAAAGCTCCCTCAATGTGCCTCAGTGCCAGTCTGAAAGGAGCAGCTCCCAAGTGCAATTGGGAGACATTTGGCACCTTGGACACCAGCCCCACCTCAGTCTCTCCAAGCAAGATTGACACTTGGTGCTAAATTAGGGTCATTCTTGTGCATGGGAACGACGTCATTGATTGAGACTGTCCAGTGCATTTCATGTTGAGCCCTTACAGCCAGCGAATGAAAAGACATTTCATAACAGCAGTGTGGGCTGGACTGGAGCTCGGGACATGGAGGTCAGAGGTCAATGACTAACGCACTGTGCCATCCAGCCCTTCCAATGCCCTCTCTAGAACTCTTTCTCTCTACCCTTCCAAGGGTATTTATTGCCCTGCATACTTCTGAGTGTCAGCTTGGCTCAGTGGGCAGCACTCTCACCTCCCAGTCAGTTGGTCGTGGGTGCGAGCCCCACTCCAGGGACCTGAGCCCAGGCCGACACTCCTAGTGCAGTACTGTGGGAGTGCTGCACTGTCGGAGGGGCTGTACTGTGGGAGTGCTGCACTGTCGGAGGGGCAGTACTGTGGGAGCGCTGCACTGTCGGAGGGGCAGTACTGTGGGAGCGCTGCACTGTCGGAGGGGCAGTACTGTGGGAGCGCTGCACTGTCGGAGGGGCAGTACTGTGGGAGTGCTGCACTGTCGGAGGGGCTGTACTGTGGGAGTGCTGCACTGTCAGAGGGGCAGTACTGAGGGAGCACTGCACTGTCGGAGGGGCTGTACTGTGGGAGTGCTGCACTGTCAGAGGGGCTGTACTGAGGGAGCACTGCACTGTCGGAGGGGCCGTCTTTTGAAAGAGACGTTAAACCGAGGCCCCGTCTGCTCTCTCGGGTGGACGTAAAAGATCCCACGGCCACTATTTTTGAAGAAGAGCAGGGGAGTTCTCCCCGGTGTCCCGGGCCAATATTTATCCCTCAACCAACATCACCAAAAAACAGATTATCTGGCCATTATCACATTGCTGTTTGTGGGAGCTTGCTGTGCGCAAATTGGCTGCCGCGTTTCCCACATTACAACAGTGACCACACTTCAAATAGTGCTTCATTGGCTGTGAAGCGCTTTGGGACGTCAGGAGGTGGTGAAAGGCGCTATAGAAATGCAAGTCTTTCTTAAAATACAAACTGGGGCTGGATATTTCCAGGGTGAATCTTAACTCGGTGGTGGTGGGGGGTTTCTGGTGGGATGGGGGGGGCAGGGAGGGAGCAAGAAGCAGGGACGTGGTGCCTGAGGATGGTTCAGTGACTGTAGAAGGGCAGAGTGCCCAGTCTGGGTTAGATTGCACCTTTTTAATTTGGTGAAGAGGGAACGTGGAGAGGGTTTGTTGGAATCTGCATTGTATATTCATGAAGGGAAGGATCAGTTGCACACAAAGTTGGACGTAACACGAGACTCGCCTCTTGGATTCATCGCTTCTTAAAACCCAAGGCTCTGGAGTGATTAAGGAAAAGCGCTGGTCAAAGCTCGTTAGTATAACAAGGGGCAGAAGGGGGCAGCCTGCTGAAAAATTCAGGCGTGGCAATGGCTGCTTAACGTAACATGGAGCCAGCCTGTGCTGCATCGCGCTCGGTGGGTCAGCCGCTCCCCTCGGTTCTCAGCCTGAGAGGACAGTCGCTCCCCTCCACCCTCGGTGCTCAGCCTGAGCGAGGACAGCCGCTCCCCTCCACCCTCGGTGCTCAGCCTGAGCGAGGACAGCCGCTCTCCTCCGCCCTCGGGTCTCAGCCTGAGCGAGGACAGCCGCTCCCCTCCGCCCTCGGGTCTCAGCCTGAGCGAGGACAGCCGCTCTCCTCCACCCTCGGGTCTCAGCCTGAGCGAGGACAGCCGCTCTCCTCCGCCCTCGGGTCTCAGCCTGAGCAAGGACAGTCGCTCTCCTCCGCCCTCGGGTCTCAGCCTGAGCGAGGACAGCCGCTCTCCTCCACCCTCGGGTCTCAGCCTGAGCGAGGACAGCCGCTCTCCTCCACCCTCGGTTCTCAGTCTGAGCGAGGACAGCCGCTCCCCTCCACCCTCGGGTCTCAGCCTGAGTGGACAGTCGCTCCCCTCCACCCTCGGTTCTCAGCCTGAGAGGACAGTCGCTCCCCTCCACCCTCGGTTCTCAGCCTGAGCAAGGACAGTCGCTCCCCTCCGCTCTCGGGTCTCAGCCTGAGCGAGGACAGCCGCTCCCCTCCACCCTCGGGTCTCAGCCTGAGAGAGGACAGCCGCTCCCCTCCGCCCTCGGGTCTCAGCCTGAGCAAGGACAGCCGCTCCCCTCCACCCTCGGGTCTCAGCCGGAGCGAGGACAGCCGCTCTCCTCCACCCTCGGGTCTCAGCCTGAGCGAGGACAGCCGCTCTCCTCCACCCTCGGTGCTCAGTCTGAGCGAGGACAGCCACTCCCCTCTGCCCTCGGTGCTCAGCCTGAGAGGACAGCCGCTCCCCTCCACCCTCGGTTCTCAGCCTGAGCGAGGACAGTCGCTCCCCTCCGCCCTCGGGTCTCAGCCTGAGCGAGGACAGTCGCTCCCCTCCGCCCTCGGGTCTCAGCCTGAGCGAGGACAGCCGCTCTCCTCCACCCTCGGTGCTCAGCCTGAGAGGACAGCCGCTCTCCTCCACCCTCGGTGCTCAGCCTGAGAGGACAGCCGCTCCCCTCCACCCTCGGTGCTCAGCCTGAGAGGACAGCCGCTCTCCTCCGCCCTCGGGTCTCAGCCTGAGAGGACAGCCGCTCCCCTCCGCCCTCGGGTCTCAGCCTGAGCGAGGACAGCCGCTCTCCTCCACCCTCGGGTCTCAGCCTGAGCGAGGACAGCCGCTCTCCTCCACCCTCGGTTCTCAGTCTGAGCGAGGACAGTCGCTCCCCTCCACCCTCGGGTCTCAGCCTGAGTGGACAGTCGCTCCCCTCCACCCTCGGTTCTCAGCCTGAGAGGACAGTCGCTCCCCTCCACCCTCGGTTCTCAGCCTGAGCAAGGACAGTCGCTCTCCTCCACCCTCGGGTCTCAGCCTGAGCGAGGACAGCCGCTCCCCTCCACCCTCGGGTCTCAGCCTGAGAGAGGACAGCCGCTCCCCTCCACCCTCGGGTCTCAGCCTGAGCGAGGACAGCCGCTCTCCTCCACCCTCGGTGCTCAGTCTGAGCGAGGACAGCCGCTCCCCTCCGCCCTCGGTGCTCAGCCTGAGCGAGGACAGCCGCTCCCCTCCACCCTCGGTTCTCAGCCTGAGCGAGGACAGCCGCTCCCCTCCGCCCTCGGTGCTCAGCCTGAGCGAGGACAGCCGCTCCCCTCCACCCTCGGTTCTCAGCCTGAGCGAGGACAGCCGCTCCCCTCCGCCCTCGGGTCTCAGCCTGAGCGAGGACAGCCGCTCCCCTCCACCCTCGGTGCTCAGCCTGAGCGAGGACAGCCGCTCTCCTCCACCCTCGGTTCTCAGCCTGAGCGAGGACAGCCGCTCCCCTCCACCCTCGGGTCTCAGCCTGAGCGAGGACAGTCGCTCCCCTCCACCCTCGGGTCTCAGCCTGAGCGAGGACAGCCGCTCCCCTCCACCCTCGGGTCTCAGCCTGAGAGGACAGTCGCTCCCCTCCACCCTCGGGTCTCAGCCTGAGCGAGGACAGCCGCTCCCCTCCACCCTCGGGTCTCAGCCTGAGAGGACAGCCGCTCCCCTCCACCCTCGGGTCTCAGCCTGAGAGGACAGCCGCTCCCCTCCACCCTCGGTTCTCAGCCTGAGCGAGGACAGCCGCTCCCCTCCACCCTCGGGTCTCAGCCTGAGAGGACAGCCGCTCCCCTCCACCCTCGGGTCTCAGCCTGAGCGAGGACAGCCGCTCCCCTCCACCCTCGGGTCTCAGCCTGAGCGAGGACAGCCGCTCCCCTCCACCCTCGGGTCTCAGCCTGAGAGGACAGCCGCCCTCCTCCACTCTCGGTTCTCAGCCTGGGAGAGGACAGTCGCTCTCCTCCACCCTCGGTGCTCAGCCTGAGCGAGGACAGCCGCTCTCGGTTCTCAGCCTGAGAGAGGACAGCAAGAGTCCGTCTCCGACTCCATTCCGTTGAAGGGATCGTTCTGGTCAATCTGCATTGCATCCCCAAGGTCAATCTATCCGACCTGAGGTGCGCGGCCCAGAGCTGGACGCAGTTACTCCAGGTGGGGTCAGGCCAGGGCTCTGTACAAGTCAAGCACAACTTCCTCTCCTTTGTACTCCAGCCCCCTCGAGATAAAGGCCAACATTCCATTCGCCTTTCTGATTGCTTTTTATACCCGTGCACTAGCTTTAAATATTTAAAGGCTGAATAGGCTGGGCTGTTTTCTCTAGAAAAGAGAAGGCTAAGGGGTGACCCGATAGAGGTCTTTAAAATTATGAAGGGGTTCGATAGGGTAGAGGTAGAGAGATGTTTCCACTTGTTGGGGAGACCAGGACTAGGGGCCATCAATATAAGATCGTCACTAATAAATCCAATGGGGAATTCAGGAGAAACTTCTTCACCCAGAGAGTGGTGAGAATGTGGAACTCGCTCCCACAGGGAGTGGTTGAGGTGAATAGCAGAGATACATTTAAGGGGACGCTGGATAAACACACGAGGGAGAAAGGAATAGAAGGATATGGTGATAGGGTGAGATGAAGAGGGTGGGAGGAGGCTGGTGTGGAGCAGAAACACCGGCACGGAGCAGTCGGGCCGAATGGCCTGTTTCTGTGCTGTAAATACTTGTAATTTCTTGGGTCCAAAGTGTCCAGTGACCCCTGGGTTAGAGAGAGGAGAAATCAGCCAGGGTTCCTGCTCCTGATCACTGCCCAGTGACCCCTGGGTTAGAGAGAGGGGAAATCAGCCAGAGTTCCTGCTCCTGATCACTGCCCAGTGACCCCTGGGTTAGAGAGAGGGGAAATCAGCCAGGGTTCCTGCTCCTGATCACTGCCCGGTGACCCCTGGGTTAGAGAGAGGAGAAATCAGCCAGGGTTCCTGCTCCTGATCACTGCCCAGTGACCCCTGGGTTAGAGAGAGGGGAAATCAGCCAGAGTTCCTGCTCCTGATCACTGCCCAGTGACCCCTGGGTTAGAGAGAGGGGAAATCAGCCAGGGTTCCTGCTCCTGATCACTGCCCGGTGACCCCTGGGTTAGAGAGAGGAGAAATCAGCCAGGATTCCTGCTCCTGATCACTGTCCAGTGACCCCTGGGTTAGAGAGAGAGGGAATCAGCCAGAGTTCCTGCTCCTGATCACTGCCCAGTGACCCCTGGGTTAGAGAGAGAGGGGAAATCAGCCAGGGTTCGTGCTCCTGATCACTGCCCGGTGACCCCTGGGTTAGAGAGAGGAGAAATCAGCCAGGATTCCTGCTCCTGATCACTGTCCAGTGACCCCTGGGTTAGAGAGGGAATCAGCCAGGGTTCCTGCTCCTGATCACTGCCCAGTGACCCCTGGGTTAGAGAGAGAGGGGAAATCAGCCAGGGTTCCTGCTCCTGATCACTGCCCAGTGACCCCCTGGGTTAGAGAGAGGAGAAATCAGCCAGGATTCCTGCTCCTGATCACTGTCCAGTGACCCCTGGGTTAGAGAGAGGGGGAATCAGCCAGGGTTCCTGCTCCTGATCACTGTCCAGTGACCCCTGGGTTAGAGAGAGAGGAAATCAGCCAGGGTTCCTGCTCCTGATCGCTGTCCAGTGACCCCTGGGTTAGAGAGAGAGGAAATCAGCCAGGGTTCCTGCTCCTGATCGCTGTCCAGTAACCCCTGGGTTAGAGAGAGGGGAAATCAGCCAGGGTTCCTGCTCCTGATCACTGTCCAGTGACCCCTGGGTTAGAGAGAGGGGACATCAGCCAGGGTTCCTGCTCCTGATCGCTGTCCAGTAACCCCTGGGTTAGAGAGAGGGGACATCAGCCAGGGTTCCTACTCCTGATCACTGTCCAGTGACCCCTGGGTTAGAGAGAGAGGGTAAATCAGCCAGGGTTCCTGCTCCTGATCACTGTCCAGTGACCCCTGGGTTAGAGAGAGGGGACATCAGCCAGGGTTCCTGCTCCTGATCGCTGTCCAGTAACCCCTGGGTTAGAGAGAGGGGACATCAGCCAGGGTTCCTACTCCTGATCACTGTCCAGTGACCCCTGGGTTAGAGAGAGAGGGTAAATCAGCCAGGGTTCATGCTCCTGATCACTGTCCAGTGACCCTGCTGGAAGGTGTGTGTATGTCGAGCGAGGAGAGGACGGGGGCCTGGCTGCGATGCCCCTCATGGTTGAATGTTCCAATTCCGCTCAGCATCTTGGCTCACTAATGAAGAATGGCCAGTTAGGCAAGACGCTGTAGAACCGTATCCGAGCGAGAGTCAGGGGACAAGGCCCCCCGCCACAAACTCCGTTCCCAACCACCGACTCCAGTCCTCTCCCTGGCAACTGTGTGAGGCTGAACCCGACCGTTCACCACCTTGGTGTCGTATATGACCCCCAGATGACCTTCCAACCACATATCTGCGTAACCTCCGTAACATCGCCCGTCTCCGCCCCGCCTCAGCTCATCCGCTGCTAAAACCCACATCCGTGCATTTGTTACCTCCAGACTCGACTATTCCAACGCACTCCTGGCTGGTTTCCCACATTCCACCCTCCGTAAACTTCAGCTCATCCAAAACTCTGCTGCCCCGTGTCCTAACTCGCGCCGAGCCCCGTTCACCCATCACCCCCTGTGCTCACTGCCCCGTGTCCTAACTCACACCCAGTCCCGTTCACCCATCACCCCCTGTGCTCACTGCCCCGTGTCCTAACTCACACCCAGTCCCGTTCACCCATCACCCTGTGCTCACTGCCCCGTGTCCTAACTCACACCCAGTCCCGTTCACCCATCACCCCCTGTGCTCACTGCCCCGTGTCCTAACTCACACCCAGTCCCGTTCACCCATCACCCCCTGTGCTCACTGCCCCGTGTCCTAACTCACACCCAGTCCCGTTCACCCATCACCCCCTGTGCTCACTGCCCCGTGTCCTAACTCACACCGAGTCCCGTTCACCCATCACCCCGTGCTCACTGCCCCGTGTCCTACCTCACACCCAGTCCCGTTCACCCATCACCCCCTGAGCTCGCTGACCTACACTGGCTCCCGGTTAAGCAGCACCTCGATTTCAAAAATCTCATCCTTGTTTTCAAATCCCTCCATTGCCCTCGTCCCCTCCCTATCTCTGTAACCTCCTCCAGCCCCACAACCAAGGTTCCCCGAGGTGCCCGGCCCCACATCGATCGGGAGGTCCAGCGCAGGCCGTTCCCCGGCTGCTGCCGCCGCTGGACAGGACACCGCAATGCGCGGCCGTGAAGCAGCTTTAAAGGGGCCATGCACGAGAAAGAAAATGAGAGGAACATAGCTTACAATCCTCCGAGATCTCTGCGCCCCTTCAATTCTGGCCTCTTGCGCATCCCTGATTTTAATCGCTCCACCATTGGCGGCCGTGCCTTCAGCTGCCGGGGCCCCGAGCTCTGGAATTCCCTCCCTAAACCTCTCCGCCTCTCTCTCCTCCTTTAAGAGGCTCCTTAAAACCGACCTCTTTGACCAACCTGTCCTAATAGCACTTTACGTGGCTCGGTGTCAAATTTTGTTTGATAATCGCTCCTGTGAAGCGCCTTGGGACGTTTTTACTGGGTTGAAGGCGCTATATAAATACAAGTTGTTGTAGATATTGAGCTACACAGGTCCCATCCCCTGAGTTAGCTGAGGGGAGCAGTAGGAATGTTATAGTTAAAAGAAAGACTTGCATTTCTATAGCGCCTTTCACGACCTCAGGACGTCCCAAAGTGCTTCACAGGCAATGAAGTACTTTTTGAACTGTAGTCACTGTTGTAATGTAGGAAACCCGGCAGCCAATTTGCGCACAGCAAGCTCCCACAAACACGCAACGAGATAAAAATCCACAGTAACCCAGCTCCCACAAGAAAGAAAGCGCTGCAAATTCAGGAGGTGGGTATAATGACTTTTGATAGCCTCCTTCCTGCATTAACCAGGAGCAGGTACGTGCGTCTCGTATTCCCTGCCAACACCTCCAATATTTGGAGCAGCCCTGCCACCTGGTGGCAGTTACCTGCAGCTGCAAGTGTGCCCAAACTGACCTGCAGTTAACAATACTGGGGAGCCCAGAGTCGCAGCAGTGGCTTTTCTGAGCTGCCATCTGCCTACCAGAGCTCGGGATGCGCTGCCTCCTGGGTGTTTGTATACCATGGAGAACCTGCGCTAAAAATACACTGCAGCTGACATGACAGAACTTGTATATTTAAATACAGCAGCGCCTTTCACAGCCTTGGGATGTCCCAAAGCGCATTGCAGCCAAGGAATTACTTTCAAAGTGCAGTCGCTGTTGTTATGCAACAACAAGAAGTATTTATATAGCACCTTTAACGTAGTAAAAGGTCCCAAGGCGCTGCACAGGAGTATTTTAAGACAAAAAATTTGACACCGAGCCACATAAGGAGAAATTAGGGCAGGTGACCAAAAGCTGGGTCAAAGAGGTCGGTTTTAAGGAACGTCTTAAAGGAGGAGAGAGAGGCGGAGAGGTTTCGGGAGGGAATTCCAGAGCTCGGGGCCCA
The DNA here is from genome assembly GCF_052327205.1 of Somniosus microcephalus. Taxonomy (NCBI): domain Eukaryota; kingdom Metazoa; phylum Chordata; class Chondrichthyes; order Squaliformes; family Somniosidae; genus Somniosus; species Somniosus microcephalus. Next base: position 4,361,584 of record NC_140999.1, read on the forward strand.
GGCAGCTGAAGGCACGGCCGCCAATGGTGGAGCGATGGAAATTGGGGATGCTCAATGTAGTGTATGTAACCGTTCTACCTTTAAGAGAACCATTCCACCTTTAAGAGAACTATTTTAAGAGTTGCACTACTTTATCTTGGCTGCTGTATACTGTAATACCGGGGGTGACCACACCGGTATATAAGTGCTGTGTAATGATTTATTGGGCAGTTCCGCCCTGACCTTCAACCAGTAAAGACCTGTTAAAGTTTACTCTTGTGGTCTGTGTAGTAATTCGCAATATAACACACAGACTTAACAGTGGCGACGAGTACGATCTTACCCTGCAGCAGAGATACATCCAAGGCAGTTAACGGGCGTCGAGAAGAGGCATCCGCCCTCATCATTCTGCTGAGAGAAGACTCGGGTCTGCAGAGCAAAGGAAGAATTCTGACACGAAGCCTTCCATCAGCAACAGGCAGTGATCATCCCTTCTATCACGGTGGTGGGTAAGCCGATCAGCGACGAGCAGCAAGTCGGCCACGTTGGCTGTGAAATAGGGGAGGGAAGAACGGAGGAGATAAGGGCGGAGAACTCGACACGGCCGGGGAAAAGAGCCGGACAGAAGTCGGGGCCAGAGGCGCTGAGACTGGGGCAGCGTAAGGCACGGAAGCCGCGGTGAATGCAAACGCAGCCGGTGTGAGAGACCGGGCTACAAGCGGGAACGCAGCCGGTGTGAGAGACCGGGCTACAAGCGGGAACGCAGCCGGTGAGAGAGACCGGGCTACAAGCGGGCTGGGAGACGCAACAGCGTCGAGAGAGAGCTCGACCGCGACCGGTGAAAAAGGCCGGGCAGCTACCGAGGCCGCGAGGTGCAGCGACCGGGACAGCGTAAGGCGCAGGAGAAAATAGCGGGCTGGGAGACGCAACAGCGTCAAGAGAGAGCTCGACCGCGACCGGTGAAAGGGGCCGGGCAGCTACCGAGGCCACGAGGCGCAGCGACCGAGACAGCGTAAGCACGGGAGAAAATAAATTAAAAAAAACGCGGAGAACTCAGCCGCAGTCGGGGGGGAAAGGACCGGACTGCAAGAGGGGCTGGAAGGCACGATTTGAAAACCGCTGGGGGAGGGCGAACGCAGCAATACGGCAATCGCCATTACAGCCAGCGGGGGAGAAAGGCAAACGCGGGAAGCCGCCATTTTCGGAGGCGGGGGAAGAAGACAAGCGCGGGAAACCGCCATTTTGTAAAAAAAAAAATAATAATTCTTTTGTTTCTCAAGAAGATCGCGAGGATGCCTAAGCGTGGTAACATCAACGATTTCGATCCCGATGTTGAAGATTGGGCCACGTATGTAGAACGCATAGAGATATATTGTAAGGCAAATAAAATATCAAATGAAGATAAAGCATTAACCTTACTAAACTCAATGGGTGCGAAGACATACGGGCTATTGAAGCATCTTCTATCACCAGCTAAACCGGCGGATCAGACTTTCGCTAATATTGTTGCTGTCCTGAAGGATCATTTGAACCCCACACCGCTGATGTTAGCGGAACGATTTAAATTTTATGCGAGAACGCAACTGAAAGAGGAAAGCAACGCGGAGTACTTAATTGAACTGCGTAAGCTAGCGAAATACTGTCAGTTTGGGGAAGGACTGACAGAGGCACTGAGAGACAAATTCATGTGCGGATTGTCGAAAGAAGGAACACAAAAGCGGCTACTTGAAGAGAATGATCTTACACTTGATAAGGCTGTCTCTATTGCAGCATCGCACGAAGCCGCAGCGAGAGGCACTGCGGAAATGCAGCTGAAGGCAGCGGTACTCAGCGTAGATCAAATGGCTTTGGGTACAACGAAATGTTATCGTTGTGGGAAGACAACAAACGATCAGAACCAATGCTGGTTTAAAAACCAGGAATGTAGAAAATGTGGCAAGCTTGGTCACATAGCTAAAGTATGCCGGTCAGGAAAGAAGACCAGCAACAAAAAGTCACCGCAGGAAAAGTGCAGCAAGGTACACAAGGTGGCTGAGAAGAGTTCGGATGAACAGAATTCGGATTCAGACTCCAACAGCAAGGAACTGGGTAGTCTGAGAATTCACAATGTGAGTAAGGAAGCTGACCGACAAACTATCTGGGTCACACTGCAGATAGCAGGAGTCCACGTGAAGATGGAATTGGACACCGGATCGGCGTTGACGGTCGTGAATAAGCAAGTTTACAAAAGGTTATTCACACATATTCCCCTACGGGATACGAAGATAGTATTGCTGACATACACGGGGCAAAGAGTATACCCCATCGGAAAGATAAAAGTCAAGGTGGTACACCAGGGTAAGGAACACCAAGGAATGGACATATATGTACTACCTGAGGGAGGTCCACCACTTCTGGGACGGGAGTGGATCAGGAAAATAAATATGGACTGGCACTCCCTAAAAGCAATAACGGTAGATTCCGGAAAGAAAAAAAATGTCAAACCTGCACGATTGTCCAGAATATTGGATGAGGGCATATGCAGCAGTGACAGGGACAAAGCAGAGAGTGAGAACTCGGTGAAGACAATCAGCTCAGACTCTGGAACTGATGATGGTAAGACCAGCCCATGTGCCAAAGACAAGTCTAAAATGGACTTGCAGGCTAATGATGGAAAAACGAAGGAGTGCATAAATGCTTCAGAAGAAAACAAAGTATCAGAACAGAATTCCACTGAACAACAACAACATAGTTTGACAAAGAATTCTGAGTCTGTCCAGTCTACAGACATGCACATTTCTGAGGAACACCGGGCTCGAACTCAACTCAATCTCAAACTACAACAGCAATTAGAACAAATGATTCGCCGTTTTGAGCAAGAGATGAATGCAAAGAAAAAGTTCTTTGACACAGAGTTGGAGAATCTGGGAAGACAGCAGAAGCAGCTGATTGAGAAAATGGAACAGGAACACACAAACCGTCTGCGCGATGAGGCCAAACGAATCAAAGCTGAGCAAGAAAGGGAATATGTCAAATTCATCGATCAGTTGAAAGCTAAGAAGAAAGAGCACCCTTTTGTGAGCAGTGTCAGCAGTAATAAGCCACTCAGGGAATTGGTGGCAGAGGCAAAAACTGAAGATGCTGCAGAGATCAAGTTTGTTGCGGAAAGCGCTACTTCCAGAGCTTTGCTTCGAATTAAAGAATTGCCAGTTAAAATTGTGAAACCCTTAAGAGAGAAGATTGGCATGGGGAAACATCGTGTCATTTTCGAATGCAAGGTTTTCAGGCCAAATGCTGCTGTCAAGTGGTATTACAAAGACAAAGAGATTCATCCCAGTAATAAATATGAGATTGTGGGTGAAGATGTGTACAGGAAGCTCGTTATTAATAATGTCGCTTTTGAAGATGAAGGCAACTACATGTGCGATGCCATAGATGACCAAAGCACAGCAAAGTTATATGTAGAAGAGCAATCAATTGCCATCATTAAACCCATGGGTGAGGTGGAAGTGACAGAGCCAAGTGACGCCATTCTTGAGTGTGAGCTTTCAGTTGCTGACGTGAAGCCTCCAAAATGGATACTAAATGGTGAAATTCTTCATGCTTCTGAAGATGTGGACATTGAGCATTGTGGCACTATTCATCGTCTCACTCTGAAAAAAAACGACTTGTAAGATGACCGGCTTGCTGCAGTTTATCGCAGGGAAATCAAAATCTGAGGCGAGGCTGACTATTAAAGAGCCTCCGTCAAAGGTAGTCAAAGAACTACAGAACATTACAGTGGAAGAGAAGCATTCTGCTACTTTGAGCTGTGAGTTTACATATACTCCCAAGATGGTCAGATGGTACAAAGACCAGAGCTTAATCGAATCTTCTGACCGATACAAATGTAAACAAAATAAGAATGTGATAGAACTTACCATTACAAATCTCACACCCAAAGACTCTGGTGAATATAGCTGCAAATCAAGTAATGCACAGACCACAGCCACACTCACAGTTGAAGCTCCAAAAATAGAAATAATAAGACATTTGGAGGACGTAGATACTGAGGAGGACAGCAATCTAGTATTTTCATGTGAGTTGTCCCATGATGATGAAGATGATGACTCATCTGAGCCATTATCACCCCTACCAGGTCATGCACGTGGTCCCTCCGAACTGAGCCAAATCAGTCTGGAAGCAGAAAAACTTCCCAAGGTACTCGAGCCTTTAGAAGCCAGCAATGCTGGTTCTGCAGTTACGAAAGTTCAAGCTGTTAAGTCCAGTGAAGGACTATTAGATGAGTCACCCCAGCAACAAGAACCTACTACACCACCGAGGCGTTATCCGGACCGAGTCAGGAGGCGCAGCCTCAGAGACTGAATCTGTGAACTGTGTTTACATGAAGTTGTGTATATATGTTAGTATGTTATGTTTAATGGGGAATATATACTGTTAAGCTAAAAAGGGAGGATTGTAGTGTATGTAACCGTTCTACCTTTAAGAGAACCGTTCCACCTTTAAGAGAACTATTTTAAGAGTTGCACTACTTTATCTTGGCTGCTGTATACTGTAATACTGGGGGTGACCACACCGGTATATAAGTGCTGTGTAATGATTTATTGGGCAGTTCCACCCTGACCTTCAACCAGTAAAGACCTGTTAAAGTTTACTCTTGTGGTCTGTGTAGTAATTCGCAATATAACACACAGACTTAACACTCAAGAGGCCAGAACTAGAGCAGCGCAGATATCTCGGGGGTTTGTGGGGCTGGAGGAGCTTACAGAGATAGGGAGGGGTGAGGCCATGGAGAGATTTGAAAACAAGGATGAGAATTTTGAAAGCGAGGCGTTGCTTAACCGGGAGCCAATGTAGGTCAGCGAGCACAGGGGTGATGGGCGAACGGGACTTGGTGCGAGTTAGGACACGGACAGCCGAGTTTTGGATCACCTCAAGTTTACGTAGGGTGGAATGTGGGAGGCCAGCCAGGAGTGCGTTGGAATAGTCGAGTCTAGAGGCAACAAAGGCATGGATGAGGGTTTCCGCAGCGGATGAGCTGAGGCAAGGGCGGAGACGGGCGATGTTACGGAGGTGGAAATCGGCGGTCTTAGTTATGCCGTGGATATGTGGTCGGAAGCTCATTTCAGGGTCAAATATGACACCATGTAATGCAAACATGGCAGCCAACTGGAATACAGCAAGATCCCGCAGACAACAAGTGAATGAATGCTTTAGTGATATTGATTGAGGGATCAATATTGGCCCAGGACACCTTGGAGAACTCCCCTGCTCATCTTCAAAATAGTGCCATGCGATCTTTTACCTCCACACAAGAGGACAGACGGGGCCTCAGTTTAACGTCGCATCCAAAAGGCGGCACCTCCAACAGTGCACCACACCATCTGTATCTAACCCGTGCTGTACCTGCCCTGGGAGTGTTTGATGGGACAGTGTAGAGGGAGCTTTACTCTGTATCTAACCTATGCTGTACCTGCCCTGGGAGTGATTGATGGGACAGTGTAGAGGGAGCTTTACTCTGTATCTAACCCGTGCTGTACCTGCCCTGGGACTGTTTGATGGGACAGTGTAGAGGGAGCTTTACTCTGTATCTAACCCGTGCTGTACCTGCCCTGGGAGTGTTTGATGGGACAGTGTAGAGGGAGCTTTACTCTGTATCTAACCCGTGCTGAACCTGCCCTGGGAGTGTTTGATGGGACAGTGTAGAGGGAGCTTTACTCTGTATCTAACCCGTGCTGTACCTGCCCTGGGAGTGTTTGATGGGACAGCGTAGAGGGAGCTTTACTCTGTATCTAACCCGTGCTGTACCTGCCCTGGGAGTGTTTGATGGGACAGTGTAGAGGGAGCTTTACTCTGTATCTAACCCGTGCTGTACCTGCCCTGGGACTGTTTGATGGGACAGTGTAGAGGGAGCTTTACTCTGTATCTAACCCGTGCTGTACCTGCCCTGGGAGTGTTTGATGGGACAGTGTAGAGGGAGCTTTACTCTGTATCTAACCCGTGCTGTACCTGCCCTGGGAGTGTTTGATGGGACAGTGTAGAGGGAGCTTTACTCTGTATCTAACCCGTGCTGTACCTGCCCTGGGAGTGTTTGATGGGACAGCGTAGAGGGAGCTTTACTCTGTATCTAACCCGTGCTGTACCTGCCCTGGGAGTGTTTGATGGGACAGTGTAGAGGGAGCTTTACTCTGTATCTAACCCGTGCTGTACCTGCCCTGGGAGTGTTTGATGGGACAGTGTAGAGGGAGCTTTACTCTGTATCTAACCTATGCTGTACCTGCCCTGGGAGTGTTTGATGGGACAGTGTAGAGGGAGCTTTACTCTGTATCTAACCCGTGCTGTACCTGCCCTGGGAGTGTTTGATGGGGCAGACCGGAGATTGGAAGCTGGGCTCTTCCTGTTCCGTGTGGGGCTCAGTACCAATCCAATACTCAGCCTGGAACAAAAGATACAAAGTCTGAGTCTGGCAATGGGAGTACGGGAATCAGGTGACATACCTTCCGCTGTTCTTTCCTCGCCACGTGTTTGTCGTCATCTCTCCAGAAGGCGTCTTCGAGCTCCTTCTGCCGCTTTGCATCGGCCGCTGCCTTCAGCTCCGCTTTCCGAGCCCTGGCAGCTGCTGATTTACTGTTTTCTCCCTGGAACTTCTTGGGCATCCCTCCCGCTGCCACCTGCTGAAGGGAAGGGCAGAGGAGTCAGACCGAGGGGGGGGGGGGGAGGCCCTCTGGCGTTAGGCCGGACTGTGGCGCACGCAGACAGGAACAGACAGGAACACAGACAGGCAGACACGACGCACACAGACAACAGACGAGGAGTGCAGTCTGATTGAATCAGTAGCAATCGGCAGCGAAGAACAACAAAAAAACTAACGGAACAGATGGGGAAATGCAACAGGATGCAGTGACATTCTGATACTGAAGTCGCTGTGGTAACTCTGGCCCCACACAGCTCACAGTGACGCGGTCAGGAAATTCCAGATCTTCAATGCAAAAGCAAGGAAGTTACGCTAAACCGTTACAAATCACCGGTTAGACCACAGCTGGAGTATTGTGTCTAATTCTGGACACCGCACTTTAGGAAGGATGTCAAGACCTTGGAGAGGGTGCAGAGGAGATTTACCAGAATGGCTCCAGGGATGAGGGACTTCAGTTATGTGGAGAGACTGGAGAAGCTGGGATTGTTCTTACAGCAGAGAAGGCTAAGGGGAGATTCAATAGAGGTGTTCAAAATTTTGAGGAGCTTTGATAGAGCAAGTAGGGAGAAGCTGTTTCCTCTGGGAAGTGGGTCGGTAAGCGGAGGTCACGAGCAATGTTCCCGTTAAGCTGTGCGGCCGCATGGCGCTCTGGAGGTACCGCGCAGGCTGCCTGCCGGCTTCACAAAGGAAAAACTGCGCCCATGCAGAAATTTGAATTGCCCACGCAGCCCGATAAAAGGGCAGCGCACCCAAAAAAAAACTTAGGGGGAACATTGGTCACGAGGAGAAATTTTTTCACACCAAGGGTTGTTGAGATCTGGAACGCGCTGCCTAAAAGGGGTGGTGGAGTCAGATTCCAGAGGAACTTTCAAAAGGCAATTCGACGGGTGCTTGAGCTGGCACAGGCACGACGGGCCGAATGGCCTCCTTCTGTGCTGGAAGACTCCCTGATTCGACCTTCAAGCCCTGAAAACCCACAGCATCTAAGACGGAAGACTTTCAGTCGCACAAAAACTTTTCAAAATGCTTCGCGTACACTCAAATTACTTGCGAGTGCAGTCGCTGCCGTTACGTGGGCAACGCGGCAGCCGCACTGCACACAGCAAGATCCCACAATCAGCAGTTCAGATGATTGGCCGGCTAATGGGCTTTTGGTGGCTTGTGGTTGAGGGCGGAATGCCGGCCAGGGCACCAGGAGAACTCCCTGCTGTTCTTCAATCTTTAGCGGGAGTTTTAACATCCAACTGAATAGGCAGATGGGTCAGGAAAGCAAAGTCTCGTCAGAGAGCCGGCAGCACCAACAATGCAGCGCTCCCTCAGTACAACAGAAACTTGCGTTTATATAGCGCCTTTAATGTAGTAAAACGTTCCAAGGCGCTTCACAGAGGCGATTATTAACAAAATTTCGACATCGAGCCACGTAAGGAGATATTAGGGCAGGCTTGGTCAAAGAGGTCGGTGTTAAGGAGCGTCTTACAGGAGGAGAGAGAGGTAGCGAGGCGGAGAGGTTTAGGGAGGGAATTCCAGAGCTCGGGGCCCAGGCAGCTGAAGGCACGGCCGCCAATGGTGGAGCGATGGAAATCGGGGGATGTTCAAGAGGCGGGAATTAAACATAGAAAAATAGGAGCAGGAGTCGGCCATTCGGCCCTTCGAGCCTGCTCCGCCATTCAATATGATCATGGCTGATCCTCTATCTCAATACCATATTCCTGCTCTCTCCCCATACCCCTTGATGCCTTTTGTGTCTAGAAATCTATCTCTCTCCTGCTTAAATATATTCAGTGACTTGGTCTCCACAGCCTTCTGTGGTAGAGAATTCCACAGGTTCACCACCCTCTGAGTGAAGAAATTTCTCCTCATCTCAGTCCTAAATGTCCTACCCCGTATCCTGAGACTGGGACCCCTGGTTCTAGACCCCCCCAGCCAAGGGAAACATCCTCCCTGCATCCAGTCTGTCTAGCCCCGTCAGTATTTTATACGTTTCAATGAGATCCCCTCTCATTCCTCTAAACTCTAGTGAATACCGGCCTAGTTGACCCAATCTCTCCTCATACGACAGTCCCGCCATCCCAGGAATCAGTCTGGTGAACCTTCGCTGCACTCCCTCTATGGCAAATATATCCTTTCTTAGGTAAGGAGACCAAAACTGCACACAGTACTCCAGGTGTGGTCTCACCAAGGCCCTGTATAACTGTAGTAAGACATCCTTGCTCCTGTACTCAAATCCTCTTGCAATGAAGGCCAACATACCATTTGCCTTCCTAACTGCTTGCTGCACCTGCATGTTTGCTTTCAGTGACTGGTGTACAAGGACACCCAGGTCCCTTTGTACATCAGCATTTCCCAATCTATCACCATTTAAATAATACTCTGCCTCTCTGTTTTTCCTACTGAAGTGGATAACTTCACATTTATCCACGTTATACAGGTTGACTATCCCTTGTCCGAAAACCTTGGGACCAGCTGTGTTTCGGTTTTCGGAAATTTTCAGATTTCAGAAGGTATTATTTCAGACTGGGAAACTCTGAACATTAAATTAATTTGGTAATTAGCATTTGTATGTAATATAAAATGTAAAAGTTCAGGCTACCTCTTGCGACTGCTGCGTGTCTCATTCCCCTTCCTGCTTCTCTGTGCTGCCGCTCACAGTCTGTTTACAGCTCCCCCTGCTCCGTATCTGAATTCCTTGACTTAGCGGGGGTCTGGGGCTCGACTGCCGCCGCCAGTTGTGGGAAAGTCGGATATCAGCTGACTCCTATGCTAAGCTGGCCCGCAAATCAGGTCAGAAAAGCATCGGCCGCGTCGGGTCATGTTTGGTGCCACTCGGGTTATGTCGTGCGCACGACTTACACTCCACAAAAAAACTTTCGGTTTTCAGAAGTGCGGATAAAGGATAGTCTACCTGTACTGCATCTGCCATGTATTTGCCCACTCACTCAACTTGTCTAAATCGCCTTGAAGCCTCTTTGCATGCTCCTCACAACTCACAATCCCACCTAGTTTCGTGTCGTCAGCAAACTTGGAAATATTACATTTGGTTCCCTCATCCAAATCATTGATATATATTGTGAGTAGCTGGGGCCCAAGCACTGATCCCTGCGGTACCCCACTAGTCACCGCCTGCCACCCCGAAAAAGACCCATTTATTCCTACTCTCTGTTTCCTGTCTGTTAAACAATTTTCAATCCATGCCAGTATATTACCCCCAATCCCATGTGCTTTAATTTTGCACACTAACCTCTTATGTGGGACTTTATCAAAAGCCTTTTGAAAATCTAAATACACCACATCCACTGGTTCTCCCTTATCTATTCTACCAGTTACATCCTCAAAACTCCAGTAGGTTTGTCAAACACGATTTCCCTTCCATAAATCCATGTTGACTTTGTCTAATCCCGTTGATATTTTCTAAATGGGAGAAATTCGGTGTCGCCCCATTTGGGGCGCAATTATCGGCTGGGCGCAAAGTTTAGCGCCTGGCGCTAATTATCGCCTCCGACTACAAACCTGGCTTCTATCGCCCCTGGAGGTGATTGGAGCGCTAAATCAGGCGCTACACACCTGTCTTAAGGCGCTAACGCCGAGGAGCGAGGCGCTACCTCAGAGCGCTGGCGAAGCTCATGTGATGTCAGTCAGCAATGGAACACAGACACACTGGCGCCGGCCAGTTCTTAAAGGGGAGTTCTGACAAAAGGTCATCGACCTGAAACGTTAACTCTGTTTCTCTCTTCACAGATGCTGCTTGACCTGCTGAGTTTCTCCAGCAGTTTCTGTTTTTATCTTAAAGGGGAGGGTCGATCTTGCTCTCCATCCACACCCTGCTCATTGCAGCCTTGAATGTCGGCCTGGAGAGACCTGTACATCAAATCTGCTGGAAAGAACAATGGAGAGGCCCAGGGAAAGAGCTCAGAGTGCAGCCCCCACAGTCTCTTCTAAATCGATGCAAGGAAGGTCAAATCAAAATGAAGCTGCAAAGTGCTGCTCAGTACCCAAAACTCCTTCACACAGCGTTGAATCTCTCCAGAAGTCTCTCTCTCTCTGAATGCGTGGTGCAAAAGTGTCGCTGACAAAAAAAGGCAGGAAGCGGTCGCCTTTAAATAGCGCTCCCCCAGTCTCTTCCCGACTGCAAAACGCTCCCCTCAACCTGTCGTTGCTAGCGGCAGGCGGTAAGGCAGGGGGCGTCACTCAGTATCCGTCACGATCTGCGGGCGCAGGAGATCGTGGCGGTAGTGTTTAGCGCCGCTGCAAAATGTCTGGTCAATTTCGCGAGCGGCGCAAACATCGCCGCGCCCGGGCGCTAGTTGCTTTGTGCTAACGGGAGGCGCAAAGCAACCGAATTTTTCCCCCTAAGTGTCTTGTTATCACATCCTTTATAATAGACTCTAGCATTTTCCCTACTACAGATGTTAGGCTAACCGGCCTGTAGTTCCCTGTTTTCTCTCTCCCTCCTTTTTTAAACAGTGGGGTTACATTTGCCACCCTCCAATCTGCAGGAACTGTTCCATAATCTATAGAATTTTGGAAGATGACAACCAATGCATCCACTATTTCCATGGCTACCTCTTTTAGTACTCTGGGAGGCAGATTATCAGGCCCTGGGGATTTATCGGCTTTCAGTCCCATTAATTTCTCCAGCACTATTTTTTTTTACTAGTACTAATTTCCTTTAATTCCTCCTTCTCACGAGACCCTTGGTTCCCTAGCATTTCTGGGAAGTTATTTGTGTCCTCTTCCGTGAAAACAGAACCAAAGTATTTGTTTAATTGCTCTGCCATTTCCTTGTTCCCCATTATAAATTCTCCCGTTTCTGACTGTAAGGGACCTACATTTGTCTTCACTAATCTTTTTCTTTTTACATACTTATAGAAGCTTTTACAGTCCGCTTTTATGTTCCTTGAAAGTTTACTCTCATACTCTATTTTTCCCCTCTTAATCAATCTCTTGGTTCTTTTTTGCTGAACTCTAAACTGCTCCCAATCCTCAGGCTTGCTACTTTTTCTGGCAACTTTATATGACTCCTCTTTGGATCTAATACTATCCTTAATTTCTTTTGTTAGCCATGGTTGGGCCACTTTTCCTTTTGTGTTTTTGCGCCAGAAAGGAATGTATAACTGTTGCAATTCATGCATTCGTCCCTTAAATGTTAGCCATCATCTATCCACCGTCATGCCTTTTAATGAAGCTCCCCAATCTATCATAGCCAACGCACTCCTCATACCTTTGTAGTTGGAGGAGCGCAGAGATCTCGGAGAGTTGTAAGGCTGGAGGAGATTACAGAGATAGGGAGGGGTGAGTACTGCACTGCAGTGTCAACCTGGATTATGGGCGCGAGTCTCTGGAGTGGGGACTTGAACCCACAACCTTCTGACTCAGAGGCGTGAGTGCTGCCCACTGAGTGACGATAATACTAATCAGGAGACGTCAGAATCAAGGACAGAACAGCACAGACATGGTGGGATGGAAACACCTTTGTACGAAGCTATTGATCACAGATCGTCAGCTGTGGCTCAGTGGGTAGCGCTCTCGCCTGAATCAGAAGGTTGTGGGTTTGAGTCCCAATCCAGAGACTTAAGCACAAAATCTAGGCTGACACTCCCAGTGCAGTACTGAGGGAGCGCTGCACTGTCGGAGGGGCAGTACTGAGGGAGCGCTGCACTGTCGGAGGGGCAGTACTGAGGGAGCGCTGCACTGTCGGAGGGGCAGTACTGAGGGAGCGCTGCACTGTCGGAGGGGCAGTACTGAGGGAGCGCTGCACTGTCGGAGGGGCAGTACTGAGGGAGCGCTGCACTGTCGGAGGGGCAGTACTGAGGGAGCGCTGCACTGTCGGAGGGGCAGTACTGAGGGAGCGCTGCACTGTCGGAGGGGCAGTACTGAGGGAGCGCTGCACTGTCGGAGGGGCAGTACTGAGGGAGTGCTGCACTGTCGGAGGGGCAGTACTGAGGGAGTGCTGCACTGCAGGAGGTAGTATCTTTTGGAAGAGATATTAAACCGAGGCCCCGTCTGCTCTCTCAGGCGGATGTTAAAGATCCCACGGCACTATTTCGAAGAAGAGCAGGGGAGTTCTCCCAGTGCCCTGGTCATAGGGTCATAGGAACACAGGAACAAGAGTAGGCCATTTAGCCTCTGATCTGTGACCTAACTCCATATAACAATTGATCCAGCATCAACTGCTGTTTGTGCTGTGAAGGAATGAGCCATAAAACCTATTCAGAAAAAGACACCATCCTATGAAAGAATTCTAGCTTTATTAAAACATGACAAACTGGGTCTGGAAATCGGGAAACCTCAACAATCTCAAACTGTTACAGCATTCTGGTAATAGAGATAAGATAAGTTGTTGACACTGAATCAATAACCTTATTGAAACAGGAGGTTGGAGGCTCCTGACATCTGAATCTTCAGAAAAAAGACAATGGTACACCCTGTTAAGGTGTTCTAATTTACACTTCGTAAAGAGGCACAAACAGAAGGCCTTGGTAGAGATGACATCAAGTGAAATGCACCTGCTGTTACACCGTTTTTAATGGTGAGCTTCGAACACCTAGGGTAGAGACATAATTCTTAATGCTACCAGCTGATCTAACTGTAAGAATAGCAGGGGTCAGCAGAAAAATGACTAGAGATAATTAGCTTACATCAGCAGAAAACTTCAAAGGAAATACCACTGAAAAAGGATATAAATATTGAACTTTCAAATGGGATGATAGTCTCGCTGTAAAGGGGCAAAGCGATTCTTGGCTTCAGAGGCAGGCTCTGTAAGTCTACAACTCTTTGTATCTCGGGGATCAACAGTACTGTATTTGATTTTGGTGGATATCCTGGAATAAGACTAAGAACTGTAAAACTGTAGAGAAGTTAAGATCTGATAATAAGAATTGTAAGCTTACTCTTTTTGGAACTGTTAATGCGATTGAAACACCTACTGTAATTACATGTCGGTTCTTTAATAAATCTATATATTTTTAGAATTGTCTCACATAATACTTCTGTATCAAACTCACGAACTCAATCTTTGTATGCTCTTTGGTGAAGAGTTGCAGAATTCTGGGGGAGTTTTCCGGACCCTCATAATATCCGGAAGGTTACAGTCTAGCTAAACTTATTAAAAGTGCTATCTGGAGGACGGTAACATCTTCAGGTTGTTCCTTTCCTTTAGGGAGAGATGGTCCAGACCTTTAGACCCAATTAAGCGTCTTTAGGATTCGGCTACCTCAAACTTTAGTTGAAGGTGAACGTCCGAGGAATACGCCTGATCTGGGGTAGCCCTAAAGGGGCTAGGACTAGTAATTATCCCTTCAGTGGAAGAGAGTTCCAAACTTCTACCACTGTTTGTGTGTAGATGTGTTTCCTAACTTCACTCCTGAAAGGTCTGGCTCTAATTTTTAGACTATGCCCCCTAGTCCTAGACTCCCCAACCAGCGGAGATAGTTTCTCTCTCTCTACTCTATCTGTTCCCCTCAATATCTTGAAAACTTCGATCAACTCACCCCTTAACCTTCTAAATTATAGGGAATAAAACCCTAGTTTGTGTAATCTCTCCTCATACTTTAACGCTTGGAGTCCAGGTATTATTCTGGTAAACCTACGCTGCACTCCCTCCAAGGCCAATATATCCTTCCTAAGGTGTGGTGCCCAGAACTGCTCACAGTGCTCCAGGTGTGGTCTAACCAGGGTTTTGGTCAATATTTATCCTACTTCACTATCACAGTACTTCATTGACAGTAGAGCACTTTGGTATGTCCCGAGGGCGTAATAGGCACTATATAAATAAAAGTCTTGTAGACTGGAGAGTTGTAGCAATGATTTTATTATTACTCTGTGCTATGTTTTGTAACTTGCAAAGGAAGAATGTGGGCGGTAACTGCTCCAATCAGATAAAAATAATGAACAGCTAAAAAAATATGCAAAAGGCCCTCAGGTAATAATAAGATGAGAGAGAAAACTGGCTGGGAACAAATTGGGTCTAAAAATAGGGGGAAAAGCAGCTGGAAAGCCCACATTTACCGACAAGGAGGCGAACAGGTTAATCCTGGGCATGAACAAAATATCTAAGTTGTCAGCTATCTAGCTGAAAAACATAGGGTTATAATAAATTCAGCTCTCCAGTTTGTAATATGGCTCATTATTCAATTCACAGCCTTTCCACCATCTACAAGGCACAAGTCAGGAGTGTGATGGAATACTCTCCCCTAGCCTGGATGAGTGCAGTTCCAACAACACACAAGAAGCTCGACACCATCCAGGACAAAGCAGCCCGTTTGATTGGCACCCCATCCACCGCCTTAAACATTCACTCCCTCCACCACCAGCGCACCGTGGCTGCAGTGTGTACCATCTACAAGATGCACTGCAGCAACTCGCCAAGGCTTCTTCGGCAGCACCTCCCAAACCCGCGACCTCTTCCACCTAGAAGGACAAGGGCAGCAGGCGCGTGGGAACACCACCACCTCCAAGTTCCCCTCCAAGTCACACACCATCCTGACTTAGAAGTATATCGGCCGTTCCTTCATCGTCGCTGGGTCAAAATCCTGGAACTCCCTCCCTAACAGCGCTGTGGGAGTACCTTCACCACACGGACTGCAGCGATTCAAGGCGGCGGCTCACCACCACCTTCTCGAGGGCGATTCGGGATGGGCAATAAATGCTGGCTTTGACGGCGACGCCCACATCCCGTGAATGAATAAATAAAAAAAAATTTGAAAACTGGTTTCAGTCAAACAGTAAGAGGTCAAAATCACGAGGCTGGACTAGAAAATCCAACATCCTGGACCAACATTCGACCCTCACTCAAACCAACACCACCAAAAAAAGACAGATTAACTGGCCAGTCACTTTACCGCTGCTTGAGATCATATACATAGAAACATAGGAACAGGGGGCGGCCATTCAGCCCCTCGAGCCTGCGCCGCCACTCTATAAGATCATGGCTGATCTGTATCACAACCCCACGGACCCACCTTTGCTCCGCATCCCTCGAAACACCTACCTAACAAAAATCTATTGACCTCGGACTTGAACATTTCAACCCACCCACTCACTCCTTTGGGGGAAGAGAGTTCCAGAGTTTCACTACCCCTTTGTGTGAAAAAGTGCTTCCTGATTTCACTCCCGAATGAAGCAACTTTCATTTTCATCTTCCGATTAGGCAGTCTGCAGCCTTCCGGTCTCAATATCGAGTTCAACAATTTCAGATCATAACCTCGGCCCCTATTTCATTTTCACTTATATTTTTCCACTCCTTTCCTTTCCCCCCCCCCCCTTTCCTTTTGTTTCTCTCTCACACCTGGCAGCTATCTTTTGCCCTGCCAGTACACTTTACACCTAATCACAGCCTATTACCATCTCGTCTAGCTTCTAATCTCTTTTACTTCTTTTGGTTCTTTAATTCTTTTGTCCGATCGCAGCCCTGCCTTCGATCTAGTTCCTTTTCTCTCCAGTTTTGAAGAAGGGTCAAACCCGAAACGTCAACTCAAATTTCTCTCCACGGATGTTGCCTGACTTGCTGAGTTTTTCCAGCATTTTCTGTTGTTATTTCATTTTAAGGTTCTGCCCACTTGTTCTGGATTCCCCCACCAGAGGAAGCAGCTTCTCTGTCTCTACTCCATCGAACCCCTAAACGCCTCGATTAGATCACCCCTCGACCTTCTAAACTCAGCGCCTAGACTGGCACGTGAAGGAATAAGCCTGGCTGAAGAAGGACCCCAGGGTCGAGATGAAGGAGGGGAGGAGGAGAGATTATACCAGGTGGTAGTCACAGAAACGCAACAACACAGAAGAGGTTCTGGTTGAGGTCAGACAGCACTGAATGAGCTGGCACTATTGCCAAATCCTAGACTGAAACTGGGGTATTGAATAAATTTTTTAATTAATTAAAGGAGTAAGTCATGGGAGGAGAGCTCAGACCCGTGTTCTGCTCCTCTTGCTCCATGTGGGAAATCAGGGAAGCTGCCAGTGTCCCTGACGACCATGTGTGTGGGAAATGCATCCAGCTGCAGCTACTTGCAGACCGCATTGCGGCGCTCGAGCTGCAGGTGGATGAATTTTGGAGCATGCGCGATGCTGAGAGGCTCGTGGATAGCACGTTTAGCGAGTTGTTCACGCCTCAGGGCAGGGCGGCACAGGGGGTGACCATCAGGCGGAGCAACAAAGGCAGGCAGGTAGTGCAGGGAACCCCTGCGGGCATCCCCCTTTCAAACAAGTATACCGCTTTGGATACTGTTGAGGGGGATGACTCACCAGGGGAAGGCAGCAGCAGCCAACTTCCTGGCACTGGGGGTGCTCCTGCTGCCCAGGAAGGGGGGAAAAAGAGTGGGAGAGCAATAGTGGTAGGGGATTCTATAGTAAGGGGAACAGATAGGCGTTTCTGTGGCCGTAGACGTGAATCCAGGATGGTTTGTTGCCTCCCTGGTGCCAGGGTCAAGGATGTCACTGAGCGGCTGCAGGGCATTCTGGAGGGGGAGGGTGAACAGGCAATGGTCGTGGTCCACATTGGTACCAACGACATAGGTAAAAAGAGGGATGAGGTCCTGCATCAAGAATTTAGGGAGCTAGGTAACAGATTAAAGAGCAGGACCTCAAAGGTTGTAATCTCTGGATTACTCCCAGTGCCACGTGCTAGTAAGTATAGGAATGGGAGGATAGAGCAGATGAATGCGTGGCTAAAGAGTTGGTGTAGGGGGGAGGGTTTTACTTTCCTGGATCACTGGGCCTGCTTCTGGGAAAGGTGGGACTTGTACAAGTCGGACGGGTTGCACCTGAACCAGAGCGGGACAAATATCCTTGCGGGGAGGTTTGCTAGCACTGTTGGGGGGGGTTTAAACTAACTTGGCAGGGGGATGGGATACAGAGGGGAGCTGAAATAGGGGGGGATGTGCTGCCAATTATAGAGAAAAAAACAAGTCAGCTTGGTAGACAGGGCAAATATATAAGGGCAAGGCTGGATGGCATCTATTTTAATGCAAGGAGTCTTGCGAATAAGGTGGATGAACTGAAGGTGTTGATAAACACATGGGAGTATGATATTGTTGCTATCACGGAGACATGGTTGAGGGAAGGGCAAGACTGGCAGCTCAATATTCCGGGGTACAGAATCTTCAGGCGAGACAGAGGGGGAGGTATAAGAGGAGGGGGTGTCGCAATATTAATTAAGGAGTCAATTACTGCAGTAAGGAGGGATGATATATTAGCAGGGTCCTCTAATGAGGCCATATGGGTGGAGCTTAAAAACAAAAAGGGGGCAAGCACTTTGCTGGGAGTGTACTATAGGCCTCCAAACAGTCAGGGGGAGATAGAGGAACAGATATGTAGGCAAATCTCAGAGAAATGTGCAAATAATAGGGTAATAATAATGGGGGATTTCAACTTCCCCAATATTAACTGGGATAGTCAGAGTGTGAAAGGCTCAGAGGGTGTAGAATTCTTAAAGTGCATCCAGGAGAGCTTTTTGAGCCAGCATGTAGAAAGTCCTACAAGAGAGGGGGCGGTACTGGACCTAATTCTCGGGAATGTGGCCGGCCAAGTGGAAAAAGTGCTAGTAGGTGAGCACTTTGGTGATAGTGACCATAATATGGTAAGATTTAAGGTGGCCATGGAAAAGGACAGGGATGGGCCGGAAATAAAGGTTCTAAATTGGGGGAAGGCCGATTTTAATAGGATAAGGCAGGATCTGGCCAAAATGGACTGGGATCAGCAACTTGTAGGAAAATCCGCATCGGAGCAATGGGAGGCTTTCAGAAGGGAGATTGAGAACATACAATGGCAACATGTTCCCGTAAAGGTCAAGGGTGGTTCCAAAAACCACAGGGAACCTTGGATGTCAGGGGATATACGGGAATGGATTAGGAAAAAAAGGAGGGCTTTTGGTAGATACAAAAGGCTAAAGACGGAGGAAGCCCTAGAGGAGTACAAAAAGTGCAGGGGGATACTTAAAAAAGAAATTAGGAGATCAAGGAGGGGCCATGAAATAACACTGGCAAGCAAAATAAAGGAAAATCCGAAGATGTTTTATAAGTATATTAAGGGTAAGAGGATAACTAGGGAAAAAATAGGGCCCATTAGGGACAAAAGTGGCAATCTGTGTGTGGAGCCGGAAGATGTAGGAGGGGTTCTGAATGAATTTTTTGCGTCTGTTTTCACTATGGAGAAGGACGATGTAGACATAGAAATAGGGCGGGGGGACTGTGATATGCTCGAACATATTAACATCGAGCGGGGGGGAGGTATTGGCGGTTTTAGCTGGCCTAAAAATGGATAAATCCCCAGGCCCGGATGAAATGTATCCCAGGCTGCTGTGTGAGGCAAAGGAGGAGATTGCGGGGGCTCTAACACATATATTCAGGACCTCTCTGGCCACAGGGGATGTGCCAGAGGACTGGAGAACCGCTAATGTAGTACCATTATTCAAGAAGGGTAGTAGGGAAAAACCGGGGAACTACAGGCCAGTGAGCCTAACATCAGTGGTAGGAAAATTATTGGAAAAAATCCTGAGGGACAAAATGTGTCTCCACTTGGAGAGGCAAGGATTAATCAGGGATAGTCAACATGGCTTTGTCAAGGGAAGATCATGTCTGACTAATTTGATTGAATTTTTTGAGGGGGTGACTAGGTGTGTGGATGAGGGTAACGCAGTGGATGTGGTATACATGGATTTCAGTAAGGCCTTCGATAAAGTCCCGCACAGGAGACTGGTCAAGAAGGTAAGAGCCCATGGAATCCAGGGTGCCTTGGCACATTGGATACAAAACTGGCTTAGTGGCAGAAGGCAGAGGGTGATGGTCGAAGGTTGTTTTTGTGACTGGAAGCCTGTGGCCAGTGGGGTACCACAGGGATCGGTGCTGGGTCCCTTGCTGTTTGTGGTCTACATTAATGACTTGGATATGAATGTAAAGGGTATGATCAGTAAGTTCGCGGATGATACAAAAATTGGTAGGGTGGTAAATAGCGAGGAGGGTAGCCTCAGTCTGCAGGACGATATAGATGGGTTGGTCAGATGGGCGGAACAGTGGCAAATGGAATTTAACCCGGAAAAGTGCGAGGTGATGCACTTTGGGGGGACTAACAAGGCAAAGGAATACACAATGAATGGAAAGACCCTAGGCAAGACGGAGGGTCAGAGGGATCTGGGTGTGCAAGTACACAGATCCCTGAAGGCGGCGGAACAGGTGGATAAGGTGGTAAAAAAGGCATATGGGATACTTGCCTTCATTAGCCGAGGCATTGAATATAAGAGCAAGGAGGTTATGATGGAGCTGTATAAAACACTGGTTAGGCCACAGCTGGAATATTGTGTGCAGTTCTGGTCGCCACACTACAGGAAGGATGTGATCGCGTTAGAGAGGGTGCAGAGGAGGTTCACCAGGATGTTACCAGGGCTGGAGCGCTTCAGCTATGAAGAGAGACTGGGCAGGTTGGGTTTGTTTTCCTTGGAGCTGAGGAGGCTGAGGGGGGACATGATTGAGGTGTACAAAATTATGAGGGGCATAGATAGGATGGATGCTGAGGAGCTTTTTCCCTTAGTAGAGGGGTCGATAACTAGGGGGCATAGATTCAAGGTAAAGGGCGGGAGGTTTAGAGGGGATTTGAGAAAGAACTTTTTCACCCAGAGGGTGGTTGGAGTCTGGAACTCACTGCCTGAAAGGGTTGTGGAGGCAGAAACCCTCACAACATTTAAGAAGCATTTGGATGTGCACTTGAAATGCCATAGCATACAAGGCTACGGGCCAAATGCTGGAATATGGGATTAGATTAGACAGGGCTTGATGGCCGGCGCGGACACGATGGGCCGAAGGGCCTCTATCCGTGCTGTATTACTCTATGACTCTATGACTCTATGAAAGAAGGCAGGGCTGGGTCAGTTTGAGAGAATCTTACTCTGGTGCTTTGCAAAGCTCTTACATCAAACATTGTCAAGCAACAGAAAATACAGGAACAAACAAAAAAATAGAATCTTACAGCACAGGAGGCCATTCGGCCCATCGTGCCTGTGCCGGCTCTTTGAAAGAGCGATCCAATTAGTCCCACTCATAGAAACACAGAAGATAGGAGCAGGAGTAGGCCATTCGGCCCCTCGAGCCTGCTCCGCCATTCAATGAGATCATGGCTGATCATCCAAATTCAGTACCCTGTCCCTGCCTTCTCCCCATATCCCTTGATCCCTTTAGCCTTAAGAAATATATCTAACTCTTTCTTGAATATATTTAATGAATTGGCCTCTACTGCCTTCTGTGGTAGAGAATTCCACAGGTTCACCACTCTCTGGGTGAAGAAATTCCTCCTCATCTCTGTCCTAAATGGCTTACCCCTTATCCTTAGACTGTGACCCCTGGTTCTGGACTCCCCGACCATCGGGAACATCCTTCCTGCATCTGGTCTGTCTAGTCCTGTTAGAATTTTATAAGTTTCAATGAGATCCCCTCTCATTCTTCTAAACTCCAGCGAGTACATAAGAACATAAGAAATAGGAGCAGGAGTAGACCAATCGGCCCCTCGAGCCTGCTCCGCCATTCAATAAGATCATGGCTGATCTGATCCTAACCCCCAATCTACTATCACAGAACCATCTCCTGAATCTAACAGAATTAGACACACGAAATAGGAGCAGGATCAGGCTACACGGCCCCTGGGCCCGCTCCGCTACCCACAGGGCCATGTCCGATCCGAACCTAGACTCATGTCCAAATTCCTGCCCGCTCCCCGTAACCCTTAATTCCCTTTACGTCTAGGAAACTGTCTATTTCTGTTTTAAATTTATGTAATGATGTAGCTTCTACAGCTTTTTGGGGCAGCATATTCCATGGACCTACCACCCTCTGAGTGAAGTAGTTCCTCCTCATCTCAGTTTTGAAAGAGCATCCCCTTATTCTAAGACTATGCCCCCTAGTTCTCGTTTCACCCATCATCGGGAACATCCTCCCTGCATCCACCCGATCCAACCCCTTCACAATCTTATATGTTTCAATAAGATCGCCTCTCATTCTTCTGAACTCCAATGAGTAGAGTCCCAATCTACTCAACCTCTCCTCATATGTCCATCCCCTCATCCCCGGGATTAACCGAGTGAACCTTCTTTGTACTGACTCAAGAGCAAGTATGTCTTTTCTTAAGTATGGACACCAAAACTGTGCGCAGTATTCCAGGTGCGGTCTCACCAATACCTTGTACAACTGCAGCAATACCTCCCTATTTTTATATTCTATCCCCCTAGCAATGAAAGCCAACATTCCATTGGCCTTCTTAATCACTTGCTGCACCTGCATACTAACCTTTTGAGTTTCGTGCACCAGGACCCCCAGATCCCTTTGTACTTCAGTACTTTCCAGTTTCTTGCCATTAAGATAATAACTTGCTCTACGATTTTTCCTGCCAAAGTGCATAACCTCACACTTTCCAGTATTGTATTCCATCTGCCAAATCTCTGCCCACTTACTTAGCCTGTCTCTGTTCCCTTGCAGGTTTTTTATGTCCTCCTCACTCACTACTTTCCCTCCCATCTTAGTATCATCTGCAAACTTTGATATGTTACTCGGTCCCCTCCTCCAAATCGTTAATATAGATTGTAAAGAGTTGGGGACCCAGCACTGACCCCTGCGGAACACCACTAGTTACTGATTGCCAGTCTGAGAATGAACCATTTATCCCAACTCTCTGCCTTCTGTTAGATAGCCAATCCTCTATCCATGCCAGAATATTACCCCCAATCCCGTGATTTTTTATCTTAAGCAATAATCTTTTGTGTGGCACCTTGTCAAATGCCTTTTGGAAGTCTAAATACACTACGTCCACTGGTTCCCCTTTATCCACCCTATATGTTACTTCCTCAAAGAACTCCAGCAAATTTGTCAAACATGACTTCCCCTTCATAAAACCATGCTGACTTTGTCCTATTAAATTATGATTATCCAAATGTCCTGTTACTGTCTCCTTAATAATGGACTCCAAAATTTTACCTACCACAGATGTTAGGCTAACCGGTCTATAGTTTCCAGCCTTCTGTCTACTGCCCTTTTTAAATAAGGGTGTTACATTAGCAGTTTTCCAGTCTGCCGGGACCTTTGCTGAGTCCAGGGAGTTTTGGAAAATTATTACTAATGCATCCACAATCCCTACCGCCAC
Source organism: Somniosus microcephalus (assembly GCF_052327205.1). Taxonomy (NCBI): domain Eukaryota; kingdom Metazoa; phylum Chordata; class Chondrichthyes; order Squaliformes; family Somniosidae; genus Somniosus; species Somniosus microcephalus. The sequence continues at coordinate 4,384,346 of NC_140999.1, forward strand.
TTCCCTCAAGACCCTAGGATGTAAGCCATCAGGTCCAGGTGATTTATCCGCCTTGAGTCCCATTATTTTACCGAGTACCACTTCCTTAGTGATTTTGATCGTGTTTAGCTCCTCCCCCCCTATAGCCCCCTGTTTGTCCAGTGTTGGGATATTCTTAGTGTCCTCTACTGTAAAGACTGATACAAAATATTCATTCAGTGTTTTTGCCATCTCCATATTTCCCACCATTAATTTCCCGGTCTCATCCTCTAAGATAAGCCCAATCGACCCAATCTCTCCTCATACGTCATTCCTGCCATCCCAGGTATCAGCCTGGTGAATCTTCACTGAACTCCCTCCATGGCAAGAACATCCTTCCTCAGATAAGGTGACCAAAACTGCACACAATACTCAAGATGTGGTCTCACCAAGGCCCTGTACAACTGCAGCAAGACATCCTTGTTCCTGTACTCGAACCCTCTCGCTACGAAGGCCAACATACCATTTGCCTTCTTAACCGCCTGCTGCTACTCCCCCGCTCCTTCCCCAGAGCCCGGCAAATTTTTCCATTCAAAGTATTTATCCAGGTCCCTTTTGAAAGTTACTCATTTTTAAAAATTCAACATTAATTCTGTCCTTCATCATCCAACCTGGGTACAGAACACATTGATAAAGTGTTTTTTAGATTCACAAACACCTCATACTGTGCCCATTAGATGTATCACTGAGTGGCCCTTTGCTAAGTTGGTGTACTGGGTCCAACACCCCATGAGGATGCAGCTCTTTAACACAGCGTGCGAGAGCACTCAGTGTTTGCACCTACGCCAGCACTGGTACAAAGTGCCACTCAGAGGGTGGTGAATCTTTGGAATTCTCTACCCCAGAGGGCTGTGGAGGCACAGTCAATGAGCATATTCAAGACAGAGATCGATAGGTTTTTCAATATTAAGGGAATCAAGGGATAGGTGGAGTTGAGGTAGCAGATCATCCATGATCTTATTGAATGGCGGAGCAGGCTCGAAGGGCCGAAAGGCCGACTCCTGCTCTTATTTCTTATGTTATTAAAGTGGTTCCCGCTTCGCACCAGGAGTCAGACTCAGTCTCCTGCCCGTGTGAGGGTAAGCCCTGAACCGGGGAGCTGTAGAGCACAGGAGGTGGCCATTCAGCCCTTCGTGTCTGTCTCATCTCAATCCAGTCTGGGTTCAGGCTGCACGTACACAATAACTGCAGTGTCGAAGTGGAGAGAAATAACTTAGCACTGGCACGATAGCTTTAGGGTAAACAGACCGTCAATACATCACATCAAATTGGTCCCATCTCCAGGACAGACCAGTGCCCACCAGTACTGTACCCCAGTGTTATACAGTGACAGACCTGTACCCACCAGTACTGTACCCCAGTGTTATAGTGACAGACCTGTACCCACCAGTACTGTACCCCACTGTTATACAGCGACAGACCTGTACCCACCAGTACTGTACCCCAGTGTTATAGTGACAGACCTGTGCCCACCAGTACTGTACCCCAGTGTTATACAGTGACAGACCTGTACCCACCAGTACTGTACCCCAGTGTTAGTGACTGACCTGCACCCACCAGTACTGTACCCCAGTGTTATAGTAACAGACCTGTACCCACCAGTACTGTACCCCAGTGTTATACAGTGACAGACCTGTACCCACCACTGTACCCCAGTGTTATACAGTGACAGACCTGTACCCACCAGTACTGTACCCGTGTTATACAGCGACACACCTGTACCCACCAGTACTGTACCCCAGTGTTATAGTGACAGACCTGTACCCACCAGTACTGTACCCGTGTTATACAGCGACACACCTGTACCCACCAATACTGTACCCCAGTATTACACGTGACAGACCTGTACCCACTAGTACTGTACTCGTGTTATACAGTGACAGACCTGTACCCACCAGTACTGTACCCCAGTGTTATACAGCGACAGACCTGTACCCACCAGTGCTGTACCCCAGTGTTATACAGCGACAGACCTGTACCCACCAGTACTGTACCCGTGTTATACAGTGACAGACGTGTACCCACCAGTACTGTACCCCAGTGTTATACAGTGACAGACCTGTACCCACCAGTACTGTACCCCAGTGTTAGTGACAGACCTGTACCCACCAGTACTGTACCCCAGTGTTATACAGTGACAGACCTGTACCCACCAGTACTGTACCCCAGTGTTATACAGCGACAGACCTGTACCCACCAGTACTGTACCCCAGTGTTATACAGCGACAGACCTGTACCCACCAGTATTGTACCCCAGTGTTATACAGTGACAGACCTGTATCCACCAGTACTGTACCCGTGTTATACAGTGACAGACCTGTACCCACCAGTACTGTACCCCAGTGTTATACAGTGACAGACCTGTACCCACCAGTACTGTACCCGTGTTATACAGCGACAGACCTGTACCCACCAGTACTGTACCCCAGTGTTATACAGTGACAGACCTCTACCCACCAATACTGTACCCGTGTTATACAGCGACAGACCTGTACCCACCAGTACTGTACCCGTGTTATACAGTGACAGACCTGTACCCACCAGTACTGTACCCCGTTATAGTGACAGACCTGTACCGACCAGTACTGTACCGCAGTGTTATACAGTGTCAGACCTGTACCCACCAGTACTGTACCCCAGTGTTATAGTGACAGACCTGTACCCACCAGTACTGTACCCCAGTGTTATAGCGACAGGCCTGTGCCCACTAGTACTGTACCCCAGTGTTATACAATGGCAGACCTGTGCCCACCAGTACTGTACCCCAGTGTTATACAGTGACAGACCTGTGCCCACCAGTACTGTACCCGTGTTATACAGCGACAGACCTGTGCCCACCAGTACTGTACCTGTGTTATACAGCGACAGACCTGTACCCACCAGTACTGTACCCGTGTTATACAGTGACAGACCTGTACCCACCAATACTGTACCCGTGTTATACAGCGACAGACCTGTACCCACCAGTACTGTACCCGTGTTATACAGTGACAGAAATGTACCCACCAGTACTGTACCCCGTTATAGTGACAGACCTGTACCCACCAGTACTGTACCCCAGTGTTATACAGCGACAGACCTGTACCCACCAGTACTGTATCCCAGTGTTATACAGTGACAGACCTGTACCCACCAGTACTGTACCCCAGTGTTATACACTGACAGACCTGTACCCACCAGTACTGTACCCGTGTTATACAGTGACAGACCTGTGCCCACCAGTACTGTACCCCAGTGTTATAGTAACAGACCTGTACCCACCAGTACTGTACCCGTGTTATACAGCGACAGACCTGTACCCACCAGTACTGTACCCCAGTGTTATACAGTGACAGACCTGTGCCCACCAGTACTGTACCCCAGTGTTATAGTGACAGACCTGTACCCACCAGTACTGTACCCGTGTTATACAGTGACAGACCTGTACCCACCAGTACTGTACCCGTGTTATACAGCGACAGACCTGTACCCACCAGTACTGTACCCCAGTGTTATACAGTGACAGACCTGTACCCACCAGTACTGTACCCCAGTGTTACAGCGACAGACCTGTACCCACCAGTACTGTACCCGTGTTATACAGTGACAGACCTGTACCCACCAGTACTGTACCCCAGTGTTATACAGTGACAGACCTGTACCCACCAGTGCTGTACCCCAGTGTTATACAGTGACAGACCTGTACCCACCAGTACTGTACCCCAGTGTTATACAGTGACAGACCTGTACCCACCAGTACTGTACCCGTGTTATACAGTGACAGACCTGTGCCCACCAGTACTGTACCCCAGTGTTATAGTGACAGACCTGTACCCACCAGTACTGTACCCGTGTTATACAGCGACAGACCTGTACCCACCAATACTGTACCCCAGTGTTATACAGTGACAGACCTGTACCCACCAATACTGTACCCGTGTTATACAGCGACAGACCTGTACCCACCAGTACTGTACCCGTGTTATACAGTGACAGACCTGTACCCACCAGTACTGTACCCCAGTGTTATTCAGTGACAGACCTGTACCCACCAGTACTGTACCCCAGTGTTATACAGTGACAGACCTGTACCCACCAGTACTGTACCCGTGTTATACAGTGACAGACCTGTACCCACCAGTACTGTACCCCAGTGTTATAGTGACAGACCTGTACCCACCAGTACTGTACCCGTGTTATACAGTGACAGACCTGTACCCACCAGTACTGTACCCCAGTGTTATACAGTGACAGACCTGTACCCACCAGTACTGTACCCCAGTGTTATACAGTGACAGACCTGTACCCACCAGTACTGTACCCCAGTGTTATACAGTGACAGACCTGTACCCACCAGTACTGTACCCCAGTGTTACACAGTCCAGGCTCGAGGGGCAGAATGGCTTCCTCCTGTTCCTGTGAATGAATTCGTACTCCCGAGGCTGGAGTTTATGATTCGGTCAAACTTATTGACCCAGAATTTGCGAAGAAAATAACGACGGGTTTCAAGGCGCTCGCTGTTATTAGTGCGTAAAAACACCAGCAAATCATGGCGAGGAAAAGATACCTTGGTATCCGCGCCGTCACTAGGACCGCCTATTTCTACCTCCGTAACATCGACCGTCTCCGCCCCTTGCCTCAGCTCATCCGCTGCTGAAACCCTCATCCATGCCTTTGTTACCTCCAGACTCGACTATTCCAACGCACTCCTGGCCGGCCTCCCACCTTGCACCCTCCATAAACTTCAGCTCATCCAAATCTCGACTGCCCCGTGTCCTAACTCGCACCCAGTCCCGTTCACCCATCACCCCCTGTGCTCACTGCCCCGTGTCCTAACTCACACCCAGTCCTGTTCACCCATCACCCCCTGTGCTCACTGCCCCGTGTCCTAACTCACACCCAGTCCCGTTCACCCATCACCCCCTGTGCTCGCTGCCCCGTGTCCTAACTCACACCCAGTCCCGTTCACCCATCACCCGCTGTGCTCGCTGCCCCGTGTCCTAACTCACACCCAGTCCCGTTCACCCATCACCCCCTGTGCTCACTGCCCCGTGTCCTAACTCGCACCCAGTCCCGTTCACCCATCACCCCCTGTGCTCACTGCCCCGTGTCCTAACTCACACCCAGTCCCGTTCACCCATCACCCCGTGCTCACTGCCCCGTGTCCTAACTCGCACCAAGTCCCGTTCACCCATCACCCCCTGTGCTCACTGCCCCGTGTCCTTACTCACACCCAGTCCCGTTCACCCATCACCCCCTGTGCTCACTGCCCCGTGTCCTAACTCACACCCAGTCCCGTTCACCCATCACCCCCTGTGCTCACTGCCCCGTGTCCTAACTCACACCCAGTCCCGTTCACCCATCACCCCCTGTGCTCACTGCCCCGTGTCCTAACTCACACCCAGTCCTGTTCACCCATCACCCTCTGTGCTCACTGCCCCGTGTCCTAACTCGCACCCAGTCCCGTTCACCCATCACCCCGTGCTCACTGCCCCGTGTCCTAACTCACACCCAGTCCCGTTCACCCATCACCCCGTGCTCACTGCCCCGTGTCCTAACTCACACCCAGTCCCGTTCACCCATCACCCCCTGTGCTCACTGCCCCGTGTCCTAACTCACACCCAGTCCCGTTCACCCATCAGCCCCTGTGCTCACTGCCCCGTGTCCTAACTCACACCCAGTCCCGTTCACCCATCACCCCCTGTGCTCACTGCCCCGTGTCCTAACTCACACCCAGTCCCGTTCACCCATCACCCCGTGCTCACTGCCCCGTGTCCTAACTCACACCCAGTCCCGTTCACCCATCACCCCGTGCTCACTGCCCCGTGTCCTAACTCACACCCAGTCCCGTTCACCCATCACCCCGTGCTCACTGCCCCGTGTCCTAACTCACACCCAGTCCCGTTCACCCATCACCCCGTGCTCACTGCCCCGTGTCCTAACTCACACCCAGTCCCGTTCACCCATCACCCCCTGTGCTCACTGCCCCGTGTCCTAACTCACACCAAGTCCCGTTCACCCATCACCCCCTGTGCTCACTGCCCCGTGTCCTAACTCGCACCGAGTCCCGTTCACCCATCACCCCGTGCTCACTGCCCCGTGTCCTAACTCACACCCAGTCCCGTTCACCCATCACCCCCTGTGCTCACTGCCCCGTGTCCTAACTCACACCCAGTCCCGTTCACCCATCACCCCCTGTGCTCACTGCCTTGTGTCCTAACTCGCACCCAGTCCCGTTCACCCATCACCCCCTGTGCTCACTGCCCCGTGTCCTAACTCACACCCAGTCCCGTTCACCCATCACCCTCTGTGCTCACTGCCCCGTGTCCTAACTCGCACCCAGTCCCGTTCACCCATCACCCCCTGTGCTCACTGCCCCGTGTCCTAACTCACACCAAGTCCCGTTCACCCATCACCCCCTGTGCTCACTGCCCCGTGTCCTAACTCGCACCCAGTCCCGTTCACCCATCACCCCCTGTGCTCACTGCCCCGTGTCCTAACTCACACCCAGTCCCGTTCACCCATCACCCCCTGTGCTCGCTGCCCCGTGTCCTAACTCACACCCAGTCCCGTTCACCCATCACCCCCTGTGCTCGCTGACCTACACTGGCTCCCGGTCCGGCAATGCCTCGATTTTAAAATTCTCATCCTTGTTTTCAAATCCCTCCATGGCCTTGCACCTCCCTATCTCTAACCTTCTCCAGCCCTACGACCCTCCGAGATCTCTGCGCTCATCCAGTTCTGGCCTCTCACACATCCCCGATTTCCATCGCTCCACCATTGGCGGCCGTGCCTTCAGCTGCCTGGGCCCCGAGCTCTGGAATTCCCTCCCTAAACCTCTCCGCCTCTCTCTCCTCCTTTAAGACGCTCCTTAAAACCGACCTCTTTGCCCAAGCACCTGTCCTAATATCACCTTATGATGCTCGGTATCAAAATATGTTTGATAATCGCTCCTGTGAAGCACCTTGGGACGTTTTACTATGTTAAAGGCACTATATAAATACAAGTTGTTGTTGTTGATACACCGAGAGTTAGTTAATCGCCACATGTTGCTGGACGATTTGCATCGCTCCGCCATTAGCCTCGCGGAAACGGCAGCTCGCCCTCAACCTCCCCGTGAGTTTCAAGAAACTGTTGGATTTGTGCCGTAAATGCGAATTAAACTCGCAGCAGAAACTTAGAGCTGGTATTTCACGACGCAAGGACCTTGTTAACTGGGTAAGCTCTGGTCCTGCAATGCCACTCATCCTCGGATGCCCAGAAAGGGAACAACTGAAACTGTGGAGTGTCTCTCCCGCAGGTAGTAAATTGTTCCTAGAGGTTTATAAAATATTAATATTTTAAACTTTTTTCTCTCTTAATCCAATCTTTCTTTCCCTCTCTCTATTTCTCTTTCTGTATCTAACTTGACTCTAATTTCATTCTCCGTCATTCCTCTGTTCCTTTCTCTATCCTTAAATCTAATTGGTTAAGGAGATAGTCTGCTGGTCCCGTCGTTCACCGAGGTCCCAGATGCCTCGTTGCCCTCGCCTCGCCGTTATCAGCTCGCGCTCCCAGCGAGTTTTGGTGCTACAGGAAAAACTTTTTTATCCGGCACCGACACGACCGGCGTGGTGCCGGTTTATCAAAAAGTCCGGATTACAGAGAGGTATAGTTAAAAGGTACGAGAGCCCCGTACACAGCAACAAATCCAGGCTTCCCTGTTGCATGGCAACAAGTGCAGGAGCCCCGGTTACACAGCCACAGATCCAGGAACAGCCACTAATATGAAGTAAAACTTACCTGAACCTACTCCTGAATTTTGCCGGTTAACAGAGGTTTCCGGTTATTTAGGTGCCAGTAAATCGAGAGTTTCCTGTATATTAATCCAACTCACGGGGCTTTTTTTTAAAATTTGTTCATGGGATGTGCGCGTCGCTGGCAAGGCCAGCACTTAATGCCCACCCCAAATTGCCCTTGAGACGGCGTTGCGAATTATCCCTCGCCAACAAAATCTGGGTCATTATTAGGCTTCCATTTACCGACAGCCCTTAGGATCACAAATACCCAATAAGCTCCTCGCTGAGCCTTACTTTCTCCAGCAAAAACATTTATAGTTACTGAAGCAAACTGCCTGGCTCATGTTTTATGTATTGACCAAAGTTTTGATTCCCCTCCAAATATCTCCATCTTTATCTGATATGATGTTATGGCGATAACGGAGACCTGGCTCAAAAAAGGGCAGGATTGGGTATTAAATATTCCTGGTGATAAGGAAAGATAGATGGTGTGGCAGTATTGGTCAAGGAGAATGTTACAGTGCTGGAGAGGGAGGACAGTTACAAAAGGTAAATCGTGCTTGACTAATCTACTGGAATTTTTTGAGGATGTAACTGGTAGAATAGATAAGGGAGAACCAGTGGATGTGGTGTATTTGGACTTTCAGAAGGCTTTCGATAAGGTCCCACATAAGAGATTAGCGTGCAAAATTAAGGCACATGGGATTGGGGGCAAGGTATTGACTTGGATAGAGAACTGGTTGGCGGACAGAAAGCAAAGAGTTGGAATAAACGGGTCGTTTTCCGAGTGGCAGGCAGTGACTAGTGGGGTACCGCAAGGATCGGTCCTAGGACCCCAGCTATTCACAATATATATTAATGATCTGGACGAGGGAATTGGATGTAATATCTCCAAATTTGCAGACGACACAAAGCTGGGTGGGAGGGTAAGCTGTGAGGAGGATGTCGTGAAACTCCAGTACGATTTGGACAGGTTGGGTGATTGGGCAGAAACATGGCAAATGCACTATAATGTGGATAAATGTGAGGTTATCCACTTTGGTGGCAAAAACAGGAAGGCAGATTATTATTTGAATGGCAATAGATTGGGAGAAGGGGAAGTGCAAAGAGACCTGGGTGTTCTTGTGCACCAGTCGCTGAAGGTAAGCATGCAGGTGCAGCAGGCGGTTAAGAAGGCAAATGGTATGTTGGCCTTCGTAGCAAGAGGGTTCGAGTACAGGAGCAAGGATGTCTTGCTACAGTTGTACAGGGCCTTGGTGAGACCGCACCTTGAGTATTGTGTGCAGTTTTGGTCACCTTACCTGAGGAAGGACGTTCTTGCCATGGAGGGAGTGCAGCGAAGATTCACCAGGCTGATACCTGGGATGGCAGGAATGACGTACGAGGAGAGATTGTGTCAATTGGGCTTATACTCACTGGAGTTTAGAAGATTGAGAGGGGATCTCATCGAAACCTATAAAATTCTGTCAGGTCTGGACAGACTAGATGCAGAAAGGATGTTCCCGATGGTCGGGGAGTCCAGAACCAGGGGTCACAGTCTAAGGATAAGGGGTAAGCCATTTAGGACTGAGATGAGGAGGAATTTCTTCACCCAGAGAGTGGTGAACCTGTGGAATTCTCTGCCACAGAGGGCGGTGGAGGCCAGTTCATTAAATATATTCAAGAAAGAGTTGTATATATTTCTTGAGGCTAAAGGGATCAAGGGGTATGGGGAGAAGGCAGGGACAGGGCACTGAATTTGGATGATCAGCCATGATCTCATTGAATGGCGGAGCAGGCTCGAGGGGCCGAATGGCCGACTCCTGCTCCTGTCTTCTATGTTTCTATGTCCTGGAGGGGTCAAGGACAGAATCTATGTGGCTGGAGTTAAGAAATAATCGAGGTGTCATTACACTACTAGGTGTATTCTATAGACCACCAAATAGTGGGAAAGATATGGAGGAGCAAATTACAGAGAAATTACTGAGAGGTGCAAGAACTATAGAGTAGTAATAATGGGGGAATTCAACTATCCCAATATAGACTGTGATCGTAATAGTGTTAAGGACAGAGAGGGGGAAGAATTTCTGAAGTGTGTTCAGGAGAACTTTCTTGATCAGTATGTTTCCAGCCCGACGAGGGAGGAGGCATTGCTGGATCAGGTTCTGGGGAATGAGGTGGGTCAAGTGGAGCAAGTGTCAGTAGGGGAACATTTAGGGAACAGTGATCATAGCATCAGAAGGTTTAGATTAGCTATGGAAAAGGACAGGGAGCAATCTAGAGTAAAAAATATTTAACTGGGGGAAGGCCAATTTCAGTGGGATGAGAACGGATCTGGCCCGGGTAAACTGGAATCGAAGATTGGCAGGCAAAACTGTAATGGAACAATGGGCTGCCTTTAAAGAGGAAATAGTTCAGGTACAGTCGAGGTACATTCCCACTAGAGGGAAAGGCAGGGCAACTAAAGTCAGGGCTCCCTGGATGACGAAAGAGATAGCCAATATGATGAAGCAGAAAAAACGTGTGTATGACAGATGTCAGGTTGCAAATACATCTGAGAATCAGGCTAAATATAGAAAGGTCAGAGGAGAAGTGAAAAAGAAAATAAGAGGGGCAAAGAGAGGGTGTGAGAATAGAATGGCAGCCAACATAAAAGGTAATCCAAAAGTCTTCTATAGGCACATAAATAGTAAAAGGTTAGTAAGAGGAGGGGTGGGGCCGATTAGGGACCAAAAAGGAGACCTATACATGAAGGCAGAGGGTATGGCTGAGGTACTAAACGAGTACTTTGCATCTGTCTTCACCAAGGAAGAGGATGCTGCCATAGGCATAGTGAAGGAGGAGGTAGTGGAGATACTTGGCAGGATAAAAATTGATAAAGAGGGGGTATTAGAAAGGCTGGCTGTACTTAAAGTAGATAAGTCACCAGGAGCGGATGGGATGCATAGGATGCTGAGGGAATTGAGGGTGGAAATCGCAGATGTACTGGCCATAATATTCCAATCCTCCTTAGATACGGGGGTGGTGCCAGAGGACTGGAGAATTGCAAATGTTACACCATTGTTCAAAAAAGGGTGTAAAGATAAACCCAGCAACTACAGGCCGGTCAGTTTAACCTCGGTAGTGGGGAAGCTTTTAGAAACAGTAATCAGGGACAAAATTAACAGTCACTTGGTCAAGTGTGGATTAATTAAGGAAAGCCAGCATGGATTTGTTAAAGGCAAATCCTGTTTAACTAACTTGATTGAGCTTTTTGATGAGGGCAATGCAGTTGAAGTGGTGTACATGGATTTTCAAAAGGCATTTGATAAAATGCCATGTAATAGGCTCGCCAGCAAAGTTGAAGCCCATGGAATGAAAGGGACAGTGGCAGCATGGATACGGAATTGGCCAAGTGACAGGAAACAGAGAGTAGTGGTGAACGGTTGTTTTTCAGACTGGAGGAAGGTACACAGTGGTGTTCCCCAGGGGTCGGTTCTAGGACCACTGCTTTTCTTGATATATATTAATGACTTGGATGTGGGTGTACAGGGCACAATTTCAAAATGTGCAGATGACACAAAACTTGGAGGCACAGTGAACAGTGAGGAGGAGAGAGATAGACTTCAGGAAGACAGACAGGCTGGTGAAATGGGCGGACACGTGGCAGATGAAATTTAACGCAGAAAAGTGTGAAGTGATGCATTTTGGTAGAAAGAATGAGGAGAGGAAATATAAACTAAAGGCTACAATCCTGAAGGGGGGCACGAACAGAGAGACCTGGGGGTATGTGTGCTCAAATTGTTGAAGGTGGCAGGGCAGGTTGAGAAACACTGGTTTGGCCCCAACCGGAGTATTGTGTCCAATTCTGGGCACCGCACTTTAGGAAGGATGTGAAGGCCTTGGAGAGGGTGCAGAGGAGATTTACCAGAATGGTTCCAGGGATGAGGGACTTCAGTTACGTGGATAGACTGGAGAAGCTGGGGTTGTTCTCCTTGGAGCAAAGAAGGTTGAGAGGAGATTTGATCGAGGTGTTCAAAATCATGAAGGGTCTGGGCAGAGTAGATAGAGAGAAACTGTCCCCATTGGCGGAAGGGTCGAGAACCAGAGGACACAGATTTAAGGTGATTGGCAGAAGAACCAAAGGCGACATGAGGAAAAACTTTTTTATGCAGCGAGTGCTTAGGATCTGGAATGCACTGCCTGAAAGGGTAGTGGAGGCAGATTCAATCGTGGCTTTCAAAAGAGAATTGGATAAGTACCTGAAGGAAAGAAATTTGCAGGGCTACGGGGCAGTGGGACTGGCTGAAGTGCTCTTGCAAAGACCGGCACGGGCTCAACGGGCCCAAAGTGCGGTAACCATTCTATGATACTACGCCTCTGAAGTGCCGAGGGATGTTTTTTTCTACTTTAAAGCTGCTACATAAAGGGAAGTTGTTGTTTTGGAAATTTCCTGGAAAACCTGTCCCCTTAAGAAAAAAATGTGCTGTGGAACCCCCGAATTATTGAAAGCTCAAAACACAGCCTTAAAAGAGCAGAAAGAACTTGCATTTCTCCAGCGTCTTTCACAACCTCAGGACGTCCCAAAGCACTTTACAGCTAATGAAGTACTTAATGTGTAGTCACTGTCGTAATGTAGGAAACGCAGCAGCCAATTTGCGCACAGCAAGCTCCCACAAGCAGCAATGTGATACTGACCAGTTAATTTGTTTTTAGCGATATTGGTTGAGGGATAAACATTGGCCAGGACACCGGAGAGAACTCCCCTGCTCTTACCTAGCATTTACAGCACAGAAACAGGCCATTCGGCCCGACTGCTCCGTGCCGGTGTTTCTGCTCCACACCAGCCTCCTCCCACCCCTCTTCACCGCACCCTATCAGCATATGCCTCTATTCCTTTCTCCCTGCACTGGGAATGTCAGCCTGGATTATGGGGCTCGAATCCACGACTTTCTGACTCGAGAGAGAGGAGAGACAGAGAGAGAGAGGAGAGACAGAGAGAGAGAGAGAGAGGAGAGACAGAGAGGAAAGACAGAGAGGAAAGACAGAGAGAGAGAGGAGAGACAGAGAGAGGAGAGACAGAGAGAGAGAGAGAGAGAGAGGAGAGACAGAGAGAGAGAGGAGAGAGGAGAGAGAGAGAGAGAGAGAGAGAGAGGAGAGACAGAGAGAGAGAGGAGAGAGGAGAGACAGAGAGAGAGGAGAGACAGAGAGAGAGGAGAGACAGAGAGAGAGGAGAGACAGAGAGGAATATCCAGGGTCTCCGCTCCTCAACTTTTGGGATGAAGAGTACAGACCCTGAATTCCTAAAAGCTATAAAAGACATTGATATAATTGTGTTAACAGAAACATGGTGCCAAAAGGACATGCCGACCCACTGTCCTCCAATGTACCATGAAATCATTGTGCCCTCAGTAAAGAGCACTAAGACACGCAAGGGCAGAACCTCCGGGGGAATCCTGGTGTGGTATAAAGGAGAACTGAACAAACACATCTCACCGATAAAACAGGGAAAATCACACGTATGGCTAAAATTAGATAAAAATATAGGAATAGCAAAAAACGATGTTTACTTATGTGCGATCTACATACCTCCAATAGAATCGCCATATTTTGAAGAGGAGTTATTTGATACTCTCCACATGGAAATCAGCCATTTCCAGGCCAAAGGAAAGTTGCTACTATGTGGGGACCTAAATGCAAGGACCGGATGTGAACCTGACTTCATAGACCCACAGGGCAACAACCATGTGTTTGGCCAGACCCCTTTATATGTCACACCAGCCATCGCAAATCGGAACAACCTTGTCTGTGAAATAAATAAAAGCGGTAGGGAGGTAGTGCAACTCTGCCGAGCCTTAGGCCTGTACATAGTTAACGGTAGGTTCAGAGGGGACTCCTTAGGGAGACTCACATATTCCTCAACTCTTGGGTCTAGTGTGGTGGATTATACAATCACTGACCTGGACCCCTGCGATATCAACGCATTCACTGTCAGGCAGCAATCCCCCCTCAGACCATAACCAAATAAATGTGTACCTTAAACTTTCTGCCCAAACTACAGACACAAAAAAGGAACCCAGTAAGCTCCATAAAATAAACCAGACATACAGATGGGCCCCAGACAGTGGAGATAAATTCATCACAGCACTAAATTCACCTGATCTCACAAGTAAAATATCAAAATTTAAAGAAAATCTATATGAGATCACCAGAGATGGTGTAAACATGGCCATAGGTGATATAAATATGATCTTCCATGAGGCAGCTGTAAAAGCCGGCCTTGTGAAACAGAAGAGGAAACGTTACAAAAGACAAAATAAAAATGAGAAATGGTTTGACCACGAATGCAAAAATGCCAGAAAAGACCTGAGAAAAATATCAAACCAAAAGCATCGCCAACCAAACAATCCAGACCTACGTATTAGATACAATGAGACCCTCAAAAGATATAAACACACCATTAGGAACAAAACACAAAATTATACCCACAAAATACTCGAAGAAATTGAAAACTCCATTAATCCAAATCAATTCTGGGATATGTGGAATAACCTGAGTACAACACAATTGCAAGCATTACCAATCCAAGATGGCGACATCTGGAGAACACATTTTGAAAACCTCTACAAAGACATCCCAATAAACGAAACAAACCCAAGTCAACATCATGTCACAGAAAAACTCCACACATTAGAAGCAACAATTAAAGACAACCAAAACCCTCTAGACTCCCCAATCACATGGAAAGAACTAGCCACAAAAACAAAATCTCTCCACCTAAAGAAAGCCTGTGGTCCAGACAACATCAAAAATGAAATGCTCAAGTTCAGCAATATGGAGATGCAGGGTGCTGTACTCAAGTTATTCAATATCATATTGCGTTCAGGCTGTTTTCCCGATATCTGGTGCCAAGGACTCATCTCTCCCATATATAAAAGTGGAAACAAATCAGACCCAAATAACTACCGCGGCATCTGTGTCAACAGTTGTCTAGGGAAGTTATTCTGCAGTATTCTAAATAGCAGATTACTGGATTTTCTTAACAAACATAATATCCTTAGAAAAAATCAAATAGGCTTTCTTCCAAAACACCGCACCACCGACCATATCTATACCCTTCACACACTCATTGAAAAACATATACACCAAACAAAAAATGGGAAAATATTCGCTTGTTTCATTGACTTCAAGAAAGCCTTTGACTCTATCTGGCACGAAGGGCTCTATTATAAACTTCTTCAGTGTGGAATAGGGGGCAAAGTCTATGACCTTATTAAATCGATGTATCTGAAAAATAAATGCGGTGTCAAAATTGGAGACAAACGCACCGGTTTCTTCACCCAGAGAAGAGGCGTCCGGCAGGGCTGCAATTTGAGCCCGACCCTGTTCAACATATACATAAATGAATTAGCAGACATGCTGGAGCAAAGCGAGTCACCGGGTCTCTGTCTCCTGGATGGAGAAGTGAAATCCCTGTTCTATGCGGACGACCTGGTTCTGCTGTCTCCCACAGAACAGGGATTACAGCAACAATTAGACCTACTCGACAAATACTGCCAAAATTGGGCCCTAACAGTAAATCTAACGAAAACCAACATCATGATTTTTCAAAAAAGGCCCAGGTGTCAGGAAAACAAATACCAGTTTACTCTCAGTGATACCATCATAGGACACACTATGAGCTACACTTACCTTGGTCTAACCATTACAGCATCAGGGAGCTTCAGCATAGCAGTGAATGCACTAAAAGAAAAAGCCCGAAGAGCAATAAAAAGAAAATTCTACAACATCCAAATCCCAATCAAAATCTGGCTCAAAATATTTGACAGCATAATCCTGCCCATTGCGCTGTACGGTAGTGAAGTATGGGGCCCGCTCAATCACCATAGCTACACTAAATGGGAAAAACACACAATAGAAGCCCTACATGCAGAATTTTGCCGAAGCATTCTTCGCACCCAAAGGAAAACACCAACAAATGCATGCAGAGCCGAACTAGGCAGATACCCACTGATAATAAACATCCAAAAACGAGCACTAAACTTCCTAAATCACCTCAAATCTAGCTCCCCAGACACCCTTCATTTTAAAGCCTTCCAGACCCAAGAGCTAAACCCAGAAAAGAGTCCCCTGAGTCAGCTGCTACTGAAACTAAGTACTCCTACTCAGCCAGACCCTGACCAGTCCCAGACCAACACTGCCGTCCAAACACCAATCCGAGTGAACCAAATCATTAAACAATGCAAAGAAACCTACCTGGAACATTGGAACAAAATAACCAAAAGCCAAAGTAGATTAGAATGTTACCGGGCCCTAAAAAGAGAATATAAACTGGCAGACTATCTCTCGACCATCAGAGACACAAAACAGAGACAGACCCTCACCAGGTACAGACTAAGCGACCACCAACTGGCAATTGAAAAAGGAAGATACAAGAAATCCTGGCAGCCTAGAGAGAATAGAATATGTGATCAATGTCTGGCCGGCGAGGTTGAGACAGAGATGCATTTCCTCCTAAAATGCGAAAAATTCAACACATCAAGAAACATATTATTTGACAAGCTCAGCCAAACAACCCCAGATTTCAAGGAATTGGATGACCTGTCAAAATTAAGATTAGTCCTGGAAGAAGGAGACAGACCATACCTTGGTGCCAAATATGTAACAACATGTCACAACCTGAGGACTGTTTAAAATTAATGCTGAATGTACCCACCGATGTACAAAGACTGTTTAAACTAATATTGTTTAAAGTATTATTGTATGTACCCAACGAAGGTCAGAATTGTTTGACACCTACAGAATGCTGGAAAACTGTACTTTTTGTTATGTAAGCTTTGGCAATATGGTTCCCTGTAAACTTTCATGCCAATAAAGCATTTGAATTAAATTGAATTTAATTGAATTGACAGAGAGAGAGAGAGACAGAGAGACAGAGAGATAGAGAGAGACAGAGAGAGAGACAGAGAGAGAGACAGAGAGAGAGAGAGATAGAGAGACAGAGAGAGAGAGACAGAGAGAGAGAGACAGAGAGAGAGAGACAGAGACAGAGAGAGACAGACAGAGAGAGACAGACAGAGTGAATGAACTGAAAGTGAAAGCAAGAAGGGCTTTCTATGCCATTAAAAAATCAATCCAAATAGAAATCCCAATTAGCATTTGGCTCAAAATTTTTAAATCAGTAATTGAACCAATTGCACTCTATGGCAGTGAGGTGTGGGGACCGCTAACACAACAAGAATTTGCAAAATGGGACAAACACCCAATTGAGATCCTACATGCAGAATTCTGTAAAAGTATCCTCCGGACTCAAAAGGAAAACCGTAAACAATGCATGCAGGGCAGAACTAGGCCAATATCCATTAATAATCACTATCCAAAAAAGAGCCACCAAATTTTGGAAACACCTAAAAATGAGCAACCCCCACTGCTATCATTACGAAGCCCTGAAATGCCAAGAGAGGACCATAAAGAATACCCTCAGTCAACTAGTCCTGGGACACAGTGAAGTAACTACTAACACTAACCAGCCCCAGGACAGTGACAGCGTAACACAAAGAATTCGACCCAACACAATCGTCACTAAGCAAAAGGAAAAATATCTGTCATATTGGGCAGAAACAACAAAAACCCAAAACAAACTCAATTGCTACTTGGCCCTAAACAGACAATACAACATGGCTGATTACCTGACCATGGTAAAGGATAGCAAACTGAGAAAAACCGTGACAATGTACAGACTTAGTGAACATAGCCTGGCGATCGAAAAAGGAAGACACAGGCAGACCCGGCTACCAAGAGAGGACAGGATATGCTCTCACTGCAGTCAGGGAGTGGTGGAGACAGAGATGCACTTCCTCACAGCTTGTAGAAAATATCAGGGCATAAGGGAGAATTTCTACCCAAAATTCACAAAAATATGCCCGGAATTCAGAAATTTGAATGACGACCAAAAACTCCCATACCTACTAGGGGAAGAGAGAAATTGTGTAACCTTAGCGGCACACTATGTTACAGCTTGCCATAAACAGAGGGACAACCACTAAATATAAGAAAAGAGTATATAAAAATTATATGTATATTTATACACTCAGGGATCTATCTGTTTATACACTGTATGGATAGATCTGTATTTATGTGTTCAACCATGAATGTTTTTCAATGCTTTGGCAACATAAGATGTACCTTGTCATGCCAATAAAGCGATTTGAATTGAATTGAATTCAATTGAGAGACATTGAGAGAGCGAGAGCGAGAGACAGAGAGAGAGACAGAGACAGAGAGAGACAGAGACCGACACCGAGAGACAGAGAGAGAGAGACAGCGAGAGAGCGAGAGAGAGACACACAGAGAGAGAGACAGACAGAGAGAGAGAGAGGGACAGAGAGAGAGAGAGAGAGAGGGACAGAGAGAGGGAGAGGGACAGAGAGAGGGAGAGGGACAGAGAGAGGGAGAGGGACAGAGAGAGAGAGAGGGACAGAGAGAGGGGGACAGAGAGAGGGGGACAGAGAGAGACAGAGACACAGAGAGAGGGACACAGAGAGAGGGAGAGTGCTGCCCGCTAAGCCACGGCAGGCACAGAAACCCGCATCCGAGTTGAGTTCAGTAGTGTTTATCCAGCTTCCCCTTAAATCCATCTATGCTATTCGCCTCAGTACTGCCCCTCCGACAGTGCGGCGCTCCCTCAGTACTGCCCCTCCGACAGTGCGGCGCTCCCTCAGTACTGCCCCTCCGACAGTGCGGCGCTCCCTCAGTACTGCACTGGAGTGTCAGCCTGGATTATGGAGCGTCCCCGTGGCAACCGGTGCCAGGGTGGTGATGGAACGAAGAGGGTGGCACTGCCCCACCCACCGTAACCATGGCAACAGCAGAGAGGGGTGGGCCTCAAAGCCACATCTGCTGACCAAAGAGCAAATTACCCCAGAATAACACATTGTAAGGCTGCTACGTGCGGATGTGCAGAGACTGGTTCACTCACCCGCTCACTCCACCAGCAGTTCAGACACTGACGCCTGATGGTGACGACACCCGCCTGGCTATTCCGCTGCCTGACCGCATCAGCAGCCACTCCTTCAAAGAGAGGTTTTTTTTGTTTCCCAACGTCTCTTCAGCCTTTAAAAAAAAACAATAAAAAAATAATAGTCCGTTCTGTGCTCGTCAATTCAGGATATAGCCTGCGGGCTGTTGTGAAGCTGGCCCAGCATTCTAGGTCCTCAGCGAATCTGGGAGGCTGAGCCGCCATGTTGCTGAGGGGCAGAGTGACGGGAGGGAGCCGCCATGTTGGTGAGGGGCAGAGTGACGGGATGGAGCCGCCATGTTGGTGAGGGGCAGAGTGACAGTGAGGAGTCGCCATGTTGGTGAGGGGCCGAGTGACGGGGAGGAGCCGCCATGTTGGTGAGGGGCAGAGTGACGGAGAGGAGCCGCCATGTTGGTGAGGGGCAGAGGGGGTGAAATGGAATTAAAAACAGAAAATTTTGGTGACCTCTCTTCAGGGGGGGGGAAATGGGTTGGCCGCCATGTTGGTGAGGGGCAAAATGACTGAGCGAAGCCGCCATCTTGGTGAGGGGCAGCGTACACCGATTTAAAAGATATTCACCAGATCCCTCGATATCACTTATTCCCGGTTTGAAAAGAATGCATTGCGCATCAATTGAACCTTTATTAAATATCCGAACTGCTAAATTCGGTTTGAGGATCTCAAACATAAAGTGAGTAATTTCCTCCATCAACAAATACCTCGGAAGAGGTCGCTTTCCGCTAATGAACGGAAAACACTGCAGACAGTCGGCGGCAGCCGTCGGATTTTGCCGAAAGATCGAGGTTTTTTTTTGTTGAATTAGAAGTTTTATGCCGGCACTTCCGGTCGGGCCGCCTCGCCCCGCACAAAGATGGCGCCCGTTTCATCCAACTTTATTGACAGCGGCTGCTGGCTGCAGGTGGAGAGGACAATGGAGGAGGACTTGGGCAGGGATGGTGCACAGGAGGGCCCCAGGCCTCCCTGCAGCAATGACACCAAGAGGCACAAAGAGATGGAGAATGTAGCCCTCCAGACCAGCCTGAGCCTGGGCCCCAGGCAGGGCCAAGAGGAAGAGCAGGAGCCTGTGGGGACCAGGGCTGGACCAGAGGAGGAGGAGGAGAAGGAGCTGGAGCTGACTCAGACCGACCACCTCAACAAACGCCTCCTCACCTCCTTCCTGGAGAAGATCAACCAGCCCAGCTTCAACTTCTCCAACCTGCAGCAGCTCAGCAACCAGCCTGAAGATTCCAACAAGATGCAAGAGGATTGGTGAACAGGAGCCCTCCCATCAGCAGCAAGGAGAGTTGGGCATCTGGCTCCCAAACTAGACCCTTGTGGGTTACAGAAATTGCTTTTACTCCTGAAACATCCCTGATGTTCTTCTATATTGTGTGAGATGAGGACTGCAGCCTACGTCCTACCAAGTGTAGAACTGTTTAAAATTATAAACTATTATAAGCTGGTGCTCAGAAAATCCCCAGCAAAGTACCTTGCCCATCATGGTCCACAGGCGGGTATCAGAAGTCTAGATGGATTCATTGTCCTCTCGAATGTCATGCTGCTTGATCTGTTTTGGAACTTGGTCGACTTTATAGCCTGGGTCACTGGATCCCACAACCCAAAGGGAGTTTGAGATTAACCAGGTTTTAAAGTCGTGCCTGATTTTTTTATAATTTGATTTTAAATACTGTATTTTCGTAAGCAAAGCTACTGAAAGGTTGATAATTTTTGCTGAAAAATCACAATAAATGTTTTATCTAGAATTTGAAGCACTCTATCAGATTAACAATTTGTTTAACCTGACTGAACTCAGAAGTCTTTGTTTTTAAAGGGGTTTTGGTCGAGTAAATAAGGAGAAACTGTTTCCAGTGGCAGGAGGTTCGGTAACCAGAGGACACAGATTGAAGGTAATTGGCAAAAGAACCAGAGGGGAGATGAGGAGAATGTTTTTACGCAGCGAGTTGTTGTGATCTGGAACGCGCTGCCTGAAAGGGCGGTGGAATCAGATTCAACAGTAACTTTCAAAAGGGAATTGGAGAAATACTTGAAGGAGAAATAATTTGCTGGGATATGGGGAATGAGCAGGGGGGAGTGGGACTAATTGGAGAGCTCTTTCAGAGAGCCGGCACAGGCGCGATGGGCCAAATGGCCTCCTTCTGTGCTGTGAGATTCTGTGTTTTTTTTTACTAAGCCTTGGATAATCGTGGGTCTCCGAGGTTTGAAAAAAGTCTTGCATTTCTATAGCACCTTTCATGACTTCAGGACGTCTCAAAGCGCTTCACAGCCAGTGAAGTACATTGGAAGTGTAGTCACTGTAGTAATGTGGGAAACGCGGCAACCAATTTGCGCACAGCAAGCTCCCACAAACAGCAATATGATAATGACCAGATAATCTTTTTTTTAGTGATGTTGATTGAGGGATTAATATTGGCCTAGGACACCTGGGACAACTCCCCTGCTCCTCTTCGAAATAGTGGCTGTGGAATCTTTTACATCCACCTGAGAGAGCAGATGGGGCCTCGGTTTAACGTCTCATCTAAAGATGGCACCTCCGACAGTGCAACGCCCCCTCAGTACTGCCCCTCCGACAGTGCGGCGCCCCCTCAGCACTGCCCCTCCGACAGTGCGGCGCTCCCTCAGTACTCCCCCTCCGACAGTGCGGCGCTCCCTCAGTACTGCCCCTCCGACAGTGTGGCGCTCCCTCAGTACTGCCACTCCGACAGTGCGGCGCTCCCTCAGCACTGCCCCTCCGACAGTGCGGTGCTCCCTCAGCACTGCCCCTCCGACAGTGCGGCGCTCCCTCAGCACTGCCCCTCCGACAGTGCGGCGCTCCCTCAGCACTGCCCCTCCGACAGTGCGGCGCTCCCTCAGCACTGCCCCTCCGACAGTGCGGCGCTCCCTCAGCACTGCCCCTCCGACAGTGCGGCGCTCCCTCAGCACTGCCCCTCCGACAGTGCGGCGCTCCCTCAGCACTGCCCCTCCGACAGTGCGGCGCTCCCTCAGCACTGCCCCTCCGACAGTGCGGCGCTCCCTCAGTACTGCCACTCCGACAGTGCGGCGCTCCCTCAGTACTGCCCCACCGACAGTGCGGCGCTCCCTCAGTACTGCCCCTCCGACAGTGCGGCGCTCCCTCAGTACTGCCACTCCGACAGTGCGGCGCTCCCTCAGCACTGCCCCTCCGACAGTGCGGTGCTCCCTCAGCACTGCCCCTCCGACAGTGCGGCGCTCCCTCAGCACTGCCCCTCCGACAGTGCGGCGCTCCCTCAGCACTGCCCCTCCGACAGTGCGGCGCTCCCTCAGCACTGCCCCTCCGACAGTGCGGCGCTCCCTCAGCACTGCCCCTCCGACAGTGCGGCGCTCCCTCAGCACTGCCCCTCCGACAGTGCGGCGCTCCCTCAGTACTGCCACTCCGACAGTGCGGCGCTCCCTCAGTACTGCCCCACCGACAGTGCGGCGCTCCCTCAGTACTGCCCCTCCGACAGTGCGGTGCTCCCTCAGTACTGCCTCTCCGACAGTGCGGCGCTCCCTCAGTACTGCCCCTCCGACAGTGCGGCGCTCCCTCAGCACTGCCCCTCCGACAGTGCGGCGCTCCCTCAGTACTGCCCCTCCGACACTGCGGCGCTCCCTCAGTACTGCACAGGAATGTCAGCCTGGATTACGAGCTCGACTCTCTGGAGTGGGACTCGAACCCACAACCTTCTGACTCAGAGGCCCAAGGATACGGTTTACTTTTCTTAACGGGTTCTTTTGTTCCGCACAAATCTTCTCCAGTCTGCACCACAGGGTCCAAATTCTAGAAGTTTCCCCCTCTTCCCCGCTGCCCCCCCCCCCCGCCCCCCCAAATCACCCACCCTCCAATTTTCTCCCCCCGCTCTGGTGTTGCAGGGTGAGGTGCTCCCCAGTACCCCGGTCTTCCATTGTGAGCCCAGGCAATGAGTGTCGTTGGCAGACTATTCGACCACAGAGTGCATCACAGCTGAGCCCAATCGCGTCCTCGCCCGTCACCTTCATGCCTGCAGCCGTCACTGACCGCAATCTTCACCAGGAACCCTGGGCGATAGCCTAACCCCCTCCCTAATCCTGTGACGGTAATTTCAGCCCCGATTCTCTCTCTCTCGGTGCAGACCCGGGAGGGAAGCGGGGACCCTGTTGATCAGGGTGGCTCAGTACCACACGGGCTGCGGCATTCACACGGCACGTATTCTTTTTAAATTATGTTTTATTAGGGTTTTTTTGCGATTTAACTTTAGACTTTCTTCATCGACCCAATCCAATCAGCTTACAGATGGGCTCAATGTGGAGAGGAGTATAAACCCCTGGGATTCTTCTCCATAGAGCAGAGCTCGTCCAAAACTCGGCTCCCCGTGTCCTAACTCGCACCCAGTCCCGTTCACCCATCACCCCCTGTGCTCACTGCCCCGTGTCCAAACTCACACCCAGTCCCGTTCACCCATCACCCCCTGTGCTCACTGCCCCGTGTCCTAACTCAGACCCAGTCCTGTTCACCCATCACCCCCTGTGCTCACTGCCCCGTGTCCTAACTCGCACCCAGTCCCATTCACCCATCACCCCCTGTGCTCACTGCCCCGTGTCCTAACTCACACCCAGTCCCGTTCACCCATCACCCCCTGTGCTCACTGCCCCGTGTCCTAACTCACACCCAGTCCCGTTCACCCATCACCCCCTGTGCTCACTGCCCCGTGTCCTAACTCGCACCCAGTCCCGTTCACCCATCACCCCCTGTGCTCACTGCCCCGTGTCCTAACTCACACCCAGACCCGTTCACCCATCACCCCCTGTGCTCACTGCCCCGTGCCCTAACTCACACCGAGTCCCGTTCACCCATCACCCCCTGTGCTCACTGCCCCGTGTCCTAACTCACACCCAGTCCCGTTCACCCATCACCCCCTGTGCTCACTGCCCGTGTCCTAACTCACACCCAGTCCCGTTCACCCATCACCCCGTGCTCACTGTCCCGTGTCCTAACTCACACCCAGTCCCGTTCACCCATCACCCCGTGCTCACTGCCCGTGTCCTAACTCACACCCAGTCCCGTTCACCCATCACCCCCCACCCCGTGCTCACTGCCCCGTGTCCTAACTCACACCCAGTCCCGTTCACCCATCACCCCCTGTGCTCACTGCCCGTGTCCTAACTCACACCCAGTGCCGTTTACCCATCACCCCGTGCTCACTGCCCCGTGTCCTAACTCGCACCCAGTCCCGTTCACCCATCACCCCCTGTGCTCACTGACCTACACCGGCTCCCGGTCGAGCAACACCTCAATTTCAAAATTCTCATCCTTGTTTTCAATTCCCTCCATAGCCTCGTCCCTCCCTATCTCTGTAACCTCCTCCAGCCCCTACAAGCAACGTTCCCCCTAAGGTGCGCGGCCGTGCATCAATCGCGAAGTCCCGCGCAGTCCGCTCACAAGCTGTTGGGGCTGGAAGCGATACCGCGCAGCAAATTTAAAGGGACCACGCACAAAAACAATTAGGGGGAACACGGCCTCTTGAGGATCCCTGATTTTAATCGCTCCACCATTGGCGGCCGTGCCTTCAGCTGCCTGGGCCCTAAACTCTGGAATTCCCTCCCTAAACCTCTCCGCCTCTCTCTGCTCCTTTAAGATGCTCCTTAAAACTGACCTCTTAGACCCAGCTTATGGTCACCTGTCCTAATATCTCCTTATGTGGCTCGGTGTCAAATTTTGTTTGATAATCGCTCCTGTGAAGAGCCTCGGGGTGTTTTACTCTGTTAAAGGCGCTGTATAAATACAAGTTGTTGTTGTGAGGTGTTCAAAATCTTGAAGGGTTTTGATGGAGTAAATAAAGAGAAACTGTTTCCACTGGCGGGAGGGTCGGTAACCAGAGGACACAGAGTGAAGGTAATCGGCAAAAGAACCAGAGGGGGAGATGAGGAGAATGTTTTTACGCAGCGAGTTGTTGTGATCTGGAATGCGCTGCCTGAAAGGGCGGTGGAAGCAGATTCAATGGTAACTTTCAAAAGGGAATTGGAGAAATACTTGAAGGAAAAATATGCAGGGCTCTGGGGAAAGAGCGGGTGAGGAGTGGGACTAATTGGAGAGCTCTTTCAAAGAGCCGGCACAGGCTCGATGGGCCGAATGGCCTCCTTCTGTGCTGTGAGATTCTATGAATTCATCCTCCCAACCACAAATACAAAAAAAAGTTAAAAAAACATGGGGGCAAAAAAATGGTATGTTGCTCAGCATTGCTCCCGCTTCCTCCGTGTCCGCTGTACACTCGCACTCTTCCACCTTCCTTTCTATATCTCCAGCGTTGCGTATCCCTCGATTTGCAGTTTGTTTTAATGCTTGGCGTTACGATGGAAATTTAAACAAGTTTCCCCCCATCCCCCGTAGGATTAACTTTCGCACAAATTATAAGCAATTAAAAAAAATCTTCTGCAGATTGTAGGATTCAGTGCAAGACATTGGACTGGTTACACACAGGGAGGGAATCAATGGTGCTCCAGTTCCACAAACACCCCCCCCCGCCGCTCCCGCCCCCGCCCCACTCCAGAGTTTCCCTGCCCGACAACACCACCATGTCAAATTTACACCATTCATACCTGAAATAGGTACAGGCTAAAGAATACCTCACACCGTGATGACTGAGTGAGTTGGGCAAAACGGTCGTGGTATAAAATCGCTTCCGGGCAAGATTGAAGCCGGCAGATTGGAGACTATCAGCGAAAGGGTGAGCGGAAATGTCTTCACAGCAACTTTTGGGGAAATCAATTTAAATGAGCCATGGTCATTTGGCCCGTTAAACCCACTTCTTCCCCAGCTGATGTTCATTTAAACCCTCTCATGAACTCCATCCACCCATTTAATCTCCTCCCACAGCCCATGGACACTCTCCCCTATCATGGACTCTACCCACCCATTTAATCTCCTCTCACAGCCCATGGACACTCTCCCCTATCATGGACTCTACCCACCCATTTAATCTCCCCCCACAGCCCATGTACACTCTCCCCTATCATGGACTCTACCCACCCATTTAATCTCCCCCCACAGCCCCTGGACACTCTCCCCTATCATGGACTCTACCCACCCATTTAATCTCCTCCCACAGCCCATGTACACTCTCCCCCATCATGGACTCTACCCACCCATTTAATCTCCTCTCACAGCCCATGGACACTCTCCCCTATCATGGACTCTACCCACCCATTTAATCTCCTCCCACAGCCCATGTACACTCTCCCCCATCATGGACTCTACCCACCCATTTAATCTCCTCCCACAGCCCATGGACACTCTCCCCTATCATGGACTCTACCCACCCATTTAATCTCCTCCCACAGCCCATGTACACTCTCCCCCATCATGGACTCTACCCACCCATTTAATCTCCTCCCACAGCCCATGTACACTCTCCCCCATCATGGACTCTACCCACCCATTTAATCTCCTCCCACAGCCCATGGACACTCTCCCCCATCATGGACTCTACCCACCCATTTAATCTCCCACAGCCCATGTACACTCTCCCCTATCAAGGACTCTACCCACCCATTTAATCTCCTCCCACAGCCCATGGACACTCTCCCCTATCATGGACTCTACCCACCCATTTAATCTCCCCCCACAGCCCCTGGACACTCTCCCCTATCATGGACTCTACCCACCCATTTAATCTCCTCCCACAGCCCATGTACACTCTCCCCTATCACAGTCTCTACCCACCCATTTAATCTCCTCCCACAGCCCAGGTACACTCTCCCCCATCATGGACTCCACCCACCCATTTAATCTCCTCCCACAGCCCATGGACACTCTCCCCTATCATGGACTCCACCCACCCATTTAATCTCCTCCCACAGCCCATGTACACTCTACCCCATCATAAACTCTACCCACCCATTTAATCTCCTCCCACAGCCCCTGGACACTCTCCCCTATCATGGACTCCACCCAACCATTTAATCTCCTCCCACAGCCCATGGACACTCTACCCCATCATAAACTCTACCCACCCATTTAATCTCCCCCCACAGCCCCTGGACACACTCCCCTATCATGGACTCTACCCACCCATTTAATCTCCTCCCACAGCCCATGTACACTCTCCCCCATCACAGACTCTACCCACCCATTTAATCTCCTCCCACAGCCCATGTACACTCTCCCCTATCACGGACTCCACCCACCCATTTAATCTCCTCCCACAGCCCATGGACACTCTCCCCTATCACGGACTCCACCCACCCATTTAATCTCCTCCCACAGCCCATGTACACTCTCCCCTATCATGGACTCTCCCCACCCATTTAATCTCCCCCCACAGCCCATGGACACTCTCCCCTATCACAGACTCTACCCACCCATTCAATCTCCTCCCACAGCCCATGTACACTCTCCCCTATCACAGACTCTACCCACTCATTTAATCTCCTCCCACAGCCCATGTACACTCTCCCCTATCACAGACTCTACCCACCCATTTAATCTCCTCCCACAGCCCATGTACACTCTCCCCTATCATGGACTCTACCCACCCATTCAATCTCCTCCCACAGCCCATGTATACTCTCCGCTATCATGGACTCTACCCACCCATTTAATCTCCTCCCACAGCCCATGTACACTCTCCCCTATCATGGACTCTACCCACCCATTTAATCTCCTCCCACAGCCCATGGACACTCTCCCCTATCATGGACTCTACCCACCCATTTACTCTCCCCTATCACGGACTCCACCCACCCATTTAATCTCCTCCCACAGCCCATGTACACTCTCCCCTATCACGGACTCTACCCACCCATTTAATCTCCGAGAGCAAGTTCTGCATAAAAACTCAACGCCAAAAGTTGTCACAAAGATTGCTGTGCGGAAAGCTTAAGGCCCAGGGGCTGGCCCGATGGCCCTGGCGTGATGCTCGGATCTCTGCTACAGTGGTGTGCCATTGGCGTAGTCCAGCTCCGCTTGTAGCCTCGTCGCCTTCTCCTCCAGTGCTTGAACCTGAGCAGCGTGTCGCTCCGACATGGTGGCCACCTGCGACTCCAGTTTGTTCAGCTGGTTTTCGTACTTCTTCTTGGCGCTTCTGTACGCTGTCGACAAGTTGCTGCGCGATGGAAACGAGGGTTTTAGTCAGGCCGTTGTTTAATCTGATCACTAAATTCAGAGATCACTAAAAGCTAGTGGACAGATACAAAAAAAAGGCGAATGGAATGTTGGTCTTTATCTCGAGGGGCTGAATACAGTGGGGAGGAAGTGAAGCTTCTGTTGTACCGAGCTCTGGTCAGACCCCCTCTGGACACTGGGGTCAGTTCTGAGCCCCGCCCCTCGGGAGGATATATTGGCCTCGGAGGGGGAGCAGCGCAGATTCACCAGAATGATACCGGGGCTGAAAGGGTTAAATTCCGAGGACAGGTTGCACAGACTGGGCTTGTATTCCCTCGAGTTTAGAAGATTAAGGGGTGATCTGATCGAGGTGTTTAAGATGATTAAAGGATTCGATCGGGTCGAGAGAGAGAAACTATTTCCTCTGGTGGGGGGAGTCCAGAACAAGGGGGCTTGACCTTAAAATTAGAGCCCGGCCGTTCAGGGGTGATGTCAGGAAGCACTTCTTCACACAAAGGGTGGTGGAAATCTGGAACTCTCACCCCCAAAAAGGCTGTGGAGGCTGGGGGTCAATTGAAAATTTCAAAACTGAGATTGATGGTTGTTGTTGGGTAAGGGTATCTGAACCAAGGCGGGTAGATGGAGTTAAGATACAGATCAGCCACGATCTAACTGAATGGTGGAACAGGTTCGAGGGGCTGAATGGCCTCCTGTTCCAGTGTAGATCTGGATGAAGCGTTGGACCTCACAAGGGTTGATAAGAGGGGGAAAGAAAATGAGGCACCTGAGGGGGTGACGCCTGGACGACGGCCAGATTGAAGGCTGCTGGCCGAGAGATGCTTTCCCTGAGCCTTTGTCTTTCTCACCAGCTGCCGACCTCCTTAAGACGGGCAGGAAAGTCCCGACCACTTCCCTGCCCAGACTCCGGGGTCCAACTGACGTAATGTGGTTAGGCCACACTTGGTGCGCAGTTCTGGTCTCCAGATACCTTGGTTAGACCACACTTGGAGCACTGTGCGCAGTTCTAGTCTCCAGATACATTGGTTAGACCACACTTGGAGCACTGTGCACAGTTCTAGTCTCCAGATACATTGGTTAGACCACACTTGGAGCACTGTGCACAGTTCTAGTCTCCAGATACATTGGTTAGACCACATTTGGCGCACTGTGCGCAGTTCTGGTCTCCAGATACCTTGGTTAGACCACATTTGGAGCACTGTGCACAGTTCTAGTCTCCAGATACATTGGTTAGACCACACTTGGAGCACCGCGCACAGTTCTAGTCTCCATATACCTTGGTTAAACCACACTTGGAGCACTGTGCACAGTTCTAGTCTCCATATACCTTGGTTAGACCACACTGGGAGCACTGTGTACAGTTCTGGTCTCCAGATACCTTGGTTAGACCACACTTGGAGCACTGTGCACAGTTCTGGTCTCCATGTAAGAGAAACAGACCCTTTTTAGCCAGGTCACCCCGTGGTTCTTCTGATACCTGTGTGTTTTCCTCAGCTCAATGCTCAGTTCCTCAGACTGTTCCTTCTGATTGTTGTTGTTGTCTATCAACTTCTCCAGTGATGTCACCAGCTCCTCGATACGATCTCTTAGTTGTTTTTCTCTGTGGGACAATTAAGATCAGTTTTTCTCCTGAAACTATTCGCAAGTAATCAGGTTAAACTACAGCTACTGTACTTGGTAAATGGGTGTCCTACACAGTGGCGAGGAAGGGAACTGCATCGCTACACTGTCCCGTCAAACTCTCCCAGGGCAGGTACAGCACGGGTTAGATACAGAGTAAAGCTCCCTCTACACTGTCCCATCAAACATTCCCAGGGCAGATACAGCACGGGTTAGATACAGAGTAAAGCTCCCTCTACACTGTCCCATTAAGCACTCCCAGGACAGGTACAGCACGGGTTAGATACAGAGTAAAGCTCCCTCTACACTGTCCCATCAAACACTTCCAGGGCAGGTACAGCACGGGTTAGATACAGAGTAAAGCTCCCTCTACACTGTCCCATCAAACACTTCCAGGGCAGGTACAGCACGGGTTAGATACAGAGTAAAGCTCCCTCTACACTGTCCCATCAAACACTCCCAGGGCAGGTACAGCACGGGTTAGATACAGAGTAAAGCTCCCTCTACACTGTCCCATCAAACACTCCCAGGGCAGGTACAACACGGGTTAGATACAGAGTAAAGCTCCCTCTACACTGTCCCATCAAACACTCCCAGGGCAGGTACAGCATGGGTTAGATACAGAGTAAAGCTCCCTCTACACTGTCCCCATCAAACACTCCCAGGGCAGGTACAGCACGGGTTAGATACAGAGTAAAGCTCCCTCTACACAGTCCCCATCAAACACTCCCAGGGCAGGTACAGCACGGGTTAGGTACAGAGTAAAGCTCCCTCTACACTGTCCCATCAAACACTCCCAGGGCAGGTACAGCACGGGTTAGATACAGAGTAAAGCTCCCTCTACACTGTCCCATCAAACATTCCCAGGGCAGTTACAGCACGGGTTAGATACAGAGTAAAGCTCCCTCTACACTGTTCCATCAAACACTCCCAGGGCAGGTACAGCACGGGTTAGATACAGAGTAAAGCTCCCTCTACACTGTCCCATCAAACATTCCCAGGGCAGTTACAGCACGGGTTAGATACAGAGTAAAGCTCCCTCTACACTGTCCCATCATGGTAAAACGTCCCAAGGTGCTTCACAGGAGCGAAATCAGACAAAATTTGACATCGAACCAGATAAGGAAATATTAGGACAGGTGACCAAAAGCTTGGTCCATGATGTATAGGTCTTCATATCTCTCCAAGTCCGTGGGATTGCCCCTATTCTTTGCATTTGTAGAGGCCCATTCTTTTAGATTTAAACTATCTCGCACCTCTTTTGTTGAGCAATGGCTTCAGTATTGCCAATATTTAGTTGGAGGCTATTTCTGCTCATCCAATACTGGACGTCGGACGAGCAGCGTGACAAATCGGAGGCAGTGGAGGAGTCGAGAGAGATGGTGCAAATCTGTTCCTATGTATCTCATCCATAATTGGATGGGGCAGCGCAGAGGGTCAAGAAAGGTGGCGGAGAGGTAGGGCCGAGTGTCCTCAAGAAGCCCATGGAATCCCAGCCCACGGCTGCGGATAATGTCGCCAAGGGGCAGTGTGTAGAGGAGGGGGCCAAGGACACCGTGATAACCCCCTGCTTCACTCGCTCTCCCACAGTCATCAAATCCGCTAACACTGTACTCCATTTTCACCACTGGGGTTGGGCAGGTAACATTCGCGCCACAGAAGTGCCATGCAATGACTATCTCTAACAAGCGAGAGTCTAACCATCGCCCCTTGACATTCAATGACATTACCATCGCCGAATCCCCCACCATCAACATTCTGGGGGGTCACCATTGACCAGAAACTTAACTGGACCAGCTGCTTGATCGGCACCCCATCCACCACCTTAAACATTCACTCCCTCCACCACCGGCGCACCGTGACTGCAGTGTGTACCATCGACAAGATACACCTTCTCAAGGGCAACTGGGGATGGGCAATAAATGCTGGCCTTGCCAGTGATGCCTACAATCCCGAGAATTCACATTCCAGTGGCTCACTAACCTCTGGGAAAGAGAAGAACCACCTAACATCCCAGTCTATTCCTACTCTTGCACAGTTTGAATCGTGTCCCCTGGTCCTCCTCAATCCATTAAACTGGAATAATCTCTCAATGGGCACGCAATCCAGCTCTTTCATTATTTTATAAAGTTCTATCAGGTCACCTCGAGGTCTAGTGCTGTGCATTCTCTACTCACCTTGTGGAGACGGCTGTGAGTTCACACACTAGCTGATCACTGCAGGTTGCAGAAGCTTCTGATGCGGATGTGGTCTCCTAAAAATGGAGCAGAGTCAATCAGACCTCGACAAGATCGTCACAGAAGGGCGTTCAATTCTAAGTGCTCTGATTTATTTAATCTCTCCTCCTGCCGCCCCAAGGTACCGACTCGCGCTGGGATGCACAGGGGGTTCCGGCAGCCATCTTCTGCGGTCTCATCAATTGACCAGATTTTGCCTGTGAGCCCCGAGCGATTGTCAGTAAGGACATTCAACCAAATAGTATCAATGCCACAGACTGGGATGCCTGCAGTTCCCAGCAGCGGTCACTGGATAGCGGTCAGGAGCAGGAACGTTGCTATCCTATTTATAAAATACCCGCCCCTGCCTGAGCCCAGCCCTACGACCCTCCGAGATCTCTGCGCTCCTTCAATCCTGGCCTCTTGCGCATCCCCGAGTTTAATCGCTCCACCATTGGCGGCCGTGCCTTCAGCTGCCTGGACCCCAAGCTCTGGAATTCCCTCCCTAAACCTCTCCGCCTCCCTCTCCTCCTTTAAGACGCTCCTTAAAACCTTCTTTGACCAAGGTTTTGGTCACCTGTCATAATATATGCTTAATGTGGCTCGGTGTCAAATTTTGTTCGATTGCTCTCCTGTGAAGCGACCTTGGGAGGTTTTACTATGTTAAAGGCGCTATATAAACACAGGTTGTTGTTGTACGCTGACTGGTGTCTCTGGCGCTGGACATACCTCCTTGACGCGGTCTGCGCTGGGTTGCTGTCCCAGCCGCTCGTCCCGCTCAGTTTGCCAATGTGCGAGGAGTAGGATTGCGGCCTCCTCCTGCAGCTCCTGGGATCGCAGACTCTGCTCCAGGCCCCTCCTCTCCTTCCTCACCCAACTCCGCCGACCCTTCAACCACGACATCTCTTCCTGATAATCCGTCAGTCGGAAGCACAACACAGACGACGAAAATATTATAATTAGGCATTTGACAACAATGAAGTTCAAAGGTCACCGAGCCTCGGCAAAGATACTGCAAGAGGAGGATTGATCCCCTTTAATTTACGCCTTGATTTTGCCCCCCCCAACCCTGATCCCTTGACGGTTGCTGGGATACAGATTCCACATGCTCCAATGGCCCTCCACTACTTCACCCAAGTGTCAGTCGTGGCTCAGTGAGCGGCTCTCTCGCCTCTGATTCAGAAGGTTGTGGGTTCAAGGCCCACTCCAGAGACTTGAGCCCATAATCCAAGCTGACACTCGCAGTGCCAGTGCTGAGGGAGTGCCGCACTGTCAGAGGCGCCGTCTTTCGGATGAGACGCTAAACTGAGGCCCCGTCTGCTCTCTCAGGTGGACGTAAAAGATCCCGCGGCCACTATTTCAAAGAAGAGCAGGGGAGGTGTCCTGGGGCCGATATTTATCCCCCAATCAACATCACTAAAAAAACGATGCTGTTTGTGGGAGCTTGCTGTGCGCCAATTGGCTGCCGTCTTTCCTACATTACAACAGCGACTACACTTCAAAAAGTGGCTGTGAAGCGCTTTGGGACGGCCGGTGGTTGTGAAAGGCGCTATAGAAATGCAAGTCATTCTTTTTCCTTTCGCTGTAACTGTCCTGCTGCCCCCCCTCAGCTAACTCAGCCTGGAATGACATGGAATGTCCAACACGGAAACAGGCCATTCGGCCCAGCCAGTCCGTGCTGGTGTTCATCCTCCCCACGAGCAGTATCCTAATCCCACCTGCTCGCCCTGCTCCCGTATCCCTTTGTTCCCTTTGCCTTGGACACTGAGCCAATGCGATGTGCTGTTATTTATGTGCATATCAGGTGTACGTTCATCAGGCTCATGAGGGAAGGTAGGCGGACATAGAGCAACTGGAGAAGAGGGGATTGTTCTCCTTAGAGCAGAGAAGATTATGGGGAGATTTAACAGAGGTGTTCAAAATCATGAAGGGTCTTAATAGAGTAAATAGGGAGAAACTGGCAGGAGGGTCGGTAACCAGAGGACACAGATTTAAGATAATTGGCAAAAGAACCAGAGGGGAGATGAGGAGAATGTTTTTACACAGCGAGTTCTTGTGATCTGGAATGTGCTGCCTGAAAGGGCGGTGGAAGCAGATTCAACAATAACTTTCAAAAGAGAATTGGAGAAATACTTGAAGGGAAGAATATTACAGGGCTCTGGGGAAAGAGCAGGGGGGGAGTGGGATTAATTGGAGAGCTCGTTCAAAGAGCCGGCACAGGCACGATGGGCCGAATGGCCCCCTCCTGTGCTGTAAGATTCAGTAGCAACAGGGGGAGGCCATTCAGCCCCTCGAGCCTGTTCCGCCATTCAATTAGATCCCAGCTGATCTGTATCTTAACTCCATCCACCCGCCTTGGTTCCGTAACCCTTAATCCCCTTACCCAACAATGCTCCCGTTCAGGGGCACTTACCCTGACGGTCACGAGATCTTGCAGCAATTCCTTCTTTCCCTTCCTGTGTCGATGAAGCGTCCTGGGCACAGGTGAGCTGAACCCAGGCACCACCAGACCCTGCGCGGCCGGTACAATCTCGCAGCTGCAAGACCCGGCCTCACTGTCCCGGGGCGAGGCGAGGTAGCGCTTCAGGTGGGGTGGGGTGTCTCCCAGCTCCAGGATAGTCTGCCTCACCGCCGCGCAGTTGAGTCTCAGCCTTGTGACGTCTCCTCTCAGACGAGTTGCCGCGTCGTCAACTCCCGGCTCCCCTGAGATACTGAAATAGCCGCAAGTTAAAACGGTGGAGCGCACGTGCTGTCCAATCAGGAGCTGAGCAAGGCTGATGGACTCCTTTCCACCATCTACAAGAACAGGTCAGAGGCTGGGTATTCTGCGGCGAGTGTCTCACCTCCTGACTCCCCAAAGCCTTTCCACCATCTACAGGGCACAAGTCAGGAGTGTGATGGAATACTCTCCACTTGCCTGGATGAGTGCAGCTCCAACAACACTCAAGAAGCTCGACACCATCCAGGACAAAGCAGCCCGCTTGATTGGCACCCCATCCAACACCTTAAACATTCACTCCCTCCACCACCAGCGCACCGTGGCTGCAGTGTGTACCATCTACAGAATGAAGCAAGGTAATGCAAGACTTAAAAATGACAGCAGGTGTAACCAAAGATGGCTCAACTGTCCCGAGATAGTTGACCCAACTGAGCAACCAGTGACCTTGGTCGTCACTGGACGGAGAAAGCCACATTGGCAAAAACCCAAGCTACAATGTCCTCGTCACCGGGCCCCACACGTCACTATTCTCTGGGGACAGTACCACCTCCTGACATCTAACCTAGTTCTGGACCTGCATGTTTATATGGAGTCTCATTTTATAGCATTTAAAAATTCTCCTTTCTCTTCAGGGTATGAGTCATACCCCCCTCCCCCCACCCACACTTACCCATGTGAGCTAACTCGCACCCAGTCCCGTTCACCCATCACCCCCTGTGCTCACTGCCCTGTGTCCTAACTCGCACCCAGTCCCGTTCACCCATCACCCCCTGTGCTCACTGCCCTGTGTCCTAACTCACACCCAGTCCCGTTCACCCATCACCCCCTGTGCTCACTGCCCCGTGTCCTAACTCACACCCAGTCCCGTTCACCCATCACCCCCTGTGCTCGCTGCCCCGTGTCCTAACTCACACCAAGTCCCGTTCACCCATCACCCCCTGTGCTCACTGCCCCGTGTCCTAACTCACACCCAGTCCCGTTCACCCATCACCCCCTGTGCTCACTGCCCCGTGTCCTAACTCACACCCAGTCCCGTTCACCCATCACCCCCTGTGCTCGCTGACCTACATTGGCTCCCGGTCCGGCAACGCCGCGATTTTAAAATTCTCATCCTTGTTTTCAAATCCCTCCATGGCCTCGCCCCCCTCCCTATCTCTGTAATCTCCTCCAGCCCCACAACCCTCCGAGATCTCTGCGCTCCTTCAATTCTGGCCTCTTGCGCATCCCCGATTTTAATCGCTCCACCATTGGCGGCCATGCCTTCAGCTGCCTGGGCCCCGAGCTCTGGAATTCCCTCCCTAAACCTCTCCGCCTCTCCTCCTTTAAGACGCTCCTTAAAACCGACCTCTTTGGCCAAGCTTTTGGTCACCTGTCCTAATATCTCCTTATGTGGCTCGGTGTCAAATTTTGTTTGATAATCGCTCCTGTGAAGCACCTTGGGACGTTTTACTACATTAAAGGCGCTATATAAATGCCAGTTGTTGTTGAGGCACTCAGTGCTTATCCTCACCTGTACTGAGCATGTTCTGACAGGACCTGATGTTGAGGTTCAGCAGTGGGTGAATGAAAACCGTGGGGTTTCTCCGCTGGTGTCCAGGCATCTGCAGCCGCCTTGCCCGCTGAGTCCTGACCGCCAAACCCGCCATCTCTGTCCGTGCGCCAACGTGCTGAAGAGAAAGCGGGAGAAATTATCACTCATGACTGACCTCCCAGCGCCCGACTCCACCCAGCGCCCGACTCCTCCCAGCGCCCGACTCCACCCAGCGCCCGACTCCACCCAGCGCCCGACTCCACCCAGCGCCCGACTCCTCCCAGCGCCCGACTCCGCCCAGCGCCCGACTCCGCCCAGCGCCCGACTCCGCCCAGCGCCCGACTCCTCCCAGCGCCCGACTCCACCCAGCGCCCGACTCCACCCAGCGCCCGACTCCACCCAGCGCCCGACTCCACCCAGCGCCCGACTCCTCCCAGCGCCCGACTCCGCCCAGCGCCCGACTCCGCCCAGCGCCCGACTACGCCCAGCGCCCGACTCCACCCAGCGCCCGACTCCACCCAGCGCCCGACTACGCCCAGCGCCCGACTCCGCCCCACGCACAACAACAACTTGCATTTACATCATAGACAGAGCACAGAAGGAGGCCATTCGGCCCATCGTGCCCTTGCCGGCTCTTTGACAGAGCTCTATAGCGCCTTTAACGTAGTAAAACATCCAAAGGCGTTTCACAGGAGTGTTATCAGAAAATTTGAACCCTGCCTGCTCTTCTTCGAATAGTGGCCATGGGAACTTTTACATCCACCTGAGAGGGCAGAAGGAGCCTGGGTTTAACGTCTCGCTCCCTCAGCACTGTCAGCCTAGATTATGGGCTCGAGTCTTTGGAGTGGGACTCGAACCCACGACTTTGTGAATCAGAGGCGAGAGAGAGCGAGAGCTACCACAAGGTGTGTGAGCAGCCCATGGTCCATTGAGGCCCCCATATCAAGGTTAAATCTGTCATCTGTTTGAGGAGTTCACCACCAATGAGGCACCAGCGCTAAGGAAAGTCCTGTCCAAAACCTCCAACACCACAGGGGGTTAATCTGGTGAAAGGGTGAAAACAGATGCTAAATGGGGACAGTGCTAATAAGACGCGCCTGTTTAACGTCTGGTTTTAGCACACAATTTTGGTCCCACTTGCTGATGACCATAATTTGAATTTGCCTGGAGGTTAAACCAGAAACCTGCAGGTTTAGCGCTCAAGTGCTGATTAGACGCAATATTTGTGGAGCAGTAAATGTGGACTTCTCGCACCCACTTCCACTGACGTGTGGAGTCAGTGCTCTGGCTGGTACACAGCGGCACGGTGCAGGGTGGCTCAGGGACCGAGGCAGAGGGCGCACAGGTCCCCGGACGCGGCACTGGAGGTCCTGCTGGAGCAGTCCCAGAGGAGGAGGGATGTCCTGTACTCGCAGGGAGGGGGAAGGATTCCACCTCGCCCTCCTGTCCCTCTCTCCTGCAGCAGCTGGTGCTGCTCTTCCTGGCCTCGTGTCCTCCTCCCATTCCTCCAGCCAGTGGGAAGTACAAGCGGAAACAGGACTGAGTCACTTGAGGTTCATGGGCCGTGTTAAAGGGGTTTCTCGAGCATCAGCTCTGGTTTAGATGGCGCTGCCCAGCCGTGCTCATTCCCATTGCTTACCCAGTTCTCCAGAGGCCTCTAACTCTCTCCGCAGGGAGCTCCCTTTAGTTTCAGCCACGGCCAGGAACAGTTCATACACCTCAATGCAATCCTCACTACAGGAAACAAAGACACACAGGTTCACTTCTAGAGGAATAGAATTGAAAAGAAGTTATGATAAACTTGTATCAAACCTTGGAGCACTGCACAGTTCTGGTCTCCATATACCTTGGTGAGACCACACTTAGAGCACTGTGCACAGTTCTAGTCTCCATATACCTTGGTGAGACCACACTTGGAGCATTGTGCACAGTTCTGGTCTCCATATACCTTGGTTAGAGCACACTTGGAGCACTGTGCACAGTTCTGGTCTCCATATACCTTGGTGAGACCACACTTGGAGCACTGTGCACAGTTCTAGTCTCCATATACCTTGGTGAGACCAC
This sequence comes from Somniosus microcephalus, assembly GCF_052327205.1. Classification (NCBI taxonomy): domain Eukaryota; kingdom Metazoa; phylum Chordata; class Chondrichthyes; order Squaliformes; family Somniosidae; genus Somniosus; species Somniosus microcephalus. The sequence continues at coordinate 4,422,355 of NC_140999.1, forward strand.
ACTTGGAGCACTGTGCACAGTTCTGGTCTCCATATACCTTGGTTAGACCACACTTGGAGCACTGTGCACAGTTCTAGTCTCCATATACCTTGGTTAGACCACACTTGGAGCATTGTGCACAGTTCTGGTCTCCATATACCTTGGTTAGACCACACTTGGAGCACTGTGCACAGTTCTGGTCTCCATATACCTTGGTGAGACCACACTTGGAGCACTGTGCACAGTTCTGGTCTCCATATACCTTGGTGAGACCACACTTGGAGCACTGTGCACAGTTCTGGTCTCCATATACCTTGGTGAGACCACACTTGGAGCACTGTGCACAGTTCTGGTCTCCATATACCCTGGTTAGACCACACTTGGAGCACTGTGCACAGTTCTGGTCTCCATATACCTTGGTGAGACCACACTTGGAGCACTGTGCACAGTTCTAGTCTCCATATACCTTGGTTAAAAAGCACTTGGAGCACTGTGCACAGTTCTGGTCTCCATATACCTTGGTTAGACCACACTTGGAGCACCGTGCACAGTTCTGGTCTCCATATACCTTGGTGAGACCACACTTGGAGCACTGTGCACAGTTCTGGTCTCCATATACCTTGGTTAGAAAGCACTTGGAGCACTGTGCACAGTTCTGGTCTCCATATACCTTGGTTAGAGCACACTTGGAGCACTGTGCACAGTTCTGGTCTCCATATACCTTGGTGAGACCACACTTGGAGCACTGTGCACAGTTCTGGTCTCCATATACCTTGGTTAGAGCACACTTGGAGCACTGTGCACAGTTCTGGTCTCCATATACCTTGGTGAGACCACACTTGGAGCACTGTGCACAGTTCTGGTCTCCATATACCTTGGTGAGACCACACTTGGAGCACTGTGCACAGTTCTGGTCTCCATATACCTTGGTTAGAGCACACTTGGAGCACTGTGCACAGTTCTGGTCTCCATATACCTTGGTGAGACCACACTTGGAGCACTGTGCACAGTTCTGGTCTCCATATACCTTGGTGAGACCACACTTGGAGCACTGTGCACAGTTCTGGTCTCCATATACCTTGGTTAGACCACACTTGGAGCACTGCACAGTTCTGGTCTCCATATACCTTGGTTAGACCACACTTGGAGCACTGCACAGTTCTGGTCTCCATATACCTTGGTGAGACCACACTTGGAGCACTGTGCACAGTTCTGGTCTCCATATAGCTTGGTGAGACCACACTTGGAGCACCGTGCACAGTTCTGGTCTCCATATACCTTGGTGTGACCACACTTGGAGCACTGTGCACAGTTCTGGTCTCCGTATACCTTGGTTAGACCACACTTGGAGCACTGTGCACAGTTCTGGTCTCCGTATTACAAAAAAGGATATAGAGGCACTGGAGAAGGTGCAAAAAAGATTTACAATGGATGATACCAGAACTGAGAGGTTATAACCATCAGGAAAGATTGAACAGGCTGGGGCTCTTTTCTCTAGAAAGGAGAAGGCTGAGGGGTGACCTGATCGAGGTCTTTAAAATTATGAAAAGGTTTCGATAGGGTCGACGTAGAGAAGATGTTTCCACTTGTGGGGGAGACCAGAACTAGGGGCCATCAATATAAGATAATCGCTAATAAATCCAATAAGGAACTCAGGAGAGTGGTGAGAGTGTGGAACTCGCTACAACAGGGAGTGGTTGAGGAAAATAGCGTAGATGCATTTAAGGGGAAGCTAGATTACATAAGAACATAAGAATTAGGAGCAGGAGTCGGCCATTCGGCCCCTCGAGCCTGCTCCGCCATTCAATGAGATCATGGCTGATCTTCGACCTCAACTCCACTTTCCCGCCCGATCCCCATATCCCTCGATTCCCTTAATATCCAAGCATCTATCGATCTCTGTCTGGAAAATGTGGCAGCCAATTTGCGCACAGCAAGCTCCCACAAACAGCAATGTGATAATGACTAGATAATCTGTTTTAGTGATGTTGGTTTGGGGGTAAATATTGGCCCCAGGACACCGGGGAGAACTCCCCTGCTCTTCTTCGAAATAGTGGCCATGGAATCTTTTGCATCCACCCGAGAGAGCAGACGGGGCCTCGGTTTAACGTCTCATCTGAAAGACGGCACCTCCGACAGTGCAGCACTCCCTCAGCACTGCACTGGAGTGTCAGCCTGGATTATGTGCTCGAGTCTCCGGAGTGGGGCTCGAACCCACAAGCTTCTGACTCAGAGGTGAGAGAGAGAGAGAGCTACCCGCTGCGCCGCGGCTGGCAGGCCGGAATGAATCAGTCGCGGGTCCGACGTTACCTGTACTGCAGCGCCAGTCGCAGCGCGGTGTCGTTGGATTCGTGCTTCCCCAACAGCATGCTCAGCCTCTCGCAGTCGCCCTTGCATTCCTGCAGGACAGCGGACAGCAGGTCGTTGCGGCCCTTCCACTTGTCGATGCCACTGCGGGAACAAAAAGCAGACGTACCAGGCATAGAACGACCATTAAATCTCCTTCACTCCCCTCCAAGTTCCCCTTCAAGTCACGCACACCATCCTGACCTGGAAATATATCGGCCGATCCTTCATCGTCACTGGGTCAGAATCCTGGAACTCCCTCCCTAACAGCGCTGTGGGAGCACCTTCACCACACGGACTGTAGCGGCTCAAAAGGCCACATAATGGACTTGTTAGCAAAATTAAAGCCCGTGGGATTAAAGGGACAGTGGCACTGTGGATACAAAATTGGATAAAGGACAGAAAGCAGAGAGTAGAGGTGAACGGTTGTTTTTTCCGACTGGAGGGACGTGTACAGTGGTGTCCCCCAGGGGTCAGTAGAAGGACCACTGCTCCCTTTGGTCTGGTCTTGGGTATATAGGGCATAATTTCAAAGTTTGCAGATGACACGAAACTCGGAAATGTAGTAAACAGTGAGGAGGACAGTAACAGACTTCAGGAGGACAGAGACAGACTGGTGAAATGGGCGGACACGTGGCAGATGAAATTTAATGCAGAGAAGTGTGAGGTGATACATTTTGGTAGGAAGAATGAGGAGAGGCAAAATAAACTAAAGGGAACAATCTTAAAGGGGGTGCAGGAACAGAGGGGTGTATGTACACAAATCTTTGAAGGTGAGAAGTTTGTTAAAAAAGCATACGGGATCCTTGGCTTTATAAACAGAGGCACCGAGTACAAAAGCCAGGAAGTTAGACTAAACCTTTATAAATCACTGGTTTGGCCTCAGCTGGAGTATTGTGTCCAATTCTGGGCATCACACTTTAGGAAGGACGCCCAGGCCTTGGAGAGGGTGCAGAGGAGATTTACTAGAATGGTCCCAGGGATGAGGGACTTCAGTGATGTGGAGAGACTGGAGGAGATGGGGTTGTTCTCCTTAGAGCAGAGAAGGTTAAGGGGAGATTTGCTGGAGGTGTTCAAAATGATGAAGGGTTTTGATGGAGTAAATAAGGAGAAACTGTTTCCAGTGGCAGGAGGGTCGGTAACCAGAGGACACAGAGTGAAGATAATCGGTAAAAGAACCAGAGGGGAGATGAGGAAAAACTTTTTTTTTACGCAGCGAGTTGTTGTGATCGGGAATGCGCTGCCTGAAAGGGCGGTGGAAGCAGATTCAATAGTAACTTTCAAAAGGGAATTGGAGAAATACTTGAAGGGGAAACTTTTGCAGGTCTCTGGGGAAAGAGCAGGGGGAGTGGGACTAATTGGAGAGCTCGTTCAAAGAGCCGGCACAGGCACGATGGGCCGAATGGCCTCCTGTGCTGTAAGATTCTATGATTCTATGGTTCTAGAAGAATACCTACCACCACCTTCTCAGGCAACTCAGGACGGGCAATAAATGCCGGCCTTGCTAGCGACGCCCACATCCCAAGAATTAACAAATAAAAAAATACTTTACATCAACTTGTCCGTAAAATGTTTAAACGAGAAAATGCGTCGAGAGCGAGCGAGAGAATCCCAGGGGTCCAGGTCCTCGGGAATTCTACAGAATGACTCCAGTGTCTTACATCCTCAGCTGCTCCGCATCCATTTCGTAATCCCGGATCCTGACTCTGGTCACGTTGGATCCGTGCGCGTGAAGGAGTCGGGAAAGTTCCTGGAGGCTGGAGCATTCCTGGAAAGACCGGATCAATCGCTCTAGCACAAACCCGGGATCCTGCAGCGGAGACAAGGGCAGGGAGTGAAGGCACCCACTCCGGGACTGACCGACACAGGTTTCGTAAAGGGACTGATTCTCTGCCCATTACCCTGGAGATAATCTGGGAGTATCCATGGCGACAGCTGCCCAGACTGCTGTGCAAAGCCACAGTCGGTATCTCTAGAATGGTTTGCAAAGACACAGACCCTTCAATTACTCTGAATTTAACATTTCTAACAACCCTCAATCCCCTGTTTCTCCTGAGACTCACTCTGTTCACGACTGCCTCACACTCGTTACTGATGGTGCCGGATCCGGCTGTGATTGTGCCCACGATACTGGTGAACAGGCTGGGAGGTGACGCGAATGTCGCACTCTCCTGCACGCTCTGAAGACACGAGAGCAAGTCATCAGCCTAACACAGGAACAGAAACAGTCAGTCAGGGTCTTATTACACTGAGACATCCCTCTACGCACACGCACACACACACATGCACACGCACACACTCAGCGCTGAAAATATCACAACAATCCAAAAACTGGGACGGCACTGATTTTGATTCACAAACGCTGCCGACTGATGGGTTTCCGCCAGTCACATAACACAATCACACAATCACAAATCTTGATGGGACAGTGTAGAGGGAGCTTTACTCTGTATCTAACCCATGCTGTACCTGCCCTGGGAGTGTTTGATGGGACAGTGTAGAGGGAGCTTTACTCTGTATCTAACCCGTGCTGTCCCTGCCCTGGGAGTGTTTGATGGGACAGTGTAGAGGGAGCTTTACTCTGTATCTAACCCGTGCTGTACCTGCACTGGGAGTGTTTGATGGGACAGTGTAGAGGGAGCTTTACTCTGTATCTAACCCGTGCTGTACCTGCACTGGGAGTGTTTGATGGGACAGTGTAGAGGGAGCTTTACTCTGTATCTAACCCGTGCTGTACCTGCCCTGGGAGTGTTTGATGGGACAGCGTAGAGGGAGCTTTACTCTGTATCTAACCTGTGCTGTCCCTGCCCTGGGAGTGTTTGATGGGACAGTGTAGAGGAAGCTTTACTCTGTATCTAACCCATGCTGTACCTGCCCTGGGAGTGTTTGATGGGACAGTGTAGAGGGAGCTTTACTCTGTATCTAACCCGTGCTGTACCTGCCCTGGGAGTGTTTGATGGGGCAGTGTAGAGGGAGCTTTACTCTGTATCTAACCCGTGCTGTACCTGCCCTGCGAGTGTTTGACGGGACAGTGTAGAGGGAGTTTTACTCTGTCTCTAACCCGTGCTGTACCTGCCCTGGGAGTGTTTGATGGGACAGTGTAGAGGGAGCTTTACTCTGTATCCAACCCGTGCTGTACCTGCCCTGGGAGTGTTTGATGGGACAGTGTAGAGGGAGCTTTACTCTGTATCTAACCCGTGCTGTACCTGCCCTGGGAGTGTTTGATGGGACAGTGTAGAGGGAGCTTTACTCTGTATCTAACCCGTGCTGTACCTGCCCTGGGAGTGTTTGATGGGACAGTGTAGAGGGAGCTTTACTCTGTATCTAACCCGTGCTGTACCTGCCCTGGGAGTGTTTGATGGGACAGTGTAGAGGGAGCTTTACTCTGTATCTAACCCGTGCTGTACCTGCCCTGGGAGTGTTTGATGGGACAGTGTAGAGGGAGCTTTACTCTGTATCTAACCCGTGCTGTACCTGCCCTGGGAGTGTTTGATGGGACAGTGTAGAGGGAGCTTTACTCTGTATCTAACCCGTGCTGTACCTGCCCTGGGAGTGTTTGATGGGACAGTGTAGAGGGAGCTTTACTCTGTATCTAACCCGTGCTGTACCTGCTCTGGGAGTGTTTGATGGGACAGTGTAGAGGGAGCTTTACTCTGTATCTAACCCGTGCTGTACCTGGCCTGGGAGTGTTTGATGGGACAGTGTAGAGGGAGCTTTACTCTGTATCTAACCCGTGCTGTACCTGCCCTGGGAGTGTTTGATGGGACAGTGTAGAGGGAGCTTTACTCTGTATCTAACCCATGCTGTACCTGCCCTGGGAGTGTTTGATGGGACAGTGTAGAGGGAGCTTTACTCTGTATCTAACCCATGCTGTACCTGCCCTGGGAGTGTTTGATGGGACAGTGTAGAGGGAGCTTTACTCTGTATCTAACCCGTGCTGTACCTGCCCTGGGAGTGTTTGATGGGACAGTGTAGAGGGAGCTTTACTCTGTATCTAACCTGTGCTGTACCTGCCCTTGGAGTGTTTGATGGGACAGTGTAGAGGGAGCTTTACTCTGTATCTAACCCGTGCTGTACCTAGCCTGGGAGTGTTTGATGGGACAGTGTAGAGGGAGCTTTACTCTGTATCTAACCCGTGCTGTTTGAAAGAGCTCTCCAATTAATCCCACTCCCCCTGCTCTTTCCCCAGAACCCTGCAAATTTTTCCTTTTCAAGTATTTCTCCGATTCCCTTTTGAAAGTTACTATTGAATCTGCTTCCACCGCCCTTTCAGGCAGCGCATTCCAGATCACAACAACTCGCCACAAATTCATTCCCGTGGTTCTGCGCACTCTGTCACCGTTCCCCTGTGAAACAGCACAGAAGGAGGCCATTCGGCCCACTGTGCCTGTGCTGGGCGTCGCAGCGCGTGGGGACAGACGGAGCGAGTCGCAGAGAGTGACCTGCCTTTAGCCGGAGCTTGTCTCTCTCCCGCTGGATCCCGCCGACGGCGATCGTGGCTCGCCATAGCTCCTGGTCCTTCTCGCGGAGCCGGGCTGCGAGGTGCTGGTTTTTCTCTCTCAGGCACTCCAGCTCGGCCTCCCACTGACTCCTCTCCTCACGCAGCTCTGGGCTCAGGTCAATGCCCAGCTCCCGTTCCACCTCCGCGATCGTCTGTTCAGGGGCGGGGGGGAGGTTACAGCAGACACAGCGACAGTTACACAGGGTAAAACGCAGAGCGCACCGCCTCGCGCAGTCACCAGCCCGCAGGTGAGCGCTGCCTCGCCGGGTAACGTGAGCTCTCACCCGTTTACCGAGTCTTCCAGTTCTCCGGGAGCGGGGTGGGGGTGGGGGAGGGGCTGCTCACGAGCTCCAATGGGAGCTGCTGACAGAGTGGGGAGGGGGGCACAGTGGGGGCAAGGGGTACACGGGGGACTGGACCGAGGAGGGCAGGATGCCGGGAAGGGGTGCGGTGGGAATGGGGAACTAGGCATAGAAATGTTACATAAAACATAGGACCAGGAGGAGGCCATTCAGCCCCTCGAGCCTGTTCCGTCATTCAATGAGGTCATGGCTGATCTGTGACCTAACTCTATCTACCCGCCTTTGGCCCATATCCCTTAATACCTTTGGTTAACAAGAAGCTATCAAACTCTGATTTAAAATTAACAATTGATCGAGCATCAATTGCTGTTTGCGGAAGAGAGTTCCAAACTTCGACCACTCTTTGTGTGTAGAAACGTTTCCTAACTTCACTCCTGAAAGGTCTGGCTCTAATTTTTAGACTCTGCCCCCTAGTCCTAGAATTCCCAACCAGCGGAAATAGTTTCTCTCTCTCTACCCGATCTGTTCCCCTTAATATCCTGAAAACTTTGATCAGATCACCCCTTAACCGTCTAAATTCCAGGGGATACAAGCCTACAACAAACAGCACAGAAACAGGCCATTCGGCCCAAATGCTTTATGCTCCACATGAGCATCCTCCCACTCTAATTACCTCCTCCCGCCCCCCCAGCCTCGTGCCCCTCGATTCCCTCTCCCTCATGTTCCGTATCCAGCCTCCCCTTAAATCCCTCGGTGCTCTCTGCTTCAGCCACTCCCTGTGGCAGCGAGTTCCACACTCTCACCGCTCTCTGGGTAAAGAAATTCCTCCTAAACTCTTTATTTGATCCGTTAGTGACGACCTTATATTCACGCCCCCTTGTCCTGGCCTCCCCCACAAGCGGAAACAGTTTGTTCACATCCGCCCTCTCGAATAAACTCATCAATTTAACGGCCTCCATCTATTCTCCTCTTAATCTTCTCTTTTCCAACCGTTCCCCAGAGACATTTGGGGCAGCGAGTGATTTAAACACAAACCGGGGAGCCGAGTGGTCCCAGTGTCCAGTCTCTGACCCAGTGTCCAGTCTCTGTCCCAGTGTCCAGTCTCTGACCCAGTGTCCACTCTCTGTCCAGTGTCCAGTCTCTGTCCAGTGTCCAGTCTCTGACCCAGTGTCCACTCTCTGTCCAGTGTCCAGTCTCTGGCCCAGTGTCCAGTCTCTGACCCAGTGTCCAGTCTCTGTCCAGTGTCCAGTCTCTGACCCAGTGTCCAGTCTCTGGCCCAGTGTCCAGTCTCTGACCCAGTGTCCAGTCTCTGTCCAGTGTCCAGTCTCTGGCCCAGTGTCCAGTCTCTGACCCAGTGTCCAGTCTCTGACCCAGTGTCCAGTCTCTGACCCAGTGTCCAGTCTCTGTCCAGTGTCCAGTCTCTGGTCCAGTGTCCAGTCTCTGACCCAGTGTCCAGTCTCTGGCCCAGTGTCCAGTCTCTGGCCCAGTGTCCAGTCTCTGGCCCAGTGTCCACTCTCTGGCCCAGTGTCCAGTCTCTGACCCAGTGTCCAGTCTCTGGCCCAGTGTCCAGTCTCTGGTCCAGTGTCCAGTCTCTGACCCAGTGTCCAGTCTCTGGCCCAGTGTCCAGTCTCTGGCCCAGTGTCCAGTCTCTGACCCAGTGTCCAGTCTCTGTCCCAGTGTCCAGTCCCCTTGACCCCTACTCGAGTGACCAGCTCCCAGTGTGCGAGCGCTGCATCCTCTTCCTCGCCGGGGTCGGCTCCGCAATGCGGGATTTCCGCTGTCCGTGTGCGCACTGCTTCCTCGAGTTCCGTCAGCACCCGGTGCAGCGTCTGCGAGAGGTCACACGGTTCACCTGCGAAAGGAAACGGAGCAGCGGTCAGCGAGGAACGCTTGGCCGGACATTAGGAGCCACCTCTGATCACCAAGACCCAACATCGTAGCCAGAGTCTCCCGGAGTCCAGTGTGACCGCCCTTCAACAACAACAACCTACAATTATATAGCACCTTTAATGTAGTAAAACGTCCCAAGATGCTTCACAGGAGCGATTATCAAACGAAATTGGACACCGAGCCACGTCAGGAGATATTAGGACAGGTGACCAAGAGCTTGGTCAAAGGTTTTAAGGAGTGTCTTACAGGAGAGAGGTAGAGAGGTTTAGGGAGGGAATTCCAGAGCTCGGGGCCCGGGCAGCTGAAGGCACGGCTGCCAATGGCGGAGCGATGGAAATCGGGGATGGTCATGAGGCCAGAATTGGAGGAGCGCAGAGATCTCGGAGGGTGGTGGGGCTGCAGGGGTTTACAGAGATAGGGAGGGGCAGAATCTGATCAATCCTGATAAAGGTTCCAGCCTGAAACATTAACCTGACCTCGCGCTCAGAAATAACCACAGGAAATTCCAGAAACACTCGACATTTCTTCAATCCTCCCATAACGGGAAAGCCGCGGGTTCGGGTGTGGACTGCTCAAGGCCGATTTGCTGAATGCGTATCTCCCGCTGGGAAGAGTGCGGAGTGCGGGGGGTGAGACTCCACACCAGGCGCCCACCTTTCATTAACCCATCGTTACATCTAGTCCCGAGCAGCGTCTCCAACTCGGGCTGGAAGCATTCCCGCAGGTTTGACCACGTGATGTCTGGTGACGCGATGGCTGACAATAGTCAGGGGACTCACGATCTCAGGATGACCGGAAGTGTATTACATCCAATGAGAAGCCTTTTGAAGTCTAGTCACTGTTGTAATGTGGGAAACGCGGCAGCTAAATTGTGCACAGCAAGATCCCACAAGCAGCAACGTGATAATGGCCAGATCATCTGTTTTTTAGTGATGTTGATTGAGGGATGAATATTGGCCCCAGGACACCGGGGAGAACTCCCCTGCTCTTCTTCGAAATAGTGACTGACATGAATCAGTCATTCATGAAAGAAAGACTTATGAAATAATACTGAGCAGCCTGCGGGTGGCGCTGTCCAGGGAGAGTATAAATACTCGGGCACGGGCCCAGCTTGCGCAGGACATTCTTAACAGGAACTAGTGAAGGACACAACTGGACCTCCATGTTGTAAAACCGTTGATTAAAGCTTTGTTTAACGCTTAGACCAAGTGCCTAGTAGTTTTCTTACGTCAGTGACCATGGGATCTTTTACATCCACCTGAGAGAGCAGACGGGGCCTCGGTTTAACGTCTCAGCTGAAAGACGGCACCTCCAACAGTGCAGCACTCCCTCAGCACTGCACTGGGAGTGTCAGCTTAGATTATGGGGCTCGAGTCTCTGGAGTGGGACTTGAACCCACAACCTTCTGACTCTGAGCCATGGCTGACCCCTAATAGAACCCCGTGATACTCAGCGAGGCCTTGCCCACTGACCTGTTATTCTCAATGTTTGACCAGGCTGTCCTGGGCAGTCGGAGTCCGCGGACTGACCCTGGTCAGGACACAGAGACGAGCTGGTCTCCAGGTAGTGGCTATCACTGAGGTCTGAGCAAGTGTCCAGATATTCATCGTCCTCCCTGCAAGGAAAATAAATGTGGTGAAAAAACGGGAGCGTGACAGTGGGCAAGCAGGGGTGGTCAGGTTATGCATAGACCGGCAACCAGCCAGACTGAGTCCATCGGGAGACAGACAGGAATAACAAGAAGCTGCGACTGGCTGGAGCTGGAGATACCCAGACACCCTGCAGTAGGCAGGTCCCACCACAGGGGGTCGCTGTTCCCTGTGGTTTCTGCACTGACACTGGGGAAGCTTTGTGATGGAGCGGTCACTCCGGGCCGGTCACTGTGGACTGGTCACTCCGGGCCGGTCACTGTGGACTGGTCGCTCCGGGCCGATCACTGTGGACTGGTCACTCCGGGCCGGTAACTAGACTGGTCACTCCGGACCGGTCACTGTGGACTGGTCACTCCGGGCCGGAAACTGTAGACTGGTCAATCCGGGCCGGTCACTGTGGACTGGTCACTCCGGGCCGGTAACTGTAGACTGGTCACTCCGGGCTGGTCACTCTGGACCGGTCACTGTGGACTGGTCACTCTGGGCCGGTAACTGTAGACTGGTCACTCCGGGCCAGTCACTCTGGGCCGGTCACTGTGGACTGGTCACTCCGGGCCGGTCACTGTGGACTGGACACTCCGGGCCGGTCACTGTGGACTGGACACTCCGGGCCGGTCACTGTGGACTGGACACTCCAGGCTGGTCACTCCGGGCTTGTCACTCCGGGTCGGTCACTGTGGACTGGACACTCCAGGCCAGTCACTCTGGGCTGGTCACTGTGGGCCGGTCACTCCGGACCAGTCACTCCGGGCTGTTCACTGTGGGCCGGTCACTCTGGACCGGTCACTCCGGGGCGGTCACTGTGGGCCGGTCACTCCAGGCCGGTCACTCCGGGCCGGTCACTGTGGGCTGGTCACTCCGGACTGGTCACTCTGGGTTGGTTACTCCGCGCCGGTCACTCTGGGCTTGTCACTCCGGGCTGGTCTCTCCAGGCTGGTCACTGTGGACTGGACACTCCGGGCTAGTCACTCTGGGCTGGTCACTCCGGGCTGGTCACTGTGGGCCGGTCACTCTGGGCCAGTCACTGTGGACTGGTCACTGTGGACTGGTCACTCTGGGCTGGTCACTCTGGGCCGGTCACTCTGATTGCACCGCACTGTCGGAGGGGCAGTACTGAGGGAGCGCTGCACTGTTGGAGGGACAGTACTGAGGGAGTGCTGCACCGTTGGAGGGACAGTACTGAGGGAGCGCCGCACTGTCGGAGGGGCAGTACTGAGGGAGCGCCACACTGTCAGAGGGGCAGTACTGAGGGAGCGCCGCACTGTCGGAGGGTCAGTACTGAGTGAGCGCCGCCCTGTCGGAGGGACAGTACTGAGGGAGCGCCACACTGTCAGAGGGGCAGTACTGAGGGAGCGCTGCACTTTCGGTGGGGCAGTACTGAGGGAGCGCCGCACTGTCGGAGGAGCAGTACTGAGGGAACGCCGTGCTTCCTACATTACAACAGTGACTCCACTTCAATTAGTACTTCATTGGCTGTGAAGCGCTTTGGGACGTCCTGAGCTGTGAAAGGCACGGGAGAAATCCAAGTTCTTTCTTTCAAGAGGCCTGACGTTATCTGTCGATTTGCTCCGTTAGGGAATCAGCCATGAGGAAGCATTTGGACTGAACTTGGGTCATGAGTCTTAGGAATGAGATGGAGTGAATTTCGATGCTTCCTCAATGGCTCGTTGGCCAAATGGACCTTACCTCGCTGCCTGTGGGAGCCCCTCTGCCCCCCCTCCACCTCGCTGCCTGTGAGACTCGACCCCCCGCCCGGGGTCAGTGGAGGGGAAGAGAAATCAAAAACAATCATATTCCAAGCACACCTGATGGCCGCCTCTGTCAGTCTGTCGATCTTTCTGTTCAGCTCGGCAATAATAACAAGTAACTCCGTGATCTGCCCCTCGTAACGCAGCACTGCCACTCCCTCCTCCTCCTCGTCCTCAGCGATCAACAGAGAGTCCGGACACTGAACAGACAGAAATAATTAGGATTCACACCACTGCACTATGCTGTGTGACAGGGCCGTGTGACGGGGCCGTGTGTTTATCCAGCTTCCCCTTAAATGCATCTACACATTCACCTCAACCACTCCCTGTGGGAGCGAGTTCCACATTCTCACCACTCTCTGGGTCACCTTAGTCCGGGTACAGAGGAGATTTACCAGGATGTCACACCTTGAGTATTGTGTGCAGTTTTGGTCGCCTTACCTGAGGAAGGATGTTCTTGCCATGGAAGGAGTGCAGCGAAGATTCACCAGGCTGATACCTGGGATGGCAGGAATGACGTATGAGGAGAGATTGGGTCGATTGGGCTTATACTCGCTGGAGTTTAGAAGAATGAGAGGGGATCTCATCGAAACTTATAAAATTCTAACAGGACTAGACAGACTAGATGCTGGAAGGATGTTCCCGATGGCGGGGGAGTCCAGAATCAGGGGTCACAGTCTAAGGATAAGGGGTAAGCCATTTAGGACAGAGATGAGGAGGAATTTCTTCACCCAGAGAGTGGTGAACCTGTGGAATTCTCTGCCACAAAAGGTAGTAGAGGCCAATTCATTAAATATATTTAAGAAGGAGTTAGATATATTTCTTAAGGCTAAAGGGATCAAGGGATATGGGGAGAAGGCAGGGACAGGGAACTGAATTTGGATGATCAGCCATGATCTCATTGAATGGCGGAACAGGCTCGAGGGGCCGAATGGCCTACTCCTATCTTCTATACGTCTACCCTATCGAACCCTTTCATAATCCTAAAGACCTCTATCAGGCCGCCCCTCAGTTGGGGGCAGTGGGAGGGGGTGGGCTATAATTGGCCTCAGCACCTTTGCCAAAGGGAGGAGAAAATGAGCCCAGTTTCTCAATCCTGATCACTATAGAATCATACAATGATTCAGCACAAGAGGAGGCCATTCGGCCCATCGTGCCTGTGCCGGCTCTTTGAAAGAGCTCTCCAATTAGTCCCACTCCCCCCCCGCTCTTCCCCCAGAGCCCTGCAAATGTTTCCTTTTCAAGTATTTCTCCAATTCCCTTTTGAAAGTCACTATTGAATCTGCTTCCACCGCCCTTTCAGGCAGTGCATTCCAGATCACAACAACTCGCTGTGTAAAAACATTCTCCTCATCTCCCCTCTGGTTCTTTTGCCAATCGCCTTCAATCTGTGCCCTCTGGTTACCGACCCTCCTGCCACTGGAAACAGTTTCTCCTTATTTACTCGATCAAAACCCTTCATCATTTTGAACACCTCGATTAAATCTCCCCTTAACCTTCTCTGCTCTAAGGAGAACAATTCCAGCTTCTCAACATCACTAAAACAGATTACTTGGTCATGATCACATTGCTGTTTGTGGGATCTTGCTATGTGCAAATTGGCTGCCGCGTTTCCTACATTACAACAGTGACGACACTCCAAAAAGTACTTCATTGGCTGTAGCGCACTTTGGGATGTCCTGAGGTCGTGAAAGGCGCTATAGAAATGTGAGTCTTTCTTTTAATTCAAAAGCCACGTGTAAATCAAGTTCTGATGCTCTTGTTAAGTTGTGTGGCTTGCTGTATGGGAACGGACGATGTTTCCCCCTCCCCCTAATTTCTCTCAAGGGCACTGATTATTACTGGGGCATGACCCCACAGGTGCCAGCCGCAAGTGGCCAATCCAAGTGGAGTAAGTGCTGGCATGCTAACTGAACCATGGGGACATCACAGCAACTCACCCAATATCTGCAAGTTCCTTCTCGCTTCCTGATCTCTCCACGTAACTGTAATCCCGCATTCCCTGGTACCATTCTATCAAATCTCCTTCTCTGCTCGAAGGAGAACAACCACAGCTTCTCCAGTCTCTCCACGTAACGGTAATCCCGCATCCCTGGAACCATTCTCGTATCCAAACACTTTCTGGAATGAACGTTGAATGTGGGGAGGCCTCCCCATGACTGAACCCAGTGTCTGGGGCTCACTCATTGAGAATGTCCACCCCGTGACTGAACCCAGTGTCTGGGCTCACTCATTGAGAATGTCCTCCCCGTGACTGAACCCAGTGTCTGGGCTCACTCATTGAGAATGTCCACCCCGTGACTGAACCCAGTGTCTGGGCTCACTCATTGAGAATGTCCTCCCCATGACTGAACCCAGTGTCTGGGCTCACTCATTGAGAATGTCCTCCCCGTGACTGAACCCAGTGTCTGGGCTCACTCATTGAGAATGTCCTCCCCGTGACTGAACCCGGTGTCTGGGCTCACTCATTGAGAATGTCCTCCCCGTGACTGAACCCAGTGTCTGGGCTCACTCATTGAGAATGTCCTCCCCGTGACTGAACCCAGTGTCTGGGCTCACTCATTGAGAATGTCCACCCCGTGACTGAACCCACTGTCTGAGCTCACTCATTGAGAATGTCCTCCCCGTGACTGAACCCACTGTCTGGGGCTCACTCATTGAGAATGTCCACCCCGTGACTGAACCCAGTGTCTGAGCTCACTCATTGAGAATGTCCACCCTGTGACTGAACCCAGTGTCTGGGCTCACTCATTGAGAATGTCCACCCCGTGACTGAACCCACTGTCTGAGCTCACTCATTGAGAATGTCCTCCCCGTGACTGAACCCAGTGTCTGGGCTCACTCATTGAGAATGTCCACCCCGTGACTGAACCCACTGTCTGGGGCTCACTCATTGAGAATGTCCACCCTGTGACTGAACCCAGTGTCTGGGGCTCACTCATTGAGAATGTTCACCCCGTGACTGAACCCAGTGTCTGGGGCTCACTCATTGAGAATGTCCACCCTGTGACTGAACCCAGTGTCTGGGGCTCACTCATTGAGAATGTTCACCCCGTGACTGAACCCAGTGTCTGGGGCTCACTCATTGAGAATGTCCACCCCGTGACTGAACCCACTGTCTGGGGCTCACTCATTGAGAATGTCCACCCCATGACTGAACCCACTGTCTGGCGCTCACTCATTGAGAATGTCCACCCTGTGACTGAACCCAGTGTCTGAGCTCACTCATTGAGAATGTCCACCCAACCCCATTCCACACACGGCCTTTACGCCCAGCTGCGACAGGAGATAAAGATCCCAACATTCCGAGCAGGATTCAGACCCTGATCCCGGGGTGGAAGCTCTCTGTCGGAGCTAACAGCCCCTCACAGGGGATCAACGGGACAGAAAGCCCTCGGAGCAACAGGTCAGCGAGCCGATGGCCTATCTATTGAAGAGATCAATGGATCGGAGGGAGGGAGCCAGCACTCTCTGAAAGACCGTACCTCCATTCCTGAGCGGCGATTCCACCTCCAAAGCTCTGCCACTTCCTCGTGATTTTTCCTTTCCTCATGGAAATGGCTACCCTAAGGATGGCGCAGGGTAAAGTTTCGGTAGGAGTTCGCTCGCCTCTTGCAGTTCCTTCTCCTTGGCTTCACCGGCTCGACGGTTGCATCATCAAATTTGAGATTTGTTGGATTTGGGAAGCAAAGTCCTGGCGATCACCAGTCTCAGAGATTTCCTGTCTCGCCCTTCCTCTGGTGCTGTTTCCAAATCAACATCCTTTTGGATTCTAATTTCCTCTCTCAGGTTAACCCTCAAAGACTGACCGTCAACACATGAGAAACACACGGCGCATTGGAATTAAATCGAGATTACAGCACAGAAACAGGCCATTCGACCTGACTGCTCCGTGCCGGTGTTTCTGCTCCACACCAGTCTCCTCCCACCCCTCTTCATCTCACCCTATCACCATATCCTTCTATTCCTTTCTCCCTCGTGTGTTTATCCAGCTTCCCCTTAAATGCATCGATACTATTCGTCTCAACCACTCCCTGTGGGAGCGAGTTCCACATTCTCACCACTCTCTGGGTGAAGAAGTTTCTCCTGAATTCCCGATTGGATTTATCGGTGACTGTCTTATATTTATGGTCTCTAGTTCTGGTCTCCCCCACAAGTGGAAACATCTTAACATAGAAACATAGAAGATAGGAGCAGGAGTCGGCCATTCGGCCCCTCGAGCCTGCTCCGCCATTCAATGCGATCATGGCTGATCATCCAAATTCAGTACCCTGTCCCTGCCTTCTCCCCATATCCCGTGATCCCTTTAGCCTTAAGAAATATATCCAACTCCTTCTTGAATATATTTAATGAACTGGCCTCCACCGCCCTCTGTGGCAGAGAATTCCACAGGTTCACCACTCTCTGGGTGAAGAAATTCCTCCTCATTTCAGTCCTAAATGTCCTACCCCTTATCCTTAGACTATGACCCCTGGTTCTGGACTCCCCGACCATCGGGAACATCCTTCCAGCATCTAGTCTGTCCAGACCTGACAGAATTTTATAGGTTTCGATGAGATCCCCTCTCATTCTTCTAAACTCCAGTGAGTATAAGCCCAATCGACGCAATCCCTCCTCATACGTCATTCCTGCCATCCCAGGTATCAGCCTGGTGAATCTTCACTGCACTCCTTCCATGGCAAGAACGTCCTTCCTCAGATAAGGCGACCAAAACTGCACACAATATCCCTGTATCCACTTTATCAAACCCTTTCATAATCTTAAAGACCTCGATCAGGTCTCCCCTCAGCCTTCTCCTTTCTAGAGAAAAGAGCCCCCGCCTGTTCAATCTTTCCTGATAGTTCTAACCTCTCAGTTCTGGTATTATGGACTGGGATCAGCTACTTGTAGGAAAATCCGCATCAGAGCAATGGGAGGCTTTCAGAAGGGAGATTGGGATCATACAATGGTAACATGTTCCCGTAAAGGTCAAGGGTGGTTCCAAAAACCACAGGGAACCTTGGATGTCAGGGGATATACGAGAATGGATTAGGAAAACAAGGAGGGCTTTTGGCAGATACAAAAGGCTAAAGACGGAGGAAGCCCTAGAGGAGTACAAAAAGTGCAGGGGGATACTTAAAAAAGAAATTAGGAGATCAAGGAGGGGCCATGAAATAACACTGGCGAGCAAAATAAAGGAAAATCCTAAGATGTTTTATAAGTATATTAAGGGTAAGAGGATAACTAGGGAAAAAATAGGGCCCATTAGGGACAAAAGTGGCAATCTGTGTGTGGAGCCGGAAGATGTAGGAGGGGTTCTAAATGAATTTTTTGCATCTGTTTTCACTATGGAGAAGGACGATGTAGACATAGAAATAGGGCGGGGGGACTGTGATATGCTCAAACATATTCACATCGAGAGGGAGGAGGTATTGGCGGTTTTAGCTGGCCTAAAAATGGATAAATCCCCAGGCCCGGATGAAATGTATCCCAGGCTGCTGTGTGAGGCAAAGGAAGAGATTGCGGGGGCTCTAACACATATATTCAGGACCTCTCTGGCCACAGGGGATGTGCCAGAGGACTGGAGAACCGCTAATGTAGTACCATTATTCAAGAAGGGAAGTAGGGAAAAACCGGGGAACTACAGGCCAGTGAGCCTAACATCAGTGGTAGGAAAATTATTGGAAAAAATCCTGAGGGACAAAATTTGTCTCCACTTGGAGAGGCAAGGATTAATCAAGGATAGTCAACATGGCTTTGTCAAGGGAAGATCATGTCTGACTAATTTGATTGAATTTTTTGAGGGGGTGACTAGGTGTGTGGATGAGGGTAACGCAGTGGATGTGGTATATATGGATTTCAGTAAGGCCTTCGATAAAGTCCCGCACAGGAGACTGGTCAAGAAGGTAAGAGCCCATGGAATCCAGGGTGCCTTGGCACATTGGATACAAAACTGGCTTAGTGACAGAAGGCAGAGGGTGATGGTCGAAGGTTGTTTTTGTGACTGGAAGCCTGTGGTCAGTGGGGTACCACAGGGATCGGTGCTGGGTCCCTTGCTGTTTGTGGTCTACATTAATGACTTGGATATGAATGTAAAAGGTATGATCAGTAAGTTCGCGGATGATACAAAAATTGGTAGGGTGGTAAATAGCGAGGAGGGTAGCCTCAGTCTGCAGGACGATATAGATGGGTTGGTCAGATGGGCGGAACAGTGGCAAATGGAATTTAACCCGGAAAAGTGCGAGGTGATGCACTTTGGGGGGACTAACAAGGCAAGGGAATACACAATGAATGGTAAGACCCTAGGCAAGACGGAGGGTCAGAGGGATTTGGGTGTGCAAGTACACAGATCCCTGAAGGCGGTGGAACAGGTGGATAAGGTGGTAAAAAAGGCATATGGGATACTTGCCTTCATTAGCCGAGGCATTGAATATAAGAGCAAGGAGGTTATGATGGAGCTGTATAAAACACTGGTTAGGCCACAGCTGGAATACTGTGTGCAGTTCTGGTCGCCACACTACAGGAAGGATGTGATCGCGTTGGAGAGGGTGCAGAGGAGGTTCACCAGGATGTTACCGGGGCTGGAGCGCTTCAGCTATGAAGAGAGACTGGGCAGATTGGGTTTGTTTTCCTTGGAGCAGAGGAGGCTGAGGGGGAACATGATTGAGGTGTACAAAATTATGAGGGGCATAGATAGGATGGATGCTGAGGAGCTTTTTCCCTTGGTAGAGGGGTCAATAACTAGGGGGCATAGATTCAAGGTAAAGGGCGGGAGGTTTAGAGGGGATTTGAGAAAGAACTTTTTCACCCAGAGGGTGGTTGGAGTCTGGAACTCACTGCCTGAAAGGGTTGTGGAGGCAGGAACCCTCACAACATTTAAGAAGCATTTGGATGAGCACTTGAAATGCCATAGCATACAAGGCTACGGACCAAATGCTGGAATATGGGATTAGATCAGACAGGGCTTGATGGCCGGCGCGGACACGATGGGCCGAAGGGCCTCTATCCGTGCTGTATAACTCTATGACTCTATGACTCTATTATCTTTGTAAATCTTTTTTGCACCTTCTCCAGTGCCTCTACATCCTTTTTGTAATGTGGAGACCAGAACTATGAGCTATGAAGAGACTGGACAGGCTGGGGTTGTTTTCCTTGGAGCAGAGAAGGCTGAGGGGGGACCTGATTGAGGTGTACAAAATTATATGGGGCATAGATAGGGTGGATAGAAAGGAACTTTTCCCCTTAGTAGAGGGGTCAATAACCAGGGGGCATAGTTTCAAGGTAAGGGGCAGGAGGTTTAGAGGGGATTTGAGGAAAAACTTTTTCACCCAGAGGGTGGTTGGAATCTGGAACTCACTGCCTGAAAGGGTGGTAGAGGCAGGAACCCTCACAACATTCAAGAAGCATTTAGATGAGCACTTGAAATGCCATAGCATACAAGGCTACGGACCAAGTGCTGGAAAATGGGATTAGAATAGACAGGGC
Organism: Somniosus microcephalus; assembly: GCF_052327205.1. Lineage (NCBI taxonomy): Eukaryota > Metazoa > Chordata > Chondrichthyes > Squaliformes > Somniosidae > Somniosus > Somniosus microcephalus. The sequence goes on from NC_140999.1 coordinate 4,442,237, forward strand.
TTGATGGCCGGCGCGGACACGATGGGCCGAAGGGCCTCTTTCTGTGCTGTATAACTCTATCACTCTAACTGTGCACAGTGCTCCAAGTGTGGAAATACACCAAATGTGTGAGAAAATGACTTCAATTTTGCACTATCGCACAAAGTCAAATTTACTCCCAGTCAGTGCTGTGTCAGCCGTGGCTCAGTGGGCAGCACTCTCGTCTCAGAGTCAGAAGGTTGTAGGTTCATAGTCACTCCAGTGAATTGAGCACAAAAATCCAGGTGATCACTCCCAGTGCAGTACTGAGGGAGCGCTGCACTGTTGGAGGTGCCGTCTTTTGGACAAGACGTTAATCCGATCTGCTCTCTCAGGTGGGCGTAAAAGATCCCACGGCAACTATTCCGAAGAAGAGCAGGGGAGTTCTCCCCGGTGTCCTGGGGCCAATATTTATCCCTCAATCAACATCACTAAAACAGATTAGCTGGTCATTGTCACGTTGCTGTTTGTGGGAGCTTGCTGTGCGCAAACTGGCTGCCGCGTTTCCTACATTACAACAGTGACTCCACTTCAAAAGTACTTCATTGGCTGTAAAGTGCTTTGGGATGTCCTGGGGTTGTGAAATGCTTCTTTCCTTCCTTGTAAAAGGATATGGAGCTCGGGTGGGTGGCTGGCGTTAGGATACAGATCAGCCATGATAGCATTGAATGGAGGAACAGGCTCGAGGGGCTGAATGGCCTCCTCCTGTTCCTCTATAAAACCAAGTGTAGCCTTCAGGTGAACCAAGGGATAATTGGACCGGGGCACACAAATGTAATTCAGTCCCCATTTTAAAGTCCTATATCCTGTCCTTATTTTTATATTTCAATTATGAATTCCTGTGTCCACATTTATAATAGAAACTACCCTGTGTAAACTTGACACACTATACAACAACAATAACAGCAACTTGCATTTATATAGTGCCTTTAGCGTAGTAAAATATCCTAAGGTGCTTCACAGGAACATTATTGAACACAGTCTGACACCGAGCCACATAAGGAGATCTTAGGGCAGGGTCAAAGAGGCAAGTTTTAAGAAGCGTCTTAAAGGAGGAGAGCGAGGCGGAGAGGTTCAGGGTCCAGGCAGCTGAAGGTACGGCAGCCAATGGTGGAGCGATTAAAACCGGGGTTGCGCAAGAGGCCAGAATTGGAGGAGCGGAGATCTCGGAGGATTGTGGGGCTGGAGAAGGTTACAGAGATCGGGAGGGGCGAGGGCCATGGAGGGATTTGAAAACAAGGAGGAGAATTTTAAAATCGAGGCGTTGCCGGACTGGGAGCCAATGTAGGTCAGCGAGCACAGGGGGTGATGGGTGAACGGGACTCGGTGCGAGTTAGGACACAGGCAGCAGAGTTTTGGATGAGGTGCAGTTTATGGATGCTGGAAGATGGGAGGCCGGCCCGGAGAGCGTTGGAATAGTCGCGTCTGGATGTAACGAAAGCATGAATGAGCATAATCACAACTTCTGCCAACGTTGGCACTGCAGCAGCTCCACTGGCTGGAGGGTGCAATTACAGCGTGACATGTTTACATAGGTAGGGTCCATTATAATGAAGAATGTAGAAAATTGATAGAATCGTATAGCACAGAAGGAGGCCATTTGGCCCATCGTGCTTGTGCCGGCTCTTTGAAAGAACGATCCAATTAGTCCCACTCATAGAAACATAGAAGATAGGAGCAGGAGTAGGCCATTTGGCCCCTCGAGCCTGCTCCGCCATTCAATGAGATCATGGCTGATCATCCAAATTCAGTACCCGGTCCCTGCTTTCTCCCCATATCCCTTGATCCCTTTAGCCTTAAGAAATATATCTAACTCCTTCTTGAATATATTTAAGATGAATTGGCCTCAACTGCCTTCTGTGGTAGAGAATTCCACAGGTTCACCACTCTCTGGGTGAAGAAATTCCTCCTCATCTCAGTCCTAAATGGCTTACCCCTTATCCTTAGCCTGTGACCCCTGGTTCTGGACTCTCTGACCATCGGGAACATCCTTCCTGCATCTAGTCTGTCCAGGCCTGTTAGAATTTTAACTCCTTGCTCTTTCCCCATAAGCCCTGCAAATTTTTACCTTTTCAAGTATATCTCCAAACAAAAGTTGTCAGGAAGTGCATGCAGACATAACTTGGTGCAGTAAAATGCTGTGTAATTGAGTTGCAGACGTAACATGTTCAATATAAACAGAATAGTTATAATTGAGAAAAGTAACTTGCCCTACCTGGCCCCTATTGAAAAGAGCAGAGTTTGAGAAACAATAAATCACCCTTCCTCTTAAATTAGAATGTAAATAACGCAGGAATTTCTTATTTTTCTAGATTTAGTGATATTTTATGCTGGAATCAATAAGGTGCATTATAAGGAAACTGATATATAAATAGAGATATATAATAACACAAGAGTCTTCAACATGGGCAACAGGCTGGCTGCTGCGGCACCTTCTGGGAGTTGTAGTTCGCTCCCCTATTGGCTGTAATGGGCGGCAGGGGCGGGGGAACTACAACCCCCATAACACACCGCGGCCTGGGCTTGGCGGCGCCGCGCTGCACCCTGGGAGTGTAGTCCTTCCTTTGTTGCCGCCGCCGGAAGCGGATCCGGAAAGAACTACAACTCCCAGAGCCGTCGCCCGCTTCCGGTTTGTCGCCAAGATGTCGGCGGCCGCTGAGGAAGGGCGAGAGGCGCCGGCCGGCTCGGAACCCGAGCCCGAGGCTGCGGGCCCGGCGCTGCAGCGACCCAGCACCCGCTCCAACCCCGAGGGGGCGGAGGACCGGCAGGACCCGCCCGGCCAAGGCTCGCAGGCGGGCGGCCGGGAGGGAGACGGCGAGGCCGGGACTGAGAGCCCGGGAGTGGGGAGCAGGAGCCGCGGCAGCAGGAGGAGGCAGCAGGAGCCGGAGGCCCAGGGTCACCCCCAGGCCCAAACCCAACCCCAGGGTCAGGCCCAGGGTCACCCCCAACCCCAGGGTCAGGGTCACCCCCAGGCCCAGGGTCACCCACAACCCCAGGGTCACACCCAGGCTCAGGCCAGGGCCTCATTCCAATCCCAACCTCAACCCCAAAGTCAATCCCAACCCCCAAATCAATCCCAATCCCTGCCCCAGTCCCAATCTCAGTCCCAATTCCTCTCCAAGCCCCACTCCCTGCCCCAGTCCCAAAGCCAGCCCCAGTTCCAGAACCAGTCCGCACCCCAAGGCCAGCCTTCGCTCCTGCCCCAGTCCCAAAGCCAGCCCCAGTTTCAGTCCCAGCTCCAGCTGCCGACTCAATTCCAGAGTCAACCCCAGCCCGAGACCCAGATCAGGACCCCCAAGGTTAACTGCCCGGAGAAGGTGGTGAGTTTTGTCGAGGTTGTGTTTAACGCTGTGTTTGATTCACCCATTTAAAAATAAGAAGGAATATAAGAACATAAGAAATAGGAGCAGGAGTAGGCCAATCGGCCCCTCGAGCCTGCTCCGCCATTCAATAAGATCATGGCTGATCTGATCCTAACCGCCAATCCACTATCACAGAACCATCTCCTGAATCTAACAGAATTAAACACACGAAATAGGAGCAGGATCAGGCTACCTGGGCCCGCTCCGCTACCCACAGGGCCATGACCGATCCGAACCTAGACTCCTGTCCAAATTCCTGCCCGCTCCCTGTAACCCTTAATTCCCTTTACTTCTAGGAAACTGTCTATTTCTGTTTTAAATTTATGTAATGATGTAGCTTCTACAGCTTTTTGGGGCAGCATATTCCATGGACCTACCACCTTCTGAGTGAAGTAGTTCCTCCTCATCTCAGTTTTGAAAGAGCAGCCCCTTATTCTAAGACTATGCCCCCTAGTTCTAGTTTCACCCATCATCGGGAACATCCTCCCCGCATCCACCCGATCCAACCCCTTCACAATCTTATATGTTTCAATAAGATCACCTCTCATTCTTCTGAACTCCAATGAGTAGAGTCCCAATCTACTTAACCTCTCCTCATATGTCCATCCCCTCATCCCCGGGATTAACCGAGTGAACCACCTTTGTACTGACTCGAGAGCAAGTATGTCTTTTCTTAAGTATGGACACCAAAACTGTATGCAGTATTCCAGGTGCAGTCTCACCAATACCTTGTACAACTAAAGCAATACCTCCCTATTTTTATATTCTATCCCCCTAGCAATGAAAGCCAACATTCCATTGACCTTCTTAATCACTTGCTGCACCTGCATACTAACCTTTTGAGTTTCGTGCACCAGGACTCCTAGATCCCTTTGTACTACAGTACTTTCCAGTTTCTTGCCATTAAGATAATAACTTGCTCTACGATTTTTCCTGCCAAAGTGCATAACCTCACACTTTCCAGTATTGTATTCCATCTGCCAAATCTCTGCCCACTTACTTAGCCTGTCTATGTCACCTTGCAGGTTTTTTATGTCCTCCTCACTCACTACTTTCCCTCCCATCTTAGTATCATCTGCAAACTTTGATATGTTACACTCGGTCCCCTCCTCCAAATCGTTAATATAGATTGTAAAGAGTTGGGGACCCAGCACCGACCCCTGCGGAACACTACTAGTTACTGATTGCCATTCTGAGAATGAACCATTTATCCCAACACTCTGCCTTCTGTTAGATAGCCAATCCTCTATCCATGCCAGAATATTACCCCCAATCCCGTGATTTTTTATCTTAAGCAATAATCTTTTGTGTGGCACCTTGTCAAATGCCTTTTGGAAGTCTAAATACACTACGTCCACTGGTTCCCCTTTATCCACCCTATGTTACTTCCTCAAAGAACTCCAGCAAATTTGTCAAACATGACTTCCCCTTCATAAAACCATGCTGACTTTGTCCTATTAAATGATGATTATCCAAATGTCCTGTTACTGTCTCCTTAATAATGGACTCCAAAATTTTACCCACCACAGATGTTAGGCTAACCGGTCTATAGTTTCCAGCCTTCTGTCTACTGCCCTTTTTAAATAAGGGTGTTACATTAGCAGTTTTCCAGTCTGCCGGGACCTTTGCTGAGTCCAGGGAGTTTTGGAAAATTATTACCAATGCATCCACAATCCCTACTGCCACTTCCCTAAAGACCCGAGGCTGGTCAGGAAAGGGATTGTGGATTATAAAGATAAGAAACAGTTAGCAATGGTCCAATGTTTTGTGAAACATGATAGTTGCGGATCTGCTGAGACCAGTTAAAGGTTGTATAGAAACATAGAAGATAGGAGCAGGAGTAGGGCATTCGGCCCCTCGAGCCTGCTCCACCATTCAATGAGATCATGGCTGATTATCCAAACTCAGTACCCTGGATGTATGAAGGAAGTCAAACTGTCAAGGATGTGTAAAGTAGGGTTTACAGTTGGAGAGATTTTGTTGCTTGATTTATGTGGGAAGCGGGGAGAAAGGTCTTGGGATTTTTGAATTATTTAGGTAGATAGGATGGAATTTAGGCATTCTGCAGAAGGGAATGGGCTTGTTGAGTTGAATGGACTTTTCTCGATGTATTCGTATGTCCTAGGTGTGTATGGTAAGGTTAGCAAGTGAAGGCAACCATTGCCTACTTTATAGGAGAGGTAAGGGAAATACATTGGAGGGGAGAAAGCTGAGAGTAACTCTGGCAATTACAGCAGAGTCACAACTGTACAGCTATCTCACATCCCAGTCCACCTCTTGAGCCAGACCCCCTCCCAGAATCATCTACAAGCGATACCTGAACCGTAACTAACACCTTGCAACATAATCCCAGACTTTCGTCTTTCCAAATAGGTGTTGTGTCTGGAAAGAGCAAGTAGCGCTGTATAACACTCCCAACAACAACTTTATATAGTTCGAAATGTCAAATAACGGCCCAAGGTGCTTTTTTTTGGGGGGGGGGGCGGGGGGTGGAGAAGAGAGCAAAAGATATAGGTGGAGGAAATGGTTGGAGAGGTGACCAAAAGCTTGGTCGAAAAGTTGGAGAGATAATTAGGGAGGGAGGGAGTCCTGCCGAGGCAACTGGGGGCTCTGCCCACCACTGATGGGGTGAGGGAAATGGGGGGGGGATGTACAGAAAGCCGAGGTGAAAGGGTGCGAGGTGGGTAGGAGGCTGCAGAACGGGCAGAGGGGGTAGGGCAAGCAGAGGCCATGGAAAGATTTGAAGATGAGGATTTTAAATTCAATGCATGTTGAAGCCAGTGTAGGTCAGTGAGGTGGGGGTGAGTGGAATCTAATGTGGGAAAGGGAGCTCTAATGACTTGAGTTGTGAAGAAGTTGGAGTTTATGTAGTAAGGAGGATAAAGTTCTGGTCTGTCACTGATAGCAGTTTGAGGGGATGTCTTAAGAGTGTCATGTAGTATTAAAGTGTGATTTTCCAATCGTGTACAGAAACTTAACTGGACCAGCCACATAAATACTGTGGCAACAAGAGCAGGCCAGAGGCTGGGAATTCTGCGGCGAGTGTCTCACCTCCTGACTCCCCAAAGCCTTTCCACCACCTACAAGGCACAAGTCAGGAGTGTGATGGAATACTCTCCACTTGCCTGGATGAGTGCAGCTCCAACAACACTCAAGAAGCTCGACACCATCCAGGACAAAGCAGCCCGCTTGATTGGCAGCCCATCCACCACCTTAAACATTCACTCCCTCCACCACCGGCGCACCGTGGCTGCAGTGTGTACCATCTACAGGATGTACTGCAGCAACTCGCAAACCCGCCACCTCTTCCACCTAAAAGGACGCGGGCAGCAGGCGCATGGGAACACCACCACGTTCCCCTCCAAGTCACACACCATCCTGACTTGGAAATATATCGGCCGTTCCTTCATCGTCGCTGGGTCAAAATCCTGGAACTCCCTCCCTAACAGCACTGTGGGAGCACCTTCACCACACGGACTGCAGCGGTTCAAGGCGGCTCACCACCACCTTCTCGAGGGCAACTGGGGATGGGCATTAAATGCCGGCTTTGCCAGCGACGCCCACATCCCACATACGAATAAAAAACAATCTCCGCTAATCCCAGTTACATCATTGAAGGAGGGCTGGGGCAGTTACTGGCGATGTGATGCAGCACTGGGTGGGCAGTTTGGTTTATTCAGGTGGGTCTGCGTGTGCCAGTTATGTGCCTATCGTGCAGGAAGGCACTGTCGAGAGAGACAGACCTCAGGTTCTCTTCCATTCTCTTTGCAGATCATCTGCTTGGACCTTTCGGAGGAGATGTCACTGCCGACACTGGATTCCATGAACGGGTTAGGATGTTTCATCGATGCTAATATTCGGCCACTCACCAACTTCTGAAAGGCTGAACGGACTCTCCAGAAAAGAGAAGGCTGAGGGGGGACCTGATCGAAGCCTTTAAAATGATTTAGGGGTTCGATAGGGTAGACGTAGAGATGATGTTTCCACTTGTGGGGAGAACAGAACTAGAGATCATAAAGATAAGAGAGTCACTAATAAATCCATTCAGGAGAAACCTCTTTCCCCCAGAGAGTGGTGAGAATGTGGAACTCGCTACCACAGGGAGTGGTGGAGGCGAATAGCAGAGATGGATTTAAGGGGAAGCTGGATAAACACATGAGGGAGAAAGGAACAGAAGGATATGTTAATGGGGTGAGATGACGAGGGGTGGGAGGAGGCTCGTGTGGAGCAGAAACACCGGCACGGACCAGTTGGGCTGAATGGCCTGTCTGTGCTGTACTTTCTCTAATTAGTGCCGTCTAGATGTGATTTAGGTGTTAATATTTAATATTTGATCAGTCTGGGCCATGTGATTTGGGAGTCAACCATTTAGACAAGCTTGTTCACAAGTCTGTGTGGCCCTGGGACTGGGGGTATTGGGTGGACTGTGTGGCCCTGGGACTGGGGGTATTGGATGGACTGTGTGGCCCTGGGACTGGGGGTATTGGATGGACTGTGTGGCCCTGGGACTGGGGGTATTGGATGGACTGTGTGGCCCTGGGACTGGGGGTATTGGATGGACTGTGTGGCCCTGGGACTGGGGGTATTGGATGGACTGTGTGGCCCTGGGACTGGGGGTATTGGATGGACTGTGTGGCCCTGGGACTGGGGGTATTGGATGGACTGTGTGGCCCTGGGACTGGGGGTTATTGGGTGGACTGTGTGGCCCTGGGACTGGGGGTATTGGGTGGACTGTGTGGCCCTGGGACTGGGGGTATTGGATGGACTGTGTGGCCCTGGGACTGGGGGTATTGGATGGACTGTGTGGCCCTGGGACTGGGGGTATTGGGTAGACTGTGTGGCCCTGGGACTGGGGGTTATTGGATGGACTGTGTGGCCCTGGGACTGAGGGTATTGGGTGGACTGTGTGGCCCTGGGACTGGGGGTATTGGGTAGACTGTGTGGCCCTGGGACTGGGGGTTATTGGGTGGACTGTGTGGCTCTGGGACTGGGGTTATTGGGTAGACTGTGTGGCCCTGGGACTGGGGGTTATTGGATGGACTGTGTGGCCCTGGGACTGGGGTTATTGGATGGACTGTGTGGCCCTGGGACTGGGGTTATTGGATGGACTGTGTGGCCCTGGGACTGGGGGTTATTGGATGGACTGTGTGGCCCTGGGACTGGGGGTTATTGGATGGACTGTGTGGCCCTGGGACTGGGGGTTATTGGATGGACTGTGTGGCCCTGGGACTGGGGTTATTGGATGGACTGTGTGGCCCTGGGACTGGGGGTTATTGGATGGACTGTGTGGCCCTGGGACTGGGGGTTATTGGATGGACTGTGTGGCCCTGGGACTGGGGGTATTGGAGTTTTAATCGAGCGGTTCAGAATCATGAAGGCGATAAGCAGAGTAAATAACAAGAAACTGTTTCCAGTGGCAGGAGGGCCGGTAACCAGAGGTCAAAGATTTAAGATATTTGGTAAAAAGAACCAGAGGGGAGATGAGGAGAATGTTTTTACGCAGCGAGTTGTGATCTGGAATGCGCTGCCTGAAAGGGCGGTGGAGGCAGATTCAATAGTAACTTTCAAAAGGGATTCGGAGAAATATTTGAAAAGAAAACATTTGCATGGCTCTGGGGAAAGAGCGGGGGGGAGTGGGACGAATTGGAGAGCTCGTTCAAAGAGCTGGCACAGGCAGGATGGGCCGAATGGCGGCCTCCTGTGCTGTCCAATCCTATGGCACTGGCTGGTTGTTGGGTTCACCAGTGGCTTTGGTAGAGTGAGGTTATTGGACTGGGGGTGTTGCTGGGCTGACTTTGATCAGGCTCTGGAGTTGTTGGGATTCATTTTAGTTTTTGTGTTTTTTTCTTATATTCAGTTCAAAAACCAATGCGTTAAACATCGCCCAGAAAATGATAGAAATGTTTGTCCGGACAAAGCACAAGATCGACAAGCGGCACGAGTTTGCTCTCGTGGTGGTGAATGACGAGGTCACTTGGGTAAGAACGATGTACCGGGGTGGGGAACGGAGGGGCTGCACACAATCAGCTCATAGAAAACACCGAGCCCGTGAGCTCAACGTTGGGCCGAACTCCACCCATTCACAGCTCGATCAACAACCAATCAATTTGTTGCTTGTTTATGTTTCTCTCTCTCCCTCCCGTCTCTCTCTCTCTCTCTCTCTCCCGTCTCTCTCTCTCTCCCGTCTCTCTCTCTCTCTCTCTCTCTCCAATTCAATTCAATTCAAATGCTTTATTGGCATGAAAGTTTACATGGAACCATATTGCCAAAGCTTACATAACAAAAAGTACAGTTTTCCAACATTCTGTAGGTGTCAAACAATTTTGACCTTCGTTGGGTACAGACAATATTAATTTAAACAGTCGTTGACCCTCGTTGGGTACATTCAGTATTAATTTTTAAACAGTCGGGTACATTCGGTATTGATTTAAACATTCTTAATGTTTATATATGCTATGGGTGTGCTCGTTAGTCCCTCACTGTTCCTCAGGTTGTGACATGTTGTTACATATTGGGCACCAAGGTATGGTCTGTCTCCTTCTCCCAGGGCTAATCTTAATTTTGACAGGTCATCCAATTCTTTGAAATCTGGGGTTGTTTGGCTGAGCTTGTCAAAATATATGTTTCTTGTTTTGTTGAATTTTTCGCATTTTAGGAGGAAGTGCATCTCTGTCTCAACCTCGCCGGCCAGACATTGATCACATATTCTATTCTCTCTAGGCTGCCAGGATTTCTTGTATCTTCCTTTTTCAATTGCCAGTTGGTGGTCGCTTAGTCTGTACCTGGTGAGGGTCTGTCTCTGTTTTGTGTCTCTGATGGTCGAGAGATAGTCTGCCAGTTTATATTCTCTTTTTAGGGCCCGGTAACATTCTAATCTGCTTTGGCTTTTGGTTATTTTGTTCCAATGTTCCAAGTAGGTTTCTTTGCATTGTTTAATGATTTGGTTCACTCGGATTGGTGTTTGGAGGGCAGTGTTGGTCTGGGAATGGTCAGGGTCCGACTGAGTAGGAGTACTTAGTTTCAGTAGCAGCTGACTCAGGGGACTCATTTCTGGGTTTAGCTCTTGGGTCTGGAGGGCTTTAAAATGAAGGGTGTCTGGGGAACTAGATTTGAGGTGATTTAGAAAGTTTAGTGCTCGTTTTTGGATGTTTATTATCAGTGGGTATCTGCCTAGTTCGGCTCTACATGCATTTGTTGGTGTTTTCCTTTGGGTGCGAAGAATGCTTCGGCAAAATTCTGCATGTAGGGCTTCTATTGTGTGTTTTTCCCATTTAGTGTAGCTATGGTGATTGAGTGGGCCCCATACTTCACTACCGTACAGCGCAATGGGCAGGATTATGCTGTCAAATATTTTGAGCCAGATTTTGATTCGAATTTGGATGTTGTAGAATTTTCTTTTTATTGCATATAGGGCTCTTCGGGCTTTTTCTTTTAGTGCATTCACTGCTATGCTGAAGCTCCCTGATGCTGTAATGGTTAGACCAAGGTAAGTGTAGCTCATAGTGTGTCCTATGATGGTATCACTGAGAGTAAACTGGTATTTGTTTTCCTGACATCTGGGCCTTTTTTGAAAAATCATGATGTTGGTTTTCTTTAGATTTACTGTCAGGGCCCAATTTTGGCAGTATTTGTCGAGTAGGTCTAATTGTTGCTGTAATCCTTGTTCTGTGGGAGACAGCAGAACCAGGTCGTCCGCATAGAACAGGGATTTCACTTCTCCATCTAGGAGACAGAGACACGGTGACTCGCTTTGCTCCAGCATCTCTGCTAACTCATTTATGTATATGTTGAACAGGGTCGGGCTCAAATTGCAGCCCTGCCGGACGCCTCTTCTCTGGGTGAAGAAACCGGTGCGTTTGTCTCCAATTTTGACACCGCATTTATTTTTCAGATACATCGATTTAATAAGGTCATAGACTTTGCCCCCTATTCCACACTGAAGAAGTTTGTAATAGAGCCCTTCTCTCTCTCTCCCGTCTCTCTCTCTCTCCCGTCTCTCTCTCTCTCTCTCTCCCGTCTCTCTCTCTCTCTCTCTCCCGTCTCTCTCTCTCTCCCGTCTCTCTCTCTCTCCCGTCTCTCTCTCTCTCCCGTCTCTCTCTCTCTCCCGTCTCTCTCTCTCTCCCGTCTCTCTCTCTCTCCCGTCTCTCTCTCTCTCCCGTCTCTCTCTCTCTCCCGTCTCTCTCTCTCTCCCGTCTCTCTCTCTCTCCCGTCTCTCTCTCTCTCCCGTCTCTCTCTCTCTCCCGTCTCTCTCTCTCTCCCGTCTCTCTCTCTCTCCCGTCTCTCTCTCTCTCCCGTCTCTCTCTCTCTCCCGTCTCTCTCTCTCTCCCGTCTCTCTCTCTCTCCCGTCTCTCTCTCTCTCCCGTCTCTCTCTCTCTCCCGTCTCTCTCTCTCTCCCGTCTCTCTCTCTCTCCCGTCTCTCTCTCTCTCCCGTCTCTCTCTCTCTCCCGTCTCTCTCTCTCTCCCGTCTCTCTCTCTCTCCCGTCTCTCTCTCTCTCCCGTCTCTCTCTCTCTCCCGTCTCTCTCTCTCTCCCGTCTCTCTCTCTCTCCCGTCTCTCTCTCTCTCCCGTCTCTCTCTCTCTCCCGTCTCTCTCTCTCTCCCGTCTCTCTCTCTCTCCCGTCTCTCTCTCTCTCCCGTCTCTCTCTCTCTCCCGTCTCTCTCTCCCGTCTCTCTCTCCCGTCTCTCTCTCCCGTCTCTCTCTCCCGTCTCTCTCTCCCGTCTCTCTCTCTCTCCCGTCTCTCTCTCTCTCTCCCGTCTCTCTCTCTCTCTCCCGTCTCTCTCTCTCTCTCCCGTCTCTCTCTCTCTCCCGTCTCTCTCTCCCGTCTCTCTCTCTCTCCCGTCCAATTCCAATTCCAATTCCAATTAAAATGCTTTATTGGCATGAAAGTTTACAGAGAACCATATTGCCAAAGCTTACATAGCAAAAAGGTACAGTTTTCCAACATTCTGTAGGTGTCAATCGATTTGACATTTGTTGGGTACATACAATATTACTTTTAAACAATATTAATTTTAAACAGTCTTTGTACTTCATTTGGTACGTTCAATATTAATTTTAAACAGTCTTAATTTTAAACAGTCCTCAGGTTGTGACATGTTGTTACATATTTGGCCCCAAGGTATGGTCTGTCTCCTTCTCCTAGGACTAATCTCAATTTTGACAGATCATCCAATTCCTTGAAATCTGGGGTTGTTTGGCTTAGCTTGTTGAATAATATGTTTCTTGATGTGTTGAATTTTTCGCATTTTAGGAGGAAATGCATTTCTGTTTCAACCTCGCCAGCCAGACATTGATCGCATATTCTATTCTCTCTAGGCTGCCAGGATTTCTTGTATCTGCCTTTTTCAATTTCCAGTTGGTGGTCGCTTAGTCTGTACCTGGTGAGGGTCTGTCTCTGTTTTGTGTCTCTGATGGTCGTGAGGTAGTCTGCCAGTTTATATTCTCTTTTTAGGGCCCGGTAACATTCTAATCTGCTTTGGCTTTTGGTTATTTTGTTCCAATGTTCCAGGTAGGTTTCTTTGCATTTTTTAATGATTTGGTTCACTCGGATTGGTGTTTGGGCGGCTGTGTTGGTCTGGGGCTGGTCAGGGTCCGGCTGAGTACTTAGTTTCCGTAGCAGCTGACTCAGGGGACTCTTTTCTGGGTTTAGCTCTTGGGTCTGAAAGGCTTTGAAATGAAGGGTGTCTGGGGAGCTAGATTTGAGGTGATTTAGGAAGTTTAGTGCTCGTTTTTGGATGTTTATTATCAGTGGGTATCTGCCTAGTTCGGCTCTGCATGCATTTGTTGGCGTTTTCCTTTGGGTGCGAAGGATGCTTCGGCAGAATTCTGCATGTAGGGCTTCTATTGTATGTTTTTCCCATTTAGTGTAGCTCTCTCTCTCCCGTCTCTCTCTCTCTCCCGTCTCTCTCTCTCTCCCGTCTCTCTCTCTCTCCCGTCTCTCTCTCTCTCCCTGTCTCTCTCTCTCTCCCGTCTCTCTCTCTCTCCCGTCTCTCTCTCTCTCCCGTCTCTCTCTCTCTCCCGTCTCTCTCTCTCTCCGTCTCTCTCTCTCTCCCGTCTCTCTCTCTCTCCCGTCTCTCTCTCTCTCCCGTCTCTCTCTCTCTCCCGTCTCTCTCTCTCTCCCGTCTCTCTCTCTCTCCCGTCTCTCTCTCTCTCCCGTCTCTCTCTCTCTCCCGTCTCTCTCTCTCTCCCGTCTCTCTCTCTCTCCCGTCTCTCTCTCTCTCCCGTCTCTCTCTCTCTCCCGTCTCTCTCTCTCTCCCGTCTCTCTCTCTCTCCCGTCTCTCTCTCTCTCCCGTCTCTCTCTCTCTCCCGTCTCTCTCTCTCTCCCGTCTCTCTCTCTCTCCCGTCTCTCGCTCCCGTCTCTCTCTCTCTCCCGTCTCTCTCTCTCCCGTCTCTCTCTCTCTCTCTCGTCTCTCTCTCTCTCTCTCTCCCGTCTCTCTCTCTCTCTCTCTCCCGTCTCTCTCTCTCTCCCGTCTCTCTCTCTCTCTCCCGTCTCTCTCTCTCTCTCTCCCGTCTCTCTCTCTCCCGTCTCTCTCTCTCCCGTCTCTCTCTCTCCCGTCTCTCTCTCTCCCGTCTCTCTCTCTCCCGTCTCTCTCTCTCCCGTCTCTCTCTCTCCCGTCTCTCTCTCTCCGTCTCTCTCTCTCCCGTCTCTCTCTCTCCCGTCTCTCTCTCTCCCGTCTCTCTCTCTCCCGTCTCTCTCTCTCCCGTCTCTCTCTCTCCCGTCTCTCTCTCTCCCGTCTCTCTCTCTCCCGTCTCTCTCTCTCCCGTCTCTCTCTCTCCCGTCTCTCTCTCTCCCGTCTCTCTCTCTCCCGTCTCTCTCTCTCCCGTCTCTCTCTCTCCCGTCTCTCTCTCTCCCGTCTCTCTCTCTCCCGTCTCTCTCTCTCCCGTCTCTCTCTCTCCCGTCTCTCTCTCTCCCGTCTCTCTCTCTCCCGTCTCTCTCTCTCCCGTCTCTCTCTCTCTCCCGTCTCTCTCTCTCTCCCGTCTCTCTCTCTCTCCCGTCTCTCTCTCTCTCCCGTCTCTCTCTCTCTCCCGTCTCTCCCTCTCTCCCGTCTCTCTCTCTCTCCCGTCTCTCTCTCTCTCCCGTCTCTCTCTCTCTCCCGTCTCTCTCTCTCTCTCCCGTCTCTCTCTCTCTCTCCCGTCTCTCTCTCTCTCTCCCGTCTCTCTCTCTCTCTCCCGTCTCTCTCTCTCTCTCCCGTCTCTCTCTCTCTCTCCCGTCTCTCTCTCTCTCTCCCGTCCTCTCTCTCTCTCCTCTCTCTCTCCCGTCTCTCTCTCTCTCCCGTCTCTCTCTCTCTCCCGTCTCTCTCTCTCTCCCGTCTCTCTCTCTCTCCCGTCTCTCTCTCTCTCCCGTCTCTCTCTCTCTCCCGTCTCTCTCTCTCTCCCGTCTCTCTCTCTCTCCCGTCTCTCTCTCTCTCCCGTCTCTCTCTCTCTCCCGTCTCTCTCTCTCTCCCGTCTCTCTCTCTCTCCCGTCTCTCTCTCTCTCCCGTCTCTCTCTCTCTCCCGTCTCTCTCTCTCTCCCGTCTCTCTCTCTCTCCCGCCTCTCTCTCTCTCCCGCCTCTCTCTCTCTCCGCCTCTCTCTCTCTCCCGCCTCTCTCTCTCTCCCGCCTCTCTCTCTCTCCCGCCTCTCTCTCTCTCCCGCCTCTCTCTCTCTCCGCCTCTCTCTCTCTCCCGCCTCTCTCTCTCTCCCGCCTCTCTCTCTCTCCCGCCTCTCTCTCTCTCCCGCCTCTCTCTCTCTCCCGCCTCTCTCTCTCTCCCGCCTCTCTCTCTCTCCCGCCTCTCTCTCTCTCCCGCCTCTCTCTCTCTCCCGCCTCTCTCTCTCTCCCGCCTCTCTCTCTCTCCCGCCTCTCTCTCTCTCCCGCCTCTCTCTCTCTCCCGCCTCTCTCTCTCTCCCGCCTCTCTCTCTCTCCCGCCTCTCTCTCTCTCCCGCCTCTCTCTCTCTCCCGCCTCTCTCTCTCTCCCGCCTCTCTCTCTCTCCCGCCTCTCTCTCTCTCCCGCCTCTCTCTCTCTCCCGCCTCTCTCTCTCTCTCCCGCCTCTCTCTCTCTCTCCCGCCTCTCTCTCTCTCTCCGCCTCTCTCTCTCTCCCGCCTCTCTCTCTCTCTCCCGCCTCTCTCTCTCTCCCGCCTCTCTCTCTCTCCCGCCTCTCTCTCTCTCCGCCTCTCTCTCTCTCCCGCCTCTCTCTCTCTCCCGCCTCTCTCTCTCTCCCGCCTCTCTCTCTCTCCCGCCTCTCTCTCTCTCCCGCCTCTCTCTCTCTCCCGCCTCTCTCTCTCTCCCGCCTCTCTCTCTCTCCCGCCTCTCTCTCTCTCCCGCCTCTCTCTCTCTCCCGCCTCTCTCTCTCTCCCGCCTCTCTCTCTCTCCCGCCTCTCTCTCTCTCCCGCCTCTCTCTCTCTCCCGCCTCTCTCTCTCTCCCGCCTCTCTCTCTCTCCTCTCCCGCCTCTCTCTCTCTCCCGCCTCTCTCTCTCTCCCGCCTCTCTCTCCCGCCTCTCTCTCTCTCTCTCCCCTCTCTCTCTCTCCCCGCCTCTCTCTCTCTCTCCCGCCTCTCTCTCTCTCTCCCGCCTCTCTCTCTCTCTCCCGCCTCTCTCTCTCTCTCCCGCCTCTCTCTCTCTCTCCCGCCTCTCTCTCTCTCTCCCGCCTCTCTCTCTCTCTCCCGCCTCTCTCTCTCTCTCCCGCCTCTCTCTCTCTCTCCCGCCTCTCTCTCTCTCTCCCGCCTCTCTCTCTCTCTCCCGCCTCTCTCTCTCTCTCCCGCCTCTCTCTCTCTCTCCCGCCTCTCTCTCTCTCTCCCGCCTCTCTCTCTCCCGCCTCTCTCTCTCTCTCCCGCCTCTCTCTCTCTCTCCCGCCTCTCTCTCTCTCTCCCGCCTCTCTCTCTCTCCCGCCTCTCTCTCTCTCCCGCCTCTCTCTCTCTCCCGCCTCTCTCTCTCACCCGCCTCTCTCTCTCTCCCGCCTCTCTCTCTCTCCCGCCTCTCTCTCTCTCCCGCCTCTCTCTCTCTCTCCCGCCTCTCTCTCTCTCTCCCGCCTCTCTCTCTCTCTCCCGCCTCTCTCTCTCTCTCCCGCCTCTCTCTCTCTCTCCCGCCTCTCTCTCTCTCTCCCGCCTCTCTCTCTCTCTCCCGCCTCTCTCTCTCTCTCCCGCCTCTCTCTCTCCCGCCTCTCTCTCTCTCTCCCCTCTCTCTCTCTCTCTCCCGCCTCTCTCTCTCTCTCCCGCCTCTCTCTCTCTCTCCCGCCTCTCTCTCTCTCCCGCCTCTCTCTCTCTCTCCCGCCTCTCTCTCTCTCTCCCGCCTCTCTCTCTCTCTCCCGCCTCTCTCTCTCTCTCCCGCCTCTCTCTCTCTCTCCCGCCTCTCTCTCTCTCTCCCGCCTCTCTCTCTCTCTCCCGCCTCTCTCTCTCTCTCCCGCCTCTCTCTCTCTCTCCCGTCTCTCTCTCTCTCTCTCTCCCTCCCGTCTCTCTCTCTCTCTCGCCCGTCTCAATTCAATTCAAATCACTTTATTGGCATGACAAGTTACATTTTATGTTGCCAAAGCATCGAAAAACATTCATGTTTGTGCACAAAAATACAGATCTCTCCATACAGTGTATAAACCGATATATCCCTGAGTGTATAAATATACTTTCATATAATTTATATATACTCTCTTCTTATATTTAGTGGTTGTCCCTCTGTTTATGGCAAGCTGTAACATAGTGTGCCGCTAGTGTTACACAATTTCTCTCTTCCCCTAGTAGGTATGGGAGTTTTTGGTCGTCATTCAAATTTCTGAATTCCGGGCATATTTTTGTGAATTTTGGGTAGAAGTTCTCCCTTATGCCCTGATATTTTCTACAAGCTGTGAGGAAGTGCATCTCTGTCTCCACCACTCCCTGACTGCAGTGAGAGCATATCCTGTCCTCTCTTGGTAGCCGGGTCTGCCTGTGTCTACCTTTTTCGATCGCCAGGCTATGTTCACTAAGTCTTGGTGTGGAGATGCCGGAGTTGGACTGGGGTGGACAAATGTAAGAAGTCACACAACACCAGGTTATAGTCCAACAGCTTTATTTGAAATCACAAGCTTTCGGAGCGCTGCTCCTTCTTCAGGTGAAGTGGAGAAATGCATAAAGACACAGCTTATATAGTCAGAGAATCATGTCAGATGTTTACAGGTAACCTTTCCAACTGCCATTTATCACACCTCGGCAGAGAGATAATCACAGCAGTCAAAGCATGGTACGTCGGCGAGACCATGCAGACACTGCGACAACGGATGAACGGACACCGCGCAACAATCACCAGGCAGGAGTGTTCCCTCCCAGTCGGGGAACACTTCAGCAGTCAAGGACATTCAGCCTCTGATCTTCGGGTAAGCATTCTCCAAGGCGGCCTTCGAGACACACGACAACGCAAAATCGTCGAGCAGAAACTGATAGCCAAGTTCCGCACCCATGAGGACGGCCTCAACCGAGATCTTGGGTTCATGTCACGCTACATGTAACCCCACCTGACGCAGGGTCATCCAGACTCGAGTCGACATTGGCTTGTTCTCTCTACACAGATGCGGCCGGACCTGCTGTGATTTCCAGCCAAAAAAAATGTTTTTTGTCTGTTTTTTTGTTTTTCATACAGACCCCAGCATCTGCAATATTTGACCCCTTGTGACCCCACCTCATTGTTCTTTGATGTAATGTTTCCCTGACTGACCTGTTTGGACACCATTCACACCTTTGACTGCTGTGATTATCTCTCTGCCGAGGTGTGATAAATGGCAGTTGGAAAGGTTACCTGTAAACATCTGACATGATTCTCTGACTATATAAGCTGTGTCTTTATGCATTTCTCCACTTCACCTGAAGAAGGAGCAGCGCTCCGAAAGCTTGTGATTTCAAATAAAGCTGTTGGACTATAACCTGGTGTTGTGTGACTTCTTACATTTGTTCACTAAGCCTGTACATTGTTGAGGTTTTTCTCAGTTTGCTATCCTTTACCATGGTCAGGTAATCAGCCATGTTGTATTGTCTGTTTAGGGCCAAGTAACAATTGAGTTTGCTTTGGGTTTTTGTTGTTTCTGCCCAATATGACATATTTTTCCTTTTGCTTAGCGACGATTGTGTTGGGTCGAATTCTTTGTGTTACGCTGTCACTGTCCTGGGGCTGGTTATTGTTAGTAGTGTTAGTAGTTACTTCACTGAGTCCCAGGACTAGTTGACTGAGGGTATTCTTCTTTATGGTCCTCTCTTGGCATTTCAGGGCTTCGTAATGATAGCATTGGGGGTTGCTCATTTCTAGGTGTTTCCAAAATTTGGTGGCTCTTTTTTGGATAGTGATTATTAATGGATATTGGCCTAGTTCTGCCCTGCATGCATTGTTTACGGTTTTCCTTTGAGTCCGGAGGATACTTTTACAGAATTCTGCATGTAGGATCTCAATTGGGTGTTTGTCCCATTTTGCAAATTCTTGTTGTGTTAGCGGTCCCCACACTTCACTGCCATAGAGTGCAATTGGTTCAATTACTGATTTGAAAATTTTGAGCCAAATGCTAATTGGGATTTCTATTTGGATTGATTTTTTAATGGCATAGAAAGCCCTTCTTGCTTTCTCTTTGTTCATTCACAGCCAGTTTGAAATTTCCCGTAGAACTGATTTTTAAGCCCAAGTATGTGTAGTTAGTGGTTTGTTCAATTTTGGTTGTTCCTAGTGTGAAATTTATTTTGGATCTTTGCTGGAACACAAGGACTTTGGTTTTTTGGGGATTTATTGTCAGGGCCCAAGTCTGGCAGTACGACTCCAGCAGATCCAGGTTCTGCTGTAGACCCTCCTTAGTTGGTGACAGCAGAACCAGGTCGTCTGCATAGAGGAGGAATTTAACCTTGGATTCATATAGGGTGAGGCCGGGTGCTGTAGATTGTTCAAGTAGTTTTGCCAATTCATTTATGTAAACATTAAAGAGTGTCGGTGAGATTGGCGAGCCCTGCGTCACCCCCCGCCCCTGTGGGAAGTATTTTGTTTGTTTGTCTCGAATTTTAACTGCACGTTTGTTGTTTGTATACATTGACTTAATTACATCATATGTTTTTCCCCCTACCCCGCTTTCGATAAGTTTCAGGAATAAACCGTCATGCCAGATGGAATCGAAAGCCTTCTGGAAATCTATAAAGCATGCGTAGATTTTGCTTTTGTTTTGATGAACGTGTTTGTCAATTAGGGTCTGTAGGGTGAAGATATGATCTGATGTTCTATAGTTTGGCAGGAATCCAATTTGGCTTTTACTCAAGACATTGTGCTCCTCAAGGAAGTTTATAAGTCTTTTGTTTATGATACTACAGAATACCTTCTCTCTCGCTCTCCCGCCTCGCTCCCCCCCCCCCCCTCACCCTCTGGCCCCCCCCCCCGCCCTCTGCCCCCCCACCGCCTCCCGCTCCCTCTCGTGCACTCCCTCCGCCTCCCGCTCCCACCCCTCCCTCAATTTCCCATTGAGTTTTGCCATGTCAACAGTCATGGTGCAGCGCCAGCCTTGGGTCTCTGGATGGCATTGGAGTGCAATTCTATTTACGTAATGACTTGAGCTCAAGTCTCATTCTAACATATTGTCCTCTTTGTAGCACTGATGTGAGATGTTGGCTATTTTGCACGTTACATGTCCTATTTCTCTCCTTCCAGCTGTCTGGATTTACCTCTGACCCCCGGGAGGTTTGCAGCTGCCTGTATGATCTGGACACGAATGTCTGTGAGTCGTTCAGTATCCTTTTCTAATGAAGGTCCACAAGTCCCTGAATAGATTAGTGTCGCAGCCGGTGCTTACCTGCAGACTATCCGTGTTGCTCTACCTGACTGCAGTGTGCATTCTAGGCCTGGTGTTGGGGGGTGCACTGTGTAAGATGTGGAAACCCCTAGTCAGGGACACTGTGCAGTGTTGTTATTAGGAGCTCAGTAAACCAATAAATATGAAAGTTTCATGTCGTATCCACTGGATCTGTCTCAATAATCTTCAATAGTATAATTATAGATTTGGACGTTCTGAATTGAGCATTTTCAGCTGTATAACACTGGGGTACAGTACTGGTGGGTATAGGTCTGTCACTGTATAACACTGGGGTACAGTACTGGTGGGTATAGGTCTGTCACTGTATAACACTGGGGTACAGTACTGATGGGTGCAGGTCTGTCACTGTATAACACTGGGGTACAGTACTGGTGGGTACAGGTCTGTCACTGTATAACACTGGGGTACAGCACTGGTGGGTACAGGTCTGTCACTGTATAACACTGGGGTACAGTACTGGTGGGTACAGGTCTGTCACTGTATAACACTGGGGTACAGTACTGGTGGGTACAGGTCTGTCACTAACACTGGGGTACAGTACTGGTGGGTACAGGTCTGTCACTAACACTGGGGTACAGTACTGGTGGGTACAGGTCTGTCACTATAACACTGGGGTACAGTACTGGTGGGTACAGGTCTGTCACTGTATAACACTGGGGTACAGTACTGATGGGTACAGGTCTGTCACTGTATAACACTGGGGTACAGTACTGGTGGGTACAGGCCTGTCACACTATAACACTGGGGTACAGTACTGGTGGGTACAGGTCTGTCACTGTATAACACTGGGGTACAGTACTGGTGGGTACAGGTCTGTCACTGTATAACACTGGTACAGTACTAGTGGGTACAGGTCTGTCACTGTATAACATGGGTACAGTACTGGTGGGTACAGGTCTGTCACTGTATAACACGGGTACAGTACTGGTGGGTACAGGTCTGTCACTGTATAACACTGGGGTACAGTACTGGTGGGTACAGGTCTGTCACTGTAATACTGGGGTACAGTACTGGTGGGTACAGGTCTGTCACTAACACTGGGGTACAGTACTGGTGGGTACAGGTCTGTCACTGTATAACACTGGGGTGCAGTACTGGTGGGTACAGGTCTGTCACTGTATAACTGGGGTACAGTACTGGTGGGTACGGGTCTGTCACTATGACACTGGGGTACAGTACTAGTGGGTACAGGTCTGTCACTGTATAACATGGGTACAGTACTGGTGGGTACAGGTCTGTCACTGTATAACACTGGGGTACAGTACTGGTGGGTACAGGTCTGTCACTGTATAACACTGGGGTACAGTACTGGTGGGTACAAGTCTGTCACTATAACATGGGTACAGTACTGGTGGGTACAGGTCTGTCACTGTATAACGGGTACAGTACTGGTGGGTACAGGTCTGTCACTGTATAACACGGGTACAGTACTGGTGGGTACAGGTCTGTCACTGTATAACACTGGGGTACAGTACTGGTGGGTACAGGTCTGTGTATAACACGGGTACAGTACTGGTGGGTACAGATCTGTCACTGTATAACACTGGGTTATAGTACTGGTGGGTACAGGTCTGTCACTGTATAACACGGGTACAGTACTGGTGGGTACAGGTCTGTCACTGTATAACACTGGGGTACAGTACTAGTGGGTACAGGTCTGTCACTGTATAACATGGGTACAGTACTGGTGGGTACAGGTCTGTCACTATAACATGGGTACAGTACTGGTGGGTACAGGTCTGTCACTATAACACTGGGGTACAGTACTGGTGGGTACAGGTCTGTCACTGTATAACACTGGGGTACAGTACTGGTGGGTACAGGTCTGTCACTGTATAACACTGGGGTACAGTACTGGTGGGTACAGGTCTGTCACTGTGTAACACTGGGGTACAGTACTGGTGGGTACAGGTCTGTCACTGTATAACACTGGGGTACAGTACTGGTGGGTACAGGTCTGTCACTGTATAACACTGGGGTACAGTACTGGTGGGTACAGGTCTGTCACTGTATAACACTGGAAAGTGCAGAAAAGATTTACAAGAATGTTACGGACTGAGAGAGGATGGAACAATCAGGAAAGGTCGAATAGGCTGGGGCCAGTTTCTCTGGAGAAGAGACGACTGACCGGAGACCAGATAGAGGTTCGATTGGGTTGTTGTGGAGAAACTGTTTGCACTTGTGGAGGCGTGCAGAACAAGGGCGCATCAATATAAGATAGTCACTAACGGATCAATCAAATAAAATCATTTAGGAGGAATTTCTTTACACAGAGCGGTGAGAATGTGGAACTTGCTGCCACAGGGAGTGGCTGAAGCAGAGAGCACCGAGGGATTTAAGGGGAGGCTTGATGCGGAACATGAGGGAGAGGGATCCGGGGGGGCAGGGCGGGAGGAGGCTCCTCTGGAGTATAAACCTGTCGGGCCGATTGGCCTGTTTCTGTGCTGGATGTTCTATGTAATTCTTTGTTCTTCTCCTTAAAGTCTTTTTTCAGATCTGGACGGGCTGTTTAACCTCATGTGAGTGGCCTACTCCTGCTCCGATTTCTTTTGTTATCCGCTCGCTCAGCAGGCATTATCCTTGAGCTTACTACTCTGATCAATTCTTTTTTAATCTGATCCCACAGACAGCAGAAGATTGAGCTGCCAGTAACGGAAAATGTTCAGACCATCCCACCGCCGTACATTGTACGAATGATCCTGGTCTACATTCGAACGCCCTGCCACCCACAGTCGGCCTCAATGGAGCGGCTCAATGTGAGTAGGGAATGGTCTTTCATTTCCTGCTTGAACTTTGTACCCCCCCGCCCCTCTCGCCTGATGGACCTGGGACCGTCTGCTGCTGCACCCAAGTGGCCATTCTTGATGCGTGAGCCTAGAGGGGGAAAAAAATGATCTGGTTATTTATCACACAGCTGTTTGTGGGAGCTTGCTGTGCGCATATTGGCTATCACCTTTCCCTACATTTCAAAAGTACTTCATTGACTGTGGCCAAATCCCGTTCACCCATCACCCCTGTGCTCGCTGACCGGTCCAGCAACACCTCGATTTCAGAATTCCCATCCTTGTTTTCAACTCCCTCCATGACCTCGACCCCTCCCTATCTCTGTAATCTCCTTCAGACCCACAACCCCCACCCCCGAGATATCTGTGCTGCTCAAATTTTCCCCCTCTTAAGCTTTTGGTCACCTGCCCTAATTTTCTCCCTGTGTGGCTCGGTGTCAAATTTTTTGTCTTACAATATTCCTGTGAAGCACCTTGGGACGTTTTACTACGTTAAAGGCGCTATATAAATACAAGTAGTGGTTGTTGTGAAGGGCTTTGGGACGTGCTGGGTCATAAGAACATAAGAAATAGGAGCAGGAGTCGGCCGTTCGGCCCTTCGAGCCTGCTCCGCCATTCAATGAGATCATGGCTGATCTTCTGCCTCAACTCCATTCACCGGCCCTATCGCCATATCCCTTGATGCCCTTACTAGTCAGAAATCTATCGACTTCTGTTTTGAATATACCCAATGACTGAGCCTCCACAGCCCTCTGGGGTAGAGAATTCCAAAGATTCACCACCCTCTGTGTGAAGAAATTTCTTCTCATCTCAGTCCTGAATGGCCTACCCTTTATCTTGAGGCTGTGGCCCCTGGTTCTAGACTCCCCAGCCAAGGGAAACATTCTCCCAGCATCCATCCTATCAAGCCCTGTAATAATTTTGTATGTTTCAATGAGATCCCCTTTCATTCTTCTGAATTCAAGAGAATACAGGCCTCGTTTACTCAATTTCTTCTCCTACGACAGTCCCGCCATCCCAGGAATCAATCTCGTGCACCTTTGTTGCACTCCCTCTATGGCAAGTATATCCTTCCTTAGGTAAGGAGACAAAAATTATACACCGTACTCCAGGTGTGGTCTCACCAAGGCCCTATATAATTGGAGTAAGACTTCTTTACTCCTGTACTCAAATCCTCTTGTAATGAAGGCCAGCATACCATTTGCCTTCCTAATGGCTTGTTTTTTATTTATTCATTGATGGGATGTGGGCGTCGCTGGCTAGGCCTGCATTTAGTGCCCATCCCTAATTGCCCTTGAGAAGATGGTGGTGAGCCGCCGCCTTGAACCGCTGCAGTCCATATGGTGTAGGTACACCCACACTGCTGTTAGGAAGGGAGTTCCAGGATTTTGGCCCAGCGACAGTGAAGGAACGGCGATACAGGTCCAAGTCAGGATGGTGTGTGGCTTGGAGGGGAACTTGTAGGTGGTGATGTTCCCATGCGTCTGCTGCCCTTGTCCTTCTAAGTGGTAGAGGTCGCGGGTTTGGAAGGTGCTGTTGAAGGAGCTTTGGCGAGTTGCTGCAGTGCATCTTGTAGATGGTACACACTGCAGCCACAGTGCGCCGGTGGTGGAGGGAGTGAATGTTGAAGGTGGATGGGGTGCCAATCAAGCGGGCTGCTTTATCCTGAATGGTGTCGAGCTTCTTGAGTGTTGTTGGAGCTGCACTCATCCAGGCAAGTGGGGAGTATTCCATCACACTCCTGACTTGTGCCTTGTAGATGGTCGAAAGGCTTTGGGGAGTCAGGAGGTGAGACACTCGCCGCAGAATTCCCAGCCTCTGGCCTGCTCTTGTAGCCACAGTATTTATGTGGCTGGTCCAGTTCAGTTTCTGATCAATGGTAACCCCCAGGATGTTGATAGTGGGGGATTCAGCAATGGTAATGCCATTGAATGTCAAGGGGAGATGGTCATTGCCCGGCACTTGTGTGGTGCGAATGTTACTTGCCACTTGTCAGCCCAAGTCTGAATGTTGTCCAGGTCTTGCTGCATATGGACACGGACTGCGTCAGTATCTCACGAGTCTCGAATGGTGCTGAACAGTGTGCAATCATCAGCGAACATCCCCACTTCTGACCTTATGATGGAGGGAAGGTCATTGATGAAACAGCTGAAGATGGTTGGGCCTAGGACACTGCCCTGAGGAACTTGTTGCACCTGCACATTCACTTTCAGTGACTCATGTACAAGGACACCCAGGTCCCTTTGAGCATCTGCATTCCCCAATCTTTCACCATTTAGGAAATACTCTGCCTTTCTGTTTTTTTCTACCAAAGTGGATAACTTCACATTTATCCACATTATATTCCATCTGCCATGCTCTCGCCCGCTCACTGAGCCTGTCGAGATCCCCTTGAAGCCTCTTCACATCCTCTTCACAACTGACACTGCCACCTAGCTTTGTATCATCAGCAAATTTGGAAATGTTACATTTAGTCCCCTCATCCAAATCATTGATATAGATTGTGAATAGCTGGGGCCCAAGCACCGATCCTTGCGGTACCCCACTAGTCACAGCCTGCCATCCTGAAAAAGACCCGTTTATCCCTACTCATTGTTTTCTGTCTGTTAACCAATTCTCAATCCATGCTAGTATATTACCCACAATTCCATGTGCCCTAATTTTGTTCACCAACCTCTTGTGTGGGACCTTATCGAAGGCCTTCTGAAAATCCAAATACACATCTACCGGTTCCCCTTTGTCTACTCCACTAGTTACATCCTCAAAGAACTCCGATAGGTTTGTCAAACAGGATTTCCCTTTCATAAATCCACGTTGATTCTGCCCAATCTTACTATTAGTTTCTAAGTGCCCAGTTATTGCATCCTTTATAATAGATTCCAGCATTTTCCCAACTACTGATGTGAGGCTAACAGGTCTGTAGTTCCCCGTTTTCTCTCTCCCTTTCTTAAATAGTGGGGTTACATTTGCTATCCTCCAATCTGCAGGAACCGTTCCAGAATCTATAGAATTTTGGAAGATGATAACCAATGCGTCCACTATCCCAATGTACTGTTTTTTTACTAATAATAGTTTCTTTAAGTTCCTCATTCTTGTCACACCCTTGGTTTTCTCGTATTTCTGGGAGGTTTTTTGTGTCTTCCTCCGTGAAGACAAAAACAAAGTATTTATTTAATTTCTCTGCCATTTCCTCATTCCCCATTATAAATTCTCCCATCTCTGACTGTAAAGGACCTACATTTACCTTCGCCAGTCTTTTCCTTTTCACATACCTATAGAAGCTTTTACAATCTGTTTTTGTATTTTTCGCTAGTTTGTGCTCATATTCCATTTTCCCTTTATCAATTTCTTGGTCCCCCTTTGCTGATTTCTAAAAAGATCCCAATCCTCAGGCTGACCGCTCTTTCTGGCAACTTTATAAGCTTCCTCCTTTGACTTAATACTAGCTTTAATTTCTTTTGTTACCCATGGTTGGATCACTTTTCCTTTTGGGTTTTTATGCCCCAGAGGAATATATGTTTGTTGCAAATGATGCATTATTTCCTTGAATGTTAGCCATTGTATGTCCACCTTCATACCTTTGTGTAGTCTCCCAATCTACCATGGCCAACTTGTCCCTCATACCCTTGTAGTTTCCTCTGTTTAGATTGAAGACCTTAGTTTCAGATTGGACTACATCACTCTCAAACTTAATGTAAAATTCAATCGTATTATGGTCACTTGTCCCTAAAGGCCCCTTTACCACAAGATTATTGATTAGCCCTTTCTCATTACACAGTACCAGATCCAGAATAGCCTGTTCCCTGGTTGGTTCCTCCACATACTGATCCAGGAAACCATCTCACATGCATTCCAAGAATTCGTCCTCCACACCATTAGTGATAATTTGATT
The DNA here is from genome assembly GCF_052327205.1 of Somniosus microcephalus. Lineage (NCBI taxonomy): Eukaryota > Metazoa > Chordata > Chondrichthyes > Squaliformes > Somniosidae > Somniosus > Somniosus microcephalus. The sequence continues at coordinate 4,469,064 of NC_140999.1, forward strand.
TGCCCAGTCAATATGTAGATTAAAGTCCCCCATGATTCCCGTATTGCCCTTGTTACATACACTTCTAATCTCTTGATTGATACTGTGCCCTACATCACCACTACCGTTTGGTGGCCTATACACAACTCCCACCAATGTTTTCCACCCTTTGCTGTTTCTTAGCTCCACCCAAACTGATTCCAGTTCTACATCACGATCTGCCGAGCCAAGATCTTTTATCTCTACCGTACCGATCGCATCCCTTATTAACAGCGCTACGCCACCTCCTTTTCTTTTTTGTCTGTCCTTCCTAAATGTTGAGTACCCTGGAACATTCAGTTCCCAGCTTTGGTTACCCTGCAACCATGTCTCTGTAATGCCAATTACATCATACCTATTTACTTCTATTAGTGCCATTAATTCATCCACCTTGTTGCGAATGCTACATGCAATTAGATAAAGTGCTTTCAACTTTGCCTGTTTAATATTTGTCTGCACTTTGACCCTCTTTACTGTTGGCCTTTGTTTCTGCTCCCTACTAGTTTTGCTGACTACTTTTCTAACTTGCACTTCCAGCTTCGTTTCTCTCCGTTCTGGGCCCACACTGAGGTTCCCAGCCCCCTGACAAACTAGTTTAAATCCTTCCCAACAGCACTAGCAAACCCCCCTGCGAGGATGTTGGTCCCGGTTCTGCCGAGGTGTAATCCGTCCAGCTTGTACAGGTCCCACCTTCCCCAGAATCAGTCCAGGATGCCTCAGGAATTTAAATCCCTCCCTCCTACACCATTTAGGACTGAGATGAGAAATTTCTTCACTCAGAGGGTTGTGAATCTTGGAATTCTCTACCCCAGAGGGCTGTGGATGCTCAGTCGTTGAGTATATTCAAGAAATCGATAGATTTTTCGGCACTGGGGAATTGAGAGATATGGGGATCGGGCAGAAATGTGGAGTTGAAGTCGAAGTTGAACCATGGTCTTATGGCTGGTGGAGCAGGCTCGAAGGGCCAAAGGCCTACATCTGTTCCTAATTAGGAGGTCGTGAAGCAAGTTCTTTCTTTCTAGACAGTGAGTGTCTACAGGGAGTTCCACCTCTCAGGAGAGGGTAGATCAGAGCCCCGGCCGGTCCTGTCTTTGGCCAACACTCTCACACTTACCTCCCATCACACCGGCTAATGAGCAAGAGGAGCCCCGGATGATTTTCCCTTCTCTGACCCGTGGAACTGAGGCCTGTTTTAGCCCTGTATTGCCGCCCCAGCGGAAATCTGCCAACTTGGTACAGATCGGGAATCGAACCCGGGCAGCGTAATTAGCCACTGGGGGCGTCGCTGTCTGGAAAATGGATCGACAATCGTGCTGTGGTGTTGGGTTCAAATCCCGGAGGGCACAATTAGTCGGTTGGAAAAGAAGGGCGGAACTTTTTAATTGATCTGTGGAATGTTACCAGGGACAGCAGTTGAAGTGGGCGGTGTGGGGTGAAGAGGCAGCTGTGCGTTTCTGGAGAAACCTTGACAATGTACAGACTTAGTGAACATAGCCTGGCCATCGAAAAAGGCAGACCCGGCTGCCAAGAGAGGACAGGATATGCTCTCACTGCAGTCAGGGAGTGGTGGAGACAGAGATACACTTCCTCACAGCTTGTAGAAAATATCAGGGCAAAAGGGAGAATTTCTACCCAAAATTCACAAAAATATGCCCTGAATTCAGAAATTTGAATGACGACCAAAAACTTCCATACCTACTCGGGGAACAGAGAAATTGTGTAACCTTAGCGGCACACTATATTACAGCTTGCCATAAACAGAGGGACAACCATTAAATCTAAGAAAAGAGTATATACAAATTATATGAATGTATATTTATACACTCAGGGATATATCTGTTTATACACTGTATGGATAGATCTGCGTTTATGTGTTCAACCATAAATGTTTTTCGATGCTTTGGCAACATAAGATGTACCTTGTCATGCCAATAAAGCGAATTGAATTGAAAGATGGGACGTGGGATTGAGGGAGTGGGCTTGTTGGACTAAATTATCTGTTCTGTTCCTAAAATTGCTTGTGTTCAATATTAAATCTGTAGCTGCCCGGACAGTCTGACGGCCCCCTCCCCACAGGCACACCTCTGCACAAACCCATCACTCCAGGCATTGCCTGCCATCATAATCCATGTCGTTTGAGTATTTGTTCTGTGCAACACCAGCCGCAGAGGACGAGAGCAGTGAAAAGTCAACGCCTGACCTGTGACCTTGACGTCTTCATTGACCTTCCGAGCACCACCCTGGGCAGATTCTCAACTCCCCGAGGTCTCCACCACCGGCACTTAGTCCCGCCCGCCAATCAACTTCCCTCGGCTCCCTGCACTGAATTTGAAAAAATACGCCCTTGTTTCCAATCCCTCCATAGGCTCGTCCCGCCCCTGCTGGTGTCCTCCGCTGTTCCTGGGTCTAGACTTTCTGTCGCTCCTGCCCCGCCCAGTCCAACAGCAGCAACACTGCCTTTATGTGCTCGGTCCTTCTCTTTCTAACACTGTATCTCTCTCCACCTTCAAAAGCCTCCCAAGAACCTGCCTCTTCAACTACTGATAGGAGCCAGAGGAGGCCATTCAGCCCCTCATGGCTGATCTGTATCTCAACTCCATTTTACCCGCCTTGGCACCGTAACCCTCAATACTCTTACCCAACAAAAATCTATCAATTTTTGATCCTCGTTGCCTGCTCTGTGTTTGGTTGGTATCCATTCTACTCCTTTGGCGAAGCACACTGGGATGTTTCACTGGTTTAAAGGCACTGCAAGTATAACTTCTGCTCACAAACGACTAAAGGACTGGACAGAGAGCAGCTGAACAGCCAGATCATTACTCTGTGTAACGGGTAGCACCTGCCTTACTCGATGCCCTGTGTAATCCCTGTGTTTTCTCCACCTCTCAGAAAATTCTGCAATCTCCTTATTTTTTCTTCGACGTGATTTATATTCACAACGGGACTGAGGAAATGGACGAAGACTCCAGTTGCAAGGTAAGGTTGTGTTTTGTGTATCGCTCTTTCTCGCCCGCCCGCTCTTTCTCTCCATCTCTCTCACCCGCCCACTCTTTTTCTCTCTCACCTGCTCTTTCTCTTTCTCTCTCTCTCACCCGCTCTTTCTCTCTCTCGCTCTCTCGCCGGCGCTGTATATATTGCAACTCCCTAACCAGGTTGGTGCAGATTCTCCCAAGGGGCAGTAAAGAAAGAAAGACTTGAATTTTATAGCACCTTTCAGGACCTCGGAACGTCCCAATGCGCTTTACTGCCAAAGCAGTACTTTTGAAGTTTACTTACTGTTGTAATGTAGAAACGCACCAGTCAAATTGCGCACAGCAAGGTCCCACAAACTGCAATGTGATAAATGACCAGTTAATCCGTTTTTGATGGTGTTGGCTGAGGGATAAATATTGACCAGGACACGGGAGAACTCCCCCCTGCTCTTCAAATAGTGGCCACGGGATCTTTTACGTCCACCTGAGAGCGCAGACGGGGCCTCGGTTTAACGTCTCATCCGAAAGACGGCACCTCCGACAGTGCAGCACTCCCTCAGCGCTGCACTGGGAGCGTCGGCCTAGATTTTGTGCTCAAGTCTCTGGAGTGGGACTTGAACCCACAACCTTCTGTCTTTGAGGCCTAGGTGATAAAAGGGACTGGGAAACATAACTCCATACAATAACATTTTCACTATCATTATTAATTTTTTTCCTGCAGATTCTGTATATTTAATTTTTGGTGGTTTCTTTGTACAGGAAGTTTATTCATTTTTCAATAACTTGGACACGAAGGGAACGAGCTACAAGTACGACGTGTCACTCACCGGGCAGGCGGTGGAGCTGCACAACTGCATGGCCAAGTTACTCGCACACCCGTTACAGAGGCCGGTCCAGATCCACGCGGTTTATAGCCTGCTGGAGGACGAGGAGGGAGTGGAAGTGGAAGCGACCGTTTGATGGGAGAATGCTGGCGAGGGAAGCGAATTAAAATCCTCTCTCTCTCTCGATTCTGTAAACTTTGATCAGGTCCAGCAAAGGGTCTGTGACTGCAAACTACCCAATGCCTCCCCGTGCAGCACAGGGGGCTGAATATACACTCGTAGCTATGGAGCTGGGAAAGTCTCCCGTTTGCATGCATACACGGTCTTAGGTAGAGTTAATCTGCAAGCGTTTTACTCCCAGAGTAACCCAGCTCCTTAATAAATCTGAGCATTCCTTGAGTTGAATCCTCAGTAATGCCCATTCCGCTTTTGCCATCAAGCTGTTTCTCCCCTCCTGTTCCAAGTGGACTATTCTGCTGTTGATGTCGTGGGTTGAACGTTCCCTGTTCAGCCTATGAGGGCACTTTCTCCGTGAAATTGGACTACAGCATAATTCAAACAGGGTAGCTACTGGGCGTCTTTAGTAAATTGGTGCCAAAACATTACAGGATAAACTTACACCAGTCGATATATTTCAATGTGCGCAAATTGGCTGCCGCGTTTCCCCCATGTTACAACAGTGACTGCACTTCAAAAGTACTTCATTGGTTGTAAAAGCGCTTTTTATATCGGTGCCTCACCCTGTATCTCCAGCCCATTCTGGCCGTGGCTGGAGGTGTCATTTAGTGGGTGCTTGTGCACGGAGGGATGTTTCTCGCTGTCTCACTGTCAGATTGGGCCATGACTTGAGACGAGCGTCTCGTCACTTGCGTGCAGGCTAGTAATGTCGCCATTGCGTTGGAACATTTTGGCTTCATGACGCACTCCAGAGACTTGAGCACGTAACCTCGTCTCTCTCTGCGTGCGGGACTGAGGGAGTGCTACATCGCTTTCGGACAAGATGTTCAACTGCAATCTCGTCTGCCTATTTCGGTTGATGTTAAAGATCCCATGGCACTACTGGAAGAGCAGGGGAGCTTTCCTGGCGTCCAACCCACCGCCAAAAACACAAGATCAACCAATGCTTCATCCCGATATGTTTGTGTGACATTACTGGGCATGATGGCTGCTGTGTTTACCAAAGTCATCGTACCAGTAACTCATTAGATGGGAAGAGCTTCAAGAGGTTTCAAATACATAACACGCAATGTAAATACAACTCGTCAACAACACTGGCCAAAAAATTGTTTCATGAAAACCTGAAGCAAAACAATTATTGCCAATTTTGTTTGCTTTTAAAAGAAAATAAAGCTACTGAAAGGATTTTCTGTATCTTTAATGTTACACTGAATTACATAATTATTTACAGCACAGAAACAGGCCACTTGTCTCAACTGGTCCGTGCCGGTGTTTATGCTCCACACGAGCCTCCTGCCGCCCCTCTTCATCTCACCCTCTCAGCAGATCCTTCTATTCCTTTCTCCCTCGTGTGTTTACCGAACTTCCCCCTCTTCGGCTTGTCTTGCTGATTGTTGCCATGCAACACCACAACCACTTTGAATGCTGGGCCTGTGAGTGCGACCCAGGTATTTCTCCTGCTGGACTCTGCCAGCAATGGTGCTGGGGGCCAGAGGGAGAGGAACTGAAGGGTGTGGGAGGGGATATAACGGAGGAGGCGGTTGCAGAGACGAGGTGGGGCGAGGCTGTGGTGGGATTTGCAGAATGGTCACTTGGTTGAGGAAGTCAGGCTCCCATCTGTGCAGTACTCTGGTCAGAGCACTGTATCCAGTTGTGGTCAACAAGACACGAGGAGGCATTCAGGGATGTCCCACCAACCTGATTCCCAGTATTGAACCATTCAGAATGACCCTAAGATTCCTCCCCACAGCAGCATTTAATTGATTCTTGAATGATTCCAGGTTTTTCGCCTCCACTAATCTAGCTGAGAATTTGTTCCCGGTATTGGTCACTCTCTTTCTTGGTCCTAAATTTGCCCATTCCTAGTTTTGAACCTGTGTACCACTTGCAATTGAAAGTAATTTCCCTGATTTACCTTGTATGGTGTCCGCCTTGGCGCAGTAGTAGCACTCTCATCAGTCGGTTGTGGGCCAGTCCAGAGAACTGAACATAACCGAGGCTGATACTCCGGTGCTGCACTGTCGGAGGTGCCATCTTTCATTAAACCGAAGCCCCGTCTGCGCCCTCAAATGGATGTAAAATATCCCATGGCACTATTTTAAGAGCAGGGGAGTTCACTCCGGTGTCCTGGGCCAATATTTATCCCTAAACCAACATCACTAAAACATTATCTGGTCATTTATCTCATTGCAGTTTGTGGGTGCTTGCTGTGCATCGGGGCCACAATCTCCTAAAGGACGACACCCCTTCAACAAATTTTTTTTTTTAAAAAGCTAGGAGCAGTGGAGATCCAATGAGATTTAGGGGTCGCTGTACACAGGTCACTAAAATGGTACAAAAAAATAATCAAAAAGGCTAATGGAATATTCACCTTTATAACGAGAGGGCTGCAATACAAAGGGTAGGAACTTCTGCTACAGCTGTACAAAGCCCTGGTTAGACCACATCTGGAGCACGGTGTACAGTTCTGGTCACCGCACCTTAGAAAGGATACACTGGCCTTGGAAGGAGTGCAGTGCAGAATGTTACCAGGGCTCCAAGGGCTAGATTATGAGGAGAGATTACGTAAATTAGGCTTGCATTCCCTGGAACATAGAAGGTTTAAGGGGTGATTTGATTGAGGTTTTTAAAATAAATTTATAGGGTAGATTGAGAGAAACTTTTCCCGCTAGTTAAGGAGTCTAGGACAAGGGGACATAACCCTAAAATCAGAGTTAGGCCATTCAGGAGTGAAGTTAGGAAACACTTCTTCACACAAAGGGTGGTAGGAGTGTGGAACACTCGCCCACAAAAAGCAGTAGATGCTAGCTCAAATTTAAAAACTCATCACTAGCTTTTTACTAGACATGGGTATAAAAGGATTTGGAACCAAGGCGGGTGGCTGGAGTTAAGATACAGACCAGCCATGATCTCATTGAATAGTGGAACAGGCTCAAGGGGCTGAATGGCCGCCTCCTGTTGCTATGTCCCCCCCTCCCAACCCCTGATCTCTGATTTGTTTGAATGCTCCTAGGAATTTTCTCCTGCAGTTGTCTGGGAGATTAATTCCAGGAGCAGATTGGGCCTATACTCTTTGGAGTTTAGAAGAATGAGAGGTGATCTCTTTGAAGCATACACAATTCTGAAGGGGATTGACAGGGTGGATGCTGAGAGGTTGTTTCCCCCTGACTAGAGAGTCGAGAACTAGGGGGCATAGTCTCAGAATAAGGGGTAAGCCATTTAGGACTGAGATGAGGAGGACTTTCTTCACTCAGAGAGTGGTGAACCTGTGGAATTCTCTACCCCAGAGGGCTGTGGATGCTCAGTCGTTGAGTATATTCAAGGTTGATATCGATAGATTTTTGGTATTATGGGGAATTGAGGCCAATTCATTAAATATAGTCAAGGAGTTGGATATATTTCTTAAGGCTAAAGGGATCAAGGGATATGGAGAGAAGGCAGGGACAGGGTACTGAATTTGGATGATCAGCCATGATCTTATTGAATGGCGGAGCAGGCTCGAGGGGCCGAATGGTGGTTTATGCTCCTAATTCTTATGACAATGCCGAAGGATTTGGCAACTCGAGGGTGCCCACAGACTGTACATTAGTAAAAAATAATTGCATTGAGGAGCAGAGGGTACAACATGCAACATAGATTAATTAAGCAGCAATTAAATGAATGAATGAGTTTCAATGTTGGGGGAGATCCAATCTCCTAAAGGACTACAGCTCCCAGGAAAACCATCAATGGACCC